>NC_134090.1:87104952-87414767 GCF_000715075.1 Nicotiana tabacum
AGCATTCCGAAGGTTGAAACAAGTTTGAATTATGTTATGGGGTGTGTTGGCATGTTTGGTCGGGGTCCCATGAGGCTCGGATATGTTTTGGAAGTGTTTTGGAAGATTTTGCCGTTTTGAGCATAAGCATGTAATGATCCAAAGGTCCATTTTTAGTTCTAGAGATCGAATTTGATTTCGAGACTTCCGGAATTTTGATAATGAATTATAGGACTGGTCTGAAAAGTTTGGCCTAATTTCATCAAGTCGCGATTGAGTTTTTTGACACGAAACATGAGTTAATTGTTTAACGAGCGAAATGGGTATTGTACTGAGCAAATGAGCTCCAAATTGAGTTTCGGCTGAAGGGATATGTTCGTATTATTATTTGTGACTCATAGGAACAAGAATCATCGAATTCCGAGTTTGTATGATGGAGTTAGAGCCTTTTTAGTGAAAAGAAAAGCTGCTGCAATTTTTTGGGCAGTTTCTGCATTTTTCGCACGTGTGAACAGTGACCGCACCTGCATGAACAGTACCTATGTATAGTACATGTAAACAGTACGTGAACAGTAAAAACGTATGATCAGTACCCCCGAAATTCTGGACAGTTTTAAGTCCAGCAGTCCGGTTTTTGGTCATTCTTTTTGACTGCCAAGCTCGGGTTTTGGGCAATTTTGAGCGAGAAATCATGGGAATTCTTGGGGTATGTGTTCTTGAATCCTTTTTGATTATATTTCATGAATAAATCTTCATTTTTGGCATTAGATTATTGATATTTGAAGAGAAATGGAGGAATTTTCTAAAATTCCATAAAGATGAATTTTTAAGATTTGAAAGCCAATCCGATGTCGGATTTTGGTAAAATTTATTTGGTTGGACTCGTGGTTGGATGGGGGTTCATATTCCGTGACTTTTGTCATATTCCGAGATGTGGGCCCCACGGGCGAATTTTGAGTGCAATTTCGGATTTTTAATGGAAAATGTAGAATTTCATATGGAATTAATTCCTATAATTTTTATTAACTGAATCGAATTATTGTGGCTAGATTTGAGGCATTCGGAGGTCGATTTGAGAGACAAAGGCATCGCGAGCAAGAGGATTAGCCGGTTCGAGGTGAGTAATAATTGCAAATGATGTCCTGAGGGTTTGAAACCCCGGATTTGCACATCGTAGTGCTATATTGAGGTGAGACACGCGGTGGATGATGAGCGCGGGGTCTTTTACTACCGGGGATTGTGACATGGTCCATCCCGATTGATGATTTTACGCATATTTGATTGAAACTTATTTGTTATCATCATGATTTAGGCTGATTGCTATACTTGGGCTTCGTGCCAATTATTTGAATCCTTCGGGAATTTTTATCACTATTTTCTCACTGTTTTGACTTATATTTAAACTCAGTCCTGTTTATAATTATTGTTTTACAAACTCAACCGCTTTTATGCAGATTTGAAAACTCAAATGATATTTCTAAATGGTATTTTGGGCAGAGAACTACTGTTTTACAAATGCCCGAGGGGCTTATGATGATTTCCGGACTGAGTGAGGCCGAGGTCCATATGTGAGGATATGCCGAGTGATATGAGGCCGAGGGCCTGAGATACTTTATATGCCACGCGGTGGCTTGAGTAATGTGAGGCCGAGTGATATGAGGCCGAGGGCCTAAGATACTTTATATGCCATGTGGTGGCTTGAGTGATGTGGGATATGCTGAGTGATGATGCCACAAGGTGGCTTGATATAGCGCTTGGGCCGTAAGGGGCCCCTCTGGAGTCTGAACACACCCAGTGAGAGCGGGTACCTAGTGTGATATGTGATACTGCCCGAGGGGCTGATATGAGTGATTGTGAGGTAGCCCAAGGGGCTGATACTATTCTGAGAGTGAGCCCGAGGGGCTGTTACTGATCTGATATTGAGCCCGAGGGGCTGTTACTGTTCTGATATTGAGCTCGAGGGGCTGGCACTGTTCTGATATTGAGCCCGAGGGGATGGTTCTGTTGATATTATGCCCGAGTGGCGGTTTGTTGTACATGTTTTGCCCGAGGGGCTATTTACATTTCTATCATTTTTGTTACTCACTTGTAAACTACTTGCTTTACTTGTTGGAAAAAAGGGGATTTTCACTTGATTTCTCACTGCTTTACTGTTTAAAGTGATTTTACTGCTTTAGTATGGAATACCTTGTGTTTTTGCGTGATTTCTTGCCTTTAGTCTTTATTTATTATTATTACTCACTGAGTCGGAGTACTCACATTACTCCCTGCACCTTGTGTGCAGATTCAGGTATGTTTTGGCTGATCGGAGGCAGAGTCATCAGGGTTTAGCAAGGTAGCTGCCGGCGTTCGCAGCACTGCTTTTCTCTCTCCTCATTTCATTAGTCTGTATTTGTACACTCCAGGCTTTCAGTTGTATTTATACCCTAGTAGATGCTCGTGACTTGTGACACCCTGGTTAGGGCTGTGTCAGGTTGTGCTTCCGTTAATAATATCATTAAATCATATTTAAACTGTTTATTAATGTTTAACTATTTTTGAAAAGGTGATATGGGTTTGTTGGCTGGTATTGTCTTCACGAGAGGCGTCAT
The DNA here is from genome assembly GCF_000715075.1 of Nicotiana tabacum. Taxonomy (NCBI): domain Eukaryota; kingdom Viridiplantae; phylum Streptophyta; class Magnoliopsida; order Solanales; family Solanaceae; genus Nicotiana; species Nicotiana tabacum. Next base: position 87,107,523 of record NC_134090.1, read on the forward strand.
CACGACCGGAGCGGGATTTGGGTCGTGACAATTTCTAGGAATATGTTCCCTATAAAAGAAAAAGAGACCTAATGAAAACAGACATGTGATATTCATTTGTAAAACACTCTTTGACTTTAGAGAAGAGAATAATATCTTATTGCAATGAGAGAAAAAGTACTTTTTGGCTAAGATTCTTGTCTACATTTTTCCACCAGATCCGAGAATAGCTGATATTCGGTCAAAAATGCATATATTTTTCCATTGTTGCCTCACATTCTAGTGCTTTTAACCATATTTTGAGTATTAATTATATTATATTATGTTTAATATTATATTTTAACTGTGTAGTAATAAAGCGGTATGAAGATGAAGAAATTTTGAAGCAAAATTAAATAAAACGCGGAAGAAAAAGAAAGAAAAAAATAATTAAAAAAAGGGGACACCCTTTGGAGTTTGTCCCCCCCCCCCCATATTAAAGACAAAAAGGGAAAAAAGGAAGGGCTCTAAAGCAGCACAAGAATTGAAGGCAAAAACATTCTGCCTCCAGCGCCACGGCCAGCACTAGGCGCTGGTCTGGACGCCGAGGGCGGGGACTTTTCCTATTTCGTGGGGGACAAGGTTATTTTGGCCTTACACGACCTCATCTCGTATAAAGGGGGTCCTAAACCTAATTTGGAGGATACATAACATATTTTGAAGGAGAATTCACATGGAGAAACACACACCATACTTGGAGAAGGCTTCTAACTAGTTTTTTTTATCTTCTCTTCTTTTAATCTCATAGTTCATTAGTTCTAGAGTTTTCAGGTGCTACATGAACGTTTTAGTTTGAAGCTTGAATTATTCTTATTATTTTATCATATTGGTTTATTTATTCAATCTTGCGCTTAATTATTTGATTGCTTGGTCACCAATTAAATACTATCTACGAATCTAGGATTGAACTCGGGAGAGGGAATTCTAGATTGCATATAAGATTGAGTAGAGCAAGATCTTAATTCTGGGGGGAGGCGAATTTGCGGTTAGTATAGTAATAAACCTAATCTCCTTGCTTGGTTACTATACGGGAATTATAAATGCTTTCTTGTCAATCCTAATTCCATAGGAATATAGGCGTTATGTTAGCTTGAATAGGCGAGTTGTACTTCTGGAGAAGACTACGAGAAATATTAACCCCGTCAGTCAATAAACTAGATAAATTAATTAGACAATTTAGGTATAAACTCAACGAGATTGTTAGATAACCCATAGCTCTAGAATATTCATTCATATTGAATTCGTTTCTATAATTCGCCAACTTGTTTTCTTTAATCTCTTAATTTATTACTCTAGATTAATTTTAGTTAAATATTCATACGTTAGGATTCGCTTGAATAGATTAATTATTTGGTTTAATTTAGTTGATAGTTAATCACAAGTCCATGTGGGTACGATATCTGGACTTACAATCCTATATTACTTGTCGACCACATATACTTGCGTGTGCGTTTGGGAGCAACAAGTTTTTGGTGTCGTTGCTGTGGAATTAGAAATTAACTATTCTACTAAATTAGACTTTTACTATTATCTTTGCAATTTTTATTTTTTTTCTTTGTAAATATTTTTAATTTTATAGCTATCTTTGTTGACATGGCATCTTGGAATGAGAATTGGTCGAATATTAGTTATTCTTATTTTGGTGATCCATGTCCATATTGTGGAGGACCACACTTGTGGTAAAATTGTGAATCTCAATCTTACGAGTGAAATTTTTGTAATGTGTGTGGTTGTCAATGTGGTCATTGGGAGGGTTGTCCTAATTCTTATTATCCTTCTCAGAGCTCTTATTCTGATGTTTCTAACAATGTTTATGAGTTTGATAGGAACAATAACGTGGAAGATGTGGAATGTGTTGCTCATATTATGGACATGATGAGGCAAGTAGCCGAGCAGCAAGATGAAAATCAAAAGTCTATACAAAGAATTAGTATGGCAATCATGAGAATAAAGGCCGAGGCGGAAGAATTGGATAAAGAGGGCTAGTTCAAGTTCCCACGAGATGATAATTTTAAAGAAGCGGATATAGTAAGCCAATCTTGGCTAAAAGAACAAGCTCAGCTGATAAAATTTCATGAGTCTCTCCGTGATGGTCTTTCAAATATGACAGAACAAATGATAGAAAGAAGAACTGAGCTCAGGCAAGAGATAGACCAATTTGGCTCAGATATCCATGACATGCAGGCTAAATTGAATAAAAAGGTTGAGGTGTCTGATGCCATACAACCAATTATTATAGATACTGGCCAACTTATAGAACAAAAAGAGGAATCCCAACTATTCAACCAAATTGTTAATGATGCCAAGGTTGACGAAGTGCGCAAAAGTGAGGATGTCAAAAGTGAAGCAATTCTAGAGTTGGAGCGCATTGGACTTCACTATAACCATTTTTCAACATTGTGCTTGGTTGGTGACACGAGAATTGATCCATTTGAGCTTATAGAGGAGTCAATGGATGAGGAACAAAGTGTTTATATTCTGAAATTTGCTATACCAAGAAGACAAAACGACATCCCATACTTAAAGGTCAAAAAGTGCAAGATGCGATATTTATTGCTTGGTTCCTTTATTTTTACACTACCACCCATGAAAGTGACCATAAATTAATGCAAAATTGGGGGCGCAATTCATATCAGGAAAAGTAGTGAAAGTGATGAAGTCGTGTCGCGACGTTAAATAAGGCGCTTGTTGGGAGGCAACCCAATTATATTTTTTCTTTTTCTTTATTTTTTTTATTGTGTTATCGTTGTAGTGTTATTTTTATATTTTGTAGGAGTACGAGCACGGAGTCAAATCCAATAGGCATGTGCAAAAGCGAGCATGTGGTTGAAACTAAGTGTGAGGTACCCACACAAGGGATCATACCTGGGAGAAGTCTGAGTATCCCGTGAGCTGCTAATGCTTCGGCCTTTGGCCTATCAGGGAGTCTCTTTTACCCTATTGTTATTTTCAGTGTGCATTGAGGACATTGCACAATTTTAAGTGTGGGGTGAGGAGATTGTCTAGGTGATTTTCTGTGCTATCTTAGCTTAGTTGAAGTACTCATTTTTAGTATAGTAGTTTTTGTTAAAAAAATAAATCAAAAATTGGGACTTTTCCTAATGATGGATTTTGTGGACAGCTTTCTTGAGTGATTAAAGTCAAATAATAAAAAAATCCAAAAAGATTTTTTTTTGGTTCTAGTTAGTTTTAGTTAGATAATAATCCCCTTGATTTTTCTTTTTGCATCGGTTCTTTTCCAGGGGATGTAACTTGAACCGTGTAAACTTTTTTAATTTTAGGATTAGATTTTTTTTTGTGTAGTAAAAGAGGAAGAAAAACTATATGTAACTTGTTTGATACTAGCTTATTTAGGTCCGAGCTTAAGTAGTAATTTCCTCTGAGTGCTTGAGTAATGAATAAAATAGCAGACTTTCTGACTCCTAGGCTTAGGGTTGTGACTTTATATATAACTTATTCTTATTTTGTTGTTCGCTATGACCCTGTCTATCTTAGAGTGGAATTGATCCATCTTGATTGATATTAGTGCCATGTGGGGTGAGGATTTCTTACATATATTTCATGTTTTGCATCTTAGTCTAGAACTTGCTCTGCGTGCTATTGAAGCAAAATAAAAGTGTTGCTCTGTTTAGAAGATGATAATAGGCTTTCTTTGATATATCTTATGAATTTTAGCTTTTTCAGATATTGTACCACTAGTTAGCCCTTTGAACTTGTAGCCTTTTGTTTGGAAGCCGTATTTTTGCCTTGATCCTTTTGTTTGAAACCCTAGTTTTTGCACCCTACTTCCTTAAGCAATGTTGCTTAGACTGTGATATTAATTGATAATTTGAAGAAGTGATGATTACGTAAAAAAAATGGTGACTAACGATAGCTGAAAAGTGATGAAAAGGTCATCTTGAAAAGAATGTGACATGAAAAAAAAAAGTTGCTTTGAAAAAATATATGATTGAAACGTTCTTGATATGAGGGAAATACTTGTGAAATAATTGATGAAGAGAGGGCTGAAAAATAAAATTAAGAGATGAAAATAATGGGTGATGAAGTTTAAAAGTGCAAAGTGCTTAGGGAAGTGTAAGTCATTATTAGATAATTCTCCTACCCATCCCTTAGCCAACATTACAACCCGTTAAAGTCCTATTTAATTCTATTCGAGCATTTTTAATTAGTAGAGATGTACATAATGGGCAAGCCTATGGTTCTTTGTTACATGTGAATTCATTTGTGAGTGAGAGAGTTGTTCTTTGATGCTAAGTCCTTAAATTATATTTCTTTGATTAGAGTGCATGGACTATTTATTCCTGTGACGACACTTGTTTCATGATAGATAGGTGATGTTATTAGCTTCTTTGACAGAGTAGGTGAGCGAGCTTAAATTTGGTAAGTTAGAGTCTGTCTCTGAGGTTAGGAGGTTAGACGTTTGTTGTTTGTTTGTGACTTGTGTATGTTGCACGATGATTAGGAAGTGTATATCTGATGGTTTGAGTTGATATAGGGCCTAATGGTTAGTATCAACCGAAGTGGTGGTGTTTCTAGGCTTGATTTATTGAGTGTGATTTTAATACTTACTCAAGGACGAGCAAAAGTCTAAGTGTGGGGTGTTGATGTTCGGCCAAAAATGCATATATTTTCCCATTGTTGCCTCACATTCTAGTGCTTTTAATTATATTTTGAGTATTAATTATATTATATTATGCTTAATATTATATTTTAACAGTATAGGAATAAAATGGTGTGAAAATAAAGAGATTTGGAGCAAAATTAAATAAAATGCGAAAGAAAAGGAATAAAAAAAAAGGGGACACTCTTTGGAGTTTATCCCTCATATTGAAGACAAAAAAAAAAGGAACAAAAGGAAGGGCTCTAACGCAGCACCAGAATTGAAGGCAAAAACATTCTGCCTCCGGCGCCACGGCCAGCCCTAGCTCTGGTCTGGATGCCAGGGGCCGGGACTTTTCCTATTTCGTCCGGAACAAGGTTATTTCAGCTCTGCACGACCTCATCTTGTATAAAAGGAGTCCTAAATCTAATTTGGAGAATATATCTAACATATTTTGAAGAAATATTCACGTGGAGAAACACACACCACGTTTGAAGGAGGGTTCTAACTAGTTTTTCTTCTCTTCTCTTCTTTTAATCTCGTAGTTCACTAGTTCTAAAGTTTTGGGTGCTACATGAACGTTGTAGTTTGAAGCTTGAATTGTTCTTATTATTTATCATATTGGTTTATTTATTCAATCTTGCGCTTAATTATTTGATTTCTTGATCACCAATTGAATACTATCTACGAATCTAGGATTGAACTCGGGAGAGGGAATTCTTATAAGATTGAGTAGAGCAAGATCTTAATCTGGGGGGGAGGCGAATTTGCGGTTAGTATAGTAATATACCTAATCTCCTTGCTTGGTTATTATACGGGAATTATAAATGTTTTCTTGTCAATCCTAATTCCATAGGAATATAGGCGTTATGTTAGCTTGAATAGGCGAGTTGTACTTCTGGAGAAGGCTACGAGAAATATTAACCCCGTCAATCAATAAACTAGATAAATTAATTAGACAATTTAGGTAGAAACTCAACGAGATTGTTAGATAACCCATAGCTCTAGAATATACATTCACAATGAATTCGTCAACTTGTTTTCTTTAATCTCTTAATTTGTTACTCTTAATTTTAGTTAAATATTCATACATTAGGATTCGCTTGAATAGATTAATTATTTGGTTTTATATAGTTGATAGTTAATCACAAGTCCCTGTGGGTACGATATCTGGACTTATAATTCTATATTACTTTTGCAGAGATACTTACGTGTGCGTTTGGGAGCAACAATAACTCGGATATTCAAAGGATTATCTATCACTCATCATTGTCAGAGAGAATATTCATTACTTCCATCTTATCTTGGGTGACTTCTTTGTATTTATTTACATAAATGTCATTGGTTGCCATTCATCAATATTTAATACCACATTATTGCCTTTGATTTCTTGAGTATTGATTGTCTGTTGCCGCTGCTATCAAAATATACCTTTATAGTACTTATTGAACTTTTGAGGACCCCATCTTTAGGATATTATTATTAGCTAAGATTAACCCTCATTTATATTGATTTAACTAGTTGTAATAAGATCTATATTTTTTGGTCAAACAATTTGTCGCTGTCTGTGGGGACTTCTTAGTTAAATTTTTAGCTTCCTAGAGATCTACAATTAGCGCAAGTCACTAACATAAAAAAACCTCGAGATCTCCATTCTTTGTGAATACAAAACCCTACATGGCATGTAACTAAGGAGACAGGACGAAAATAACAAATGACTTCCTAACCAACCTCATGAATATCATCAACGAAAGCTGTGAAACAGTAAGTGACGACGTGACGCCCAACGCGTCCCCTAAGTGAAAAAGATCACCTCCCCCACACTGCAACATAACAAAACCCAGCGGAAAAGGGGCCTCTCATCTGCAGAAGAAGGGATACCCCCAGTTGTGAAAAACTCCTCGAAGCATGGCTGACCGACACGCTAGTGAGCGTCCTAAACAAACCTGCTCTAGGCATGACTACAGAAACCGCAAGAGCTTGCATGATACAACAAACAGACGAGTAGTGCAACCAACCAAACCCTCCAACGACAGGTATAACTCACAATATTACTAACAGTGTAGGTGACAATTCCCTTGTTGTCATTCTAAAGAGGATGGAAGAAATGAGAATGAAAACAAGGCACTTCGAGACCAGATGAAAGAACATTGATAAGTTGGTATTTTGCCAACTTATCTTGTCTTTAAACCTATATTTTTGCTATATTTGAGTGATAAAATCGTGTGTTTAATGTTATTTACTTCTATTTTACAGGTTGTATGTGATTTAGAAGTAATGATGAAGAAACCAAGTGAAAACAAGTCAAAAAGGAGCTAAAATAGACAAATGGAACCTGCCAGTGATTTACCCTTCGCGAACGCGAAGTACCCACCGCGAATGCGAAGAATCAATACTCAAACCTTTGTGAACATGAAGGATTAAACGCGAACATGAATCTCAAGAAAAACAAATCTTCGCGAACGCGAAGGGGTAGTCGCGAACGCGAAGAAGAAACTGGACGAGAGAATTGTGCAGTTCTGGAAATTCACAACTTTGACCCCAAACCATTTAATACACAAACCAACTCATTTGTACACATCTTTTGGCTTATTTTCAGTTCTAAAGACTAGAGAAAACAAGTTTTGGAAGCTAGGGTTTGCACACACACTTGAGTTTTGAAGATTTGAAGCTTGTGGTTAAGAATTTCTTACTTATTTGTACTCATTTCTTCAGTTCCTTGCTTTGTTTGTATATCTAAGTGTGTAGTATTTTATCCAACACTTGAATTTTGTTTATGAGAATATTCATAATTAAAGTGTGGATTAAATATCTTGTTGTGCTTATGTATTGAATGATTTTTATTCTTTATGAAGTGAGTTATTGTTTCTTTAATTATTCTTGTTCTTTAATGCTTCCAAAGGGATTAGCTAACCCTAGGACTCGCCCATTAACTTCGAATTAATTTTGGAAAAGATTATTTGAGGTTGGAAAAGATTAATTAACAAGAACTTGAGGCTTTAACCCTCATTTTATAGATTTTACCTAGGGATAGGATTGAACTACTTGTAGCCATTCCGGGTATGCTTAATTTCTTAACTGTTATAAGGATAATTAAATTAGGAATTCTTGTTAGTCTTTGGAAGAAGCTAATATAGAATTATTACCCGTGGCTAAACATAAACACACTCATATTTGTAAAATCGTGAAATACATTGGATCGTTACTTGAGTGTAATTCCCGATGCATCTATACTTGTAGCCATTGATCATTTTACTTGCTTTCTAGGTTAGTTTACATTTCCGCATTTAGGTATAGATATTTTCTCAAATCAATTCTAAGTGTTTGGCATTGCATAACAAGTGATAATTCTCTTACATTCTTAATCGCCTACATATTGTTCTCTGTGGGATTCGACCTCGACTCATAGTTGGGTAAATTATATTGCATGCGACCGTGTTCATTTACTTTTTAGTAGTGGATTTGGACGTCATCAAACATCAAAAATGAGTTGACAAGATACCGGGTGCCCCTAAGCTACTGCCAAAAAGGGATGTCAGCAGGTTCGTAGAGCAGTCGTACATTGATGATGCAGCCTCGCATGCCATACCAAGACTTTCAAAATGCCGCCCTACCTCAAGATATACGACGGAACGGCCGATCCTGAGGATCATGTGACTCACTACGTCACCACCGTGAAAGTCAACGACCTCGCCAAGGAATAAGTGGCCTCTATTTTTCTAAAGAAGTTTGGTGAAACCCTTATGGGAGGGGCATTAACATGGTATTCACAGCTATCAACCCACAACATAGAAACTTTCGAGGAAATGGCCGATATGTTCGTAACCACCCATGCCGGAGCTAAGAAGGCCGAAGCAAGAGTAAATGACATATTCGCTATTAAGCAGTTCTTGGGAGAAGGACTAAGGGACTTCCTCGCCCAGTTCAATAGAGGAAGGATGACTCTGCCGAACGTATCCAAAGGGATATCGGTCGCAACTTTCTGGAATGGCTGAGTAGAGATAGTTCAAGAGCAACTAGACAAATTTTGAGCTTATTGATGAAGTATCCTCCAACAACTTGGGACAAAATCCATAATGCTTACTGCGCCGAGGTCCGAGCAGACGAGGACGACCTCAACAGACCAACTCACCAGATAACCTCGGTACAAGCTGAATCCAGAAAAGAACGAAGAGAAAACACCAGAAGAGATCACTCGGTTTCGCGACCCAATAGGGAACGGCACCAGCCATACACTAGGATGGTCGCCGCACCTGGCCCTCCCTCTAGCTATGAACAAGGCCTATCCCGGCCAAGGACGGAACTCACCGGAACGAAAGAAGTATGCCCCCCTTATTATCTGCTCATATTTTTTCTATGTCACCTACAGAAATAGTCTACGCTCTTGAGAAACTCGAAATAAAGTGAAGTGGCCACCGAAGATGAGATCAGATTCGAACACCAGAAAATCTAACGCTCTCAATGAGTTCCACCAAAAACGTGGGCACAAACAGAAGATTTTTTCGCTCTCAGACAAGAAGTCGTAAACATGTTGCGGCAAGGGCACCTCAACCTATAGGGATTAATGTGATGCTTCAAAGAGAAATACTAATGATAAACCCCTAGTCTATATGAGAATATATAATATTGAAGATGGTAAATTCTCCACAGATGAAAATGTACATAATGTAGTCGACGATCGCATGAAATGAGGAAGAATGAAAAGGGATAAGTGTCACACCTTCTTTTTTACCCGAAAAGGGTATAAGAGAGTTTTTTCAATTAAAGTGACATGATTCGAAATGAGTTTATTTATTTATTCAGAGTCGCCACTTGGAATAATTATTGGTGTCACAAGTCACTGGTTTATTTTAAATCCCAAATCGAGAAAAATTGACTCTACTTTTGGTCCGCGAACACAGAAGACCGGGTAAGAAATTATGTTAACTCAGGAGAAGGTGTTAGGCACTCCCGAATTCCGTAGTTTTAGCACGGTCGCTCAACTATTAATAATTGACCTAATTACCTGATTTATTACATGCTTAGAACCTATTGTGCATTTTTAACTTTATAACCGCTTTCAATTATTTTAACCGCTTTTTAGGATTTATGGAATTATTTCTTGAACAAGTTACGATTGTCCTACACTTATCGTTTTGGAACACACCGCAAACCACACTACATGAAATGCGCCCGCAATTCACGACATATTTATTTTATTGTTATTCAAAGTTGTTACGATCAGGTCACATGAAATGTACACCCGAATTTGGGATTATGTATCGTGATCATGCCACGGGAACTATATCCATAGTCCCGATAATTTATTATTAGTCGCGCCTAAAACAAGCTACGGTGTTTGTGATTCATTTCCTAATCTAATTTGAGATTATTGTGAAGCATGAGAACTATGAAAGTCAATTGTGGCAAAGGTGGCTTAGATCGTTAAAGTAATTGGTTAAAATATGGAGGTAATTGGCATTTATTTGACGTTAGGCCTAGCAAACATTTTGGCCCAGATTCAAAATCATCAAACCTAACCTCACTTTTCATATGAACATGTCTGTTTTTATTTAAACAAATCGTTATCCTTTGCTTCCATCACTGTTTTTGATTTTAACAAAAGAATGACATCTACTAATTTAACTAAAACAGACAAACAAGTTATAGCATTAAAAATTCCGTAGAAAACTACTTGACATGATTAAAATTAACAAAATTAAAAGTAACTAAAGGGACACTAGCAGATTCGGAAATTATCCTACCAAATACCAATTCAATATCTCTTAAACTAAAACCCAACAGAATATTCGAACTCACAACCAACAGTAAAGAAAATGTCATTCCCTTTTTTCGAACTCGGCATTCAACAAAGCAAAGCAAGCCAAAAAAAAGGGATGGATTCATACGTTAAATCAAAGGCATGATGGAAACTCAGCAGTACATAATATTTCACGAATGGAAACCAGCATCAAAATTTATTACTAGTATTTAAATATCCTAAAACAAGAAATCAACACCATTAGAAGAGGGAAAGAATTGAACCTGAAAACTGAAATTTTTAATTGATGAAATCGTCTAACAATTGCACGGACAAGAACAGAACACAGTTACAATCGAAACTCCAATCGACAGAAATCTCAAACACGAACCCGGACGGAATCTCGAGACGACACCCGAAAACTCGAAAACAAAGCGACCTCAATCAAACTCCATCGAATTTCAAATCGAAAATCCGAAACAGAAGCTGAAATTTGAAATGAAAATCAGAAGGATTTGAACCTGAAATTAGGATTCAACCGTCCCTTTCCCCTCATTTTGCCTTGTTTCCTTTTCTGGTTTTTGATTTTTTGCCGTCCTTCTTTTGCCTTTTTTTTTTTACTTTGCTTTTTGTTTCCTTTTTTTTTTCAAATCCTTTTGCCGTTTTTCACCTTTCTTTGTGTGCTTTTCTTTTTCTTTTTCTTTTTGTAGTGTGGGGGTTGTGAAGGACCGTTCTCTTTTCTCTGGTTCCTTTTTGATTGTTGCGGTTGGTTTTTGGTGAAAATCGAAGAAAAAGCATCAATGGCTGCCGTGCTTGTTTCTGTCTAGGTCCCTCCTCTTGATTTAGGAATTTAGGCGTTATTCTTTAGGGAATATGAATTAGGTTAGGTCAAATGGGAATGAGTATTGGCTTAATGTTTTGGGCTAAGGATAATTGGACTTGAATTTAGAGAATTGGGTTGGACCATATGTTTTCGGTTTGAATCTAGGCTAGGAAAATCAAATAGTACAATGTACCTATAAAATGTAGAAATCATTCCAAATTAAAATAAACTAATATAAAACTAAATACTAAAAATGAAACTAATTTTTTTATTTTCAAATGTTATACTACTATAAATATAAATATACTAATTAACTTTAACCTAAAGATAAAAATATTTTTTTTTTCGGATTTCTTTTTTGTAATAAAAATAAAGTAAAAGAGTCAAAACTATTTAGAATAGCGATACTAAACCTAAATTAAATGTTTTACGTTAAAATATGTAACATCTTGAGAAGGGTCAAAAATTACATGTTTACAATAAGCATATGATTTTCCTTTGGAGAGTTGTTGAAGGCATCTGAATGTTGAGATATAATTAGACCCAAGAAAGTACAGGTAGGGAAAATGAGAAGGACCTATGAATGTTCAGAAGAGGTTCATTTTGGAATTGTGACATTTATAATTTGTACTTTTTTATTTGTTTTAATTAATTTTTTATCTTATTTTAACTTAAGATTTTGGAGGTTCATTTTATTTGTACTTCTTTCTTTATTTTAATTGTCAAAACTATCTTTTTCAAAAATTAAGGTGTTCGACCAAGCTTGAAAAAGAAAAAAATACTTTTGACTAGAAGCATAAGTAGTTTTTATTAAGTGAAAATAGCTTCTTCTCAAAAGTACTTTTTTTGAAAAATACTTTTGAGAAGAATATACTTAGAAATATTTTTTAAACAATAATTGTTGCTCAAAATTACTTTTCATATTAATTAACCAAATATAATACGATTCTCACCAAAAGTACTTTTTTGACGAAATGGATTCTTGGCTACCTAAACATGCACCGGATTTTAAAGCCGATATATGAACTTTCGATTTTCCCATTTAAACACTTAAACTCAATCGATTACTTATAAGTGTTCACCTTTGACCTTTGACTATGCTTATGTGACAGCAGCACATCCGATGTGGTCAAAATGCATGTTAATCACGCAGAAAAAGAGTGTCACGCGTATTACTGAACTTAAAAATATTAAAAATCTGAATAAGAAAAAGGAAAAGTAAATAAAAGACAAACAAATAAAAAATAAAAAAAGTCCTTAAACCTAAATCCCTCCCCGTAACCCCTTTCTTATCTTCTTCCTTACCTCCCCCCCCCCCCCCACCCCCACCCCAACCCCAATCCCAATTTCTTTCTCCCCACAGTTTCTTCCCGATCCCCCACCTCCACCTCCTTTCTCTTCGTTGCGACTTTGAACAATCCCTTGGCCATTCTTCATTTCTCCACAAATTAATCATTTTAGCGTTGGTTGGTCTATCTCATTTTCTCAGTTTGACGACAAGTATGGCGGTGACAGTGTTTCCGGTGATCTTCTTTGGCCGGTTGAGACTACGAAATTACTGAAAATTTTCAGGGGCGAGAAGTAATAGGTGCTCAAGGAGGTCTATTAATTTTGATTTTGACGAGTGCCAATGAGATGCCATTTTTTCCAATGAAAACCTTGTCGGAATGGTTTTGATATTTTTTTTTAGAAGATTTAATGGCTTGTTTGGACTAATTTCTAGATTGAGGTTTGGTTAAGATATATACTAGGATATAAATTGATCATATTTGAATTTTTACCATTGGAAATAGTGGTTGGAGAAGGGAAGGTTTTGGAGGAGCTATGGTGAAGAAGAAAGGAAAGAGAACAAAAATTAAAAATTTGATAAATTAATTTTAAAAAGGATGGGACCCAGATGTTACAAATGTCAAACAATAAATGGTCTTAGTACCTGACCTGGTATTCATATCAAGAAACTGAGATACACGCTCTGAGGGAGAGGTTTATTATAAGTATTTTTATCGATTTGGTGTGCTAAAATGAGAAATCAAAAATTTATGTATCGGCTTTAAAATTCGGTGCAAGTTTAAGTGGCCCAAAAGCCATTACTCCTACTTTTTTTGAAAAGCACTTTTGAGAAAAAATACTTTACAAAATAAACTGATTTTAGAAGCTTGGCTAAATAGACTAATTATATTTTAGGTCTAAAATTTCAATTTGATGTCCTATATTTAAGGAATTAAAATTTTGTTTTTAATTTATACTAATTACTAATGTAATCCATTCGCATTTGAATTCAATTCTCAAATTAAGCTATTTATTATATTTTTATTTATCAATTAATATATATGAATTGAATTTCTAACATGTTTATTCTTAAGTTGAAATTAAATTATTCTATTAATTTAGTATATGATAGCTTTTTTTTTAATTATAGTTTGTGTAATCACTATCAAAGAGACAATTCAAAATTAACCCTGTAGTTCTGTTAGCCCAGGGAGAGCAAGGTGCAGATTACTCAAATGTCTTCCAATTCGCACTACTGGAAACATACACCTCGTACGCACACTCACTATATCTATATACGTATCGGTGTCATGACTCAAAAATCGATCCGATCGTGATGGCGCCTATCGTAAAACTAGGCCAGCCGACACAACACCCGAATCAACCATTTTTTCAATAAAAAAATTGTTTTTTACTATTTATAAACCAATATCTCATAATGAAATTTAAAAGAAAAGTGCGAAATAATTACACAAACCCGATATCGGGGTGTCACTAGTCATGAGCATCTACTACAACTGTCTAACCACATCAAGACCAAAATGGTCGGGGAAACGTCACAAAAATACATAAGGAAGAATAAAGAGGGAGAAAGCAAAACCGCGATCGCCAGGCAGCTACCTTGGTAACTCCGATGAAACTGCCACCAAGCTCAGAAATATCTGAATCTGCACATAAGGTGCAGGGAGTAATGTGAGTACACCAACCCAGTAAGTAATAAGAGTAAATAGCGACTGAGCAGTAAGAAATCACATAAACCATGTCATAGCACCACAATGATTACAACATGTTCACAAAACAGGATACCACTCAAATAATTTCGCTAAACTTCCAACTTCGATAAAATCCTTTGGAAAATATCTTTCTAGCCTTTTCAATATAAGTTTAATGAAATATATATGTGTAGTGAAAGCGATGAAAATCATGATCAGCCCCTCGGGCAAAGCAAAGTTCATACACAAGCCCTCGGCAAAACAGAAATTTATAACCATTTCATAACTTAAAAACTTCGGTTTAAATGAGAGTTGTTTAAAGCATTTGTTCAACATTTTCAATAGAGGCTCGGCCTAAAGATGAGTGAAAACAGTATTTAAATCAACATTTTCAATAGAAACTTACTTTAAGGAGGAGTGAAAAATAGTAAGCTCATAAATAGGCCACTCAGGCAAAGCATAAGTCATGTACATGTATATCTATAGCCCCTCGGGCAAGCCTCTCAGTCACTCATGACTTAACTCTTACCAGTCAGCGCTCACACTCAGCACTCACACTCCATAGGTACCATATAGTAACCGCAGCGGTGCGCGGCCCGATCCAAATATCGTTGCGGCGTGCAGCCTGATCCATATATATAGTTGACTGCGCTCACTGGGGGTGTGCAGACTCCGGAGGAGTTCCTTCAGCCCAAGCTCTATATCGCTGCGGCGTGCAGCCCGATCCATATATATATATATATATATATATATATATATATATATATATATATATATATATATTGTTGCGTCGTGCAGTCCGATCAATAAATATATAATCCTCACAACAAAGCACTCGCCCTCTCTCAGTCATTAACCTCACAACCAGGCCCTCGGCCTCTCTCAGTCATTAACCTCACAATCAAACCCTCAGTCTAAATCAGTTTTCAACCTCACAATCAGACCCTCAGTCTATCTCAGTCATCAACCTCACAATCACTCGGACCATTAATAAAACAGGGAACTCAGCCCAAACAGTTTTCACATTTTAAGAAGTGAAGTGATAAAATCAAATTTAAATAATAAATAGGTAAAACACGACTGAGGATATGCTTTCAAAACAAATAGAGTGAGGAAAAATAATGAAAATACCCATAAACAGGTAAATCATGACTGAGGCCCCAAACATGGCATACAACCCAAAATATAATATCAATCTCTAAAATATGGAATATCACAAGATTTCAAATCAAATACGCGACTTAACAGTCGTACGGGACGGACCAAGTCACAATCCCTAACGGTGCACGACTCCACGCTCGTCATCTAGCATGTGCGTCACCTCAATGTAGCACAACGATGTGAAATCCGGGGTTTTATACCCTTAGGACAGCATTTACAATCATTACTTACCTCGATCCTGTCCAAACTCTAGCCCGCGATGACCTTGCCCGCACGAATCGACTTGGATGCTCTAAATATAGCCACAATCAGTACATAACTATTACAATATGCTAAAGGAACAAAGCCCAATCGAAAATATCCAATTTACATCAAAAATCCCGAAATTGCTCAAACCCGGCCCCCAGGCCCACGTCTTGGAATCCAATAAAGGTCACATCAATAGAATCCTCATCCTCTTACGAGTTCATACATATCAAAAGTACCAAAATCCAATCACAAATGACCCCTCAAATCCCAAATCATAGTTTTCCAATTACATGCCCTAGTTCTTCAATACTAGGCTTAATTCCATGATTAATTAGGTAGAATTCACATAAGAATCGAGTATTGAATTCAAAAATCTTACCTCCAGGTGTTATCTCTTGAATCCCTCTTCAAATCCTCTCAAAAAGCTCCAAAATTGCCCAAAAATGGTGAAAGTTCGCCCAAAATCGCAGACAGTACGACTATTTAAACATTCTACCCATGCCTCATTTCCTTCTTCGCGAACGCGGTCAACGCCTAGAGTTCGCAAAGCACAAAATAACTTTGACCAAAAATTACTCTCCGCGATCGCGACAAGCCCATCGCGAATGCGATGCTTCCTTAGACCAACCCTTCGCGATCGCGTTACCTCACTAGCGAACACGATAAATAAAAATACCCTGAAGCTCAGGTGCCAAATTCCTCTACGCGAATGCGGTTCACTTCACGTGAACACGATGACCAATCGCCCAGCCCTTCGTGAACGCGGAGCCTTCCTCGCGAACGCAAAGGCCAAAATCTCAGACTTCTCCACCTAACCCTTCGCGAGAACGCGAGAGCCTACTCGCGAACGCGAAGGCCATTTTCTTTGCAACACTGATCAGCAACTTCTGCAATTCCAATAATCATGAAATGGTCCGATTGACCACCCGAAACTCACCCGAGGCCCCCGGGACCTCAACCAAACATGCCAACATATCCCATAACCTCATTCAAACTTGTTCCAACCTTCGGAACACTCAAAACAACATCGAAATACCAAATTTGCATTGGTTCAAGCCTAAGAATTCCAAGAACTTCCAAATTACACTTTTGATAAAAAAATCC
Organism: Nicotiana tabacum; assembly: GCF_000715075.1. Classification (NCBI taxonomy): domain Eukaryota; kingdom Viridiplantae; phylum Streptophyta; class Magnoliopsida; order Solanales; family Solanaceae; genus Nicotiana; species Nicotiana tabacum. The sequence continues at coordinate 87,124,199 of NC_134090.1, forward strand.
CAGCCAAACCTTGTCCGAATGACCAGAAATTTTGCACACACATCCTAAATGACACAACGAAGTTACTGCAACTTCCGGAATTCCATTCCGACCTCTATTTCAAAATCTCACCTATCAACTGGAAAATGCCAAAATCTCAATTTCGACAATTCAAGCCTAAACCTTCTACGGACTTCCAAAATGTATTCCGATCACGCTCCTAAGTCCCAAATCACCTGACGAAGCTAACCAAATCATAAAAATTTCAATCTGAGGTCATCTACTAATAAGTCAAAACTTAGTCAGACCTTTCAAATTTTAAGCTTCGAATTGGGAATTGTTCTTCCAAATCTATTCTGATTACCCTGGAAACCAAAACCAATGATTTACAGAAGTCATAATACATCACACGGGGCAAGTCATGCCCGAGAACTGGCGAGCAAAATGCAAAATCTCAAAATGATTGGTTGGGTCGTTACATCCCCCCCACTTAAACATACTTTCGTCCTCGAACGTGCCTAGAGTTGTTCCAAAAGACAACCAATCGCTCAATAACCTTACCATGCACATACCCGGGGGTGATCTCACGTCACCCTATCTCGTATAGGTCCGATAACACAATGTAACTGAAATTTCACAGTCCAAACTAGCCCATGAACCTTAGAACCACATTTTCACTTCTGAAATCATCCACAAGATCAAAATCTCACCTCTATACTCTGAATAAGCTCGAACAAGCTGTATTAACCCATACCTGCAACCTTAGGTGCAATTACATGATATACCACATAACTCAAACACTTGTAGCGATAACTTCTAATCACAGTAGTTGCGCACAACAACCGAATATCGATGGAAAACCTCTTATCAACTAAAGTCTCATTCCAACACTTTCATATACTGCCAATGATAAATGAAACACGCAGTAAGCCATAACCATTTCTCAGATCAACCATTCATGAAGCCACTTCTCCCTTGGCAAGGACCCTCGCAAATTTCTGAGCCGAACTTCGATATTATCCTTCCCACATGCTGACATCGAATCTGTTTGCAGTCATTAAAGACCCCAATGATCTCATCTAATCCAACACAACTACTCTGGTGACATGACACATCAATACAGACTAAAGCCACAACTTGTGCAATCCGCGTGCCAACAAGCAACAATCCAAACATAATCAAATCATGAAAATGACTCAGATGAAAGAGCTGTACCGCAAGCTTAGCAGTACCACCACACACAATGTTGAGAACCCGTCACACATCATAGAAACTGAACACACGAATCTAACCTACAAGATCATACATCCACATAGCTTCGCTCCAATGCTCAACCTCATCCAAACACTGGCCCACATGAAACACTTTAAGTCACTATGCTCAAAATCGACAATCGTGCACAATATGATGTATAAAAACAAAGCAATCATCATAACCACCGTGAAGCAATTACATAACACCATAGAACTCAAAAGGACATAACCGATATGCCATCCACCGAGCAATACCCAGTATTCTTCCCGCTCAAATTCCACTGAGAGGCCCCAATAACACTGCACCACATGTGCCTACAAACAACAAATCCTAACGTCTCACAACACGGAAAGATAACTCATAGATCCCCCTGATTACTAATAGCTCGATAACAATCGAATCAACATATCCCTCACCAATAGCAACTCGAAGTCAACAAGGCCATCTCGATGCAGAACACACATTCATATAGGCCTACCAATGAACCAAACATCAACTCTAGTCACCCACTACATATAAATAACCCTCCGAAGGATCACAATGACTGAATCATATCACATACCATCATCTGACTAACTTACCCACATCCTTGCCGTCCTAACCACGAGCTAACCTGTTTATGAGAACTTCCAGTCTCCAAGTCCATAAAGCACACAAATTACCATATCTGATCCCAATTTCGCGATTCGCATATATAACATATCTTTAGTACTCAATCATCCCATGAGAGGTACACATATAATTCTTCTGTGCCACCAAGAAAATTCGAATATCAGTAGACGATCGGACAAGATAGTGCCGCAATACCAATAAAGCATCCATAACTCAAACATATCGCCCTATCTGAAATGTATACCCTCATCAAGCCAAACCAATTAGTGATCTCATTTATCTAGTCACCTGAAGCTGTCCATGCTATCTATGAATTTGTGACCTTTCTTTCAAATCTGAACCGTGACCTTACACATGCAAATCTCAATTATACACAACATACCGCATAAACCGTACCATCCTAGGATAACCACGAGAACTTTATATCCCTTCCGAGCCACAAGCAACTATGTACTCCACTAGCCAAGAACTTCCTATTGATCCCATCTAGAAGAAAATCACTATACATCCCATGCTCCTCACGCCAATAGGAAGAATATATCTCTCTAACTGTGGTGGAAACCATCTAGAGCTCTCCGAATTCCATTTGCACAACACTAAATCATCAGGACTGAATCCTTCTAACTCAACCGAGCTACGCAGGTCATTAAACCCAAGAGAATTGCCGCGAAACACCTGTAGAAACTCATTACCTCATAAGTACCCAAAGAACTCATCATATCCTTTCCCCTGCCGAGGCGACCTACTACCAAGCTATCCCATCTATACAAGTCCCTCGGAATTTACCTTCGACTTGATACTTATTCCTACTATCATTTCACAATCCTCGACCTGGACTTGCCACACGAGACTCGAGCATAACACTACACCGTCTAAGGCTCATAAGCCGCTGAATACTCTCTTAAATATTCCCAAAAGCACCACGTCAAAATACCTACCCTGAAGATACTTCCTGCGAATCCTAAGCCATTACCTTCACCTTCCTGATATTGATATATAGCCTCCCATAATTGATATAGAAATGCAACAAGTGTTGACATCCTACAATGAAAACTCAATTTCTAGCCACATATAAAACTTGAAAATATCCAATTATCACATGTAAAATCTTGAACACATTAGAACCATTCTCGAGAGTCATTCACTCTACTCAAACTGCAATTAGCCCGATCAAACGAACCGAACAACCGGTGCCTTAATAGCACTCCGACACCGCATAATGTAACCTCATCCTAAAACAACCAAGCAGCTTCCTGATCTATGCACCGAGCATCCTTTACCAACAACAACTCAAGACATTCCGTGATTCTCACACACCTATGAAGCATATTATAACCTTTGTCAAGAATTTTCCTTTACTCGAGCCATCTTCGGTCTCAAACTCCGTAGGCCATAACTGATTCTCCCGTACGCCTCAACTGGTACCAACATAGCACATTACTGTGCAGTCAACTAATCAATAGCAGACTCTCCCACTTGGCTCGAAGTCATAGATCAAAACACACACGGTAACTCATAACGCATATACTCTATTGTTGCCATAGTACCAAAGTGATATTAAACTCCATACTTTGTGGCTCGTGAAACACAAACCATCTATTACTTTAAACTTTCTTCAAATCTCACGTTCACCCTTATAACAGTCAAGCTCACTCTCTTAAGCGACCCAAATTAAATTTCAACACATATAATTCACTTATAAAGGAGATCTTCCAAACACAACATAAGGACCACACAAACTTCATAACACTCCGCAGGAGATAAACCACTTGTTTCGCCTCAAACTAACATCTCTTTATACCCTTTCACCGTCATAAACATTATGCAGTCACTTAATCTTCCTGAGTCTGAACTCATCTCACAATGTGAAATCTATTTCACTTCCCAACTAGGCAACATGAAAAGATCCTTCAACATGCCCACAACTCGGGCCATACGTCAAATCACGATGGAAATCAAGCACCGAATAGTTCTTACTACCCCCAAGCAGACCCTTCTCGTCTCATTCAAATCATATGAACATATCTCGCAGTTACATCATGCTCATCACATAGCTATCCAGTCATTACTTCCCTTAAAAGGAATACAACAGAACATATAGATTTAGAAATACGAGCTCAGGAAATCAACAGCTCAGGGCTCAAGCTATAGGCAAAAATCCGGCCCCAAGTCTTCCAGACTGGCCCAACATCAACACACAGAGATCACATCTCGCTCCTTGATCAGGGAATCACAAGCCATCGATGCATATCTGATACTGAGCGCTCATGCATGCATATGAATGCGTGGAAGGAATTCAAAGAGTTACTTTTCAAGCTGAATCAAGGACGCACGATAAGGATTCAAGAATGTGAAGTTTTTCCTAAATGTTCTGCAGCTTCCCGAGGATAAGTACAGACGTCTACGTACCGATTCGCGAGACTCTACTAAACCTGCTCATGACTCGTGAGACCTATGTAACCTAGGCTCTAATACCAACTTTTCATGACCTAAAAACCGACGCGATCGTGATGGAACCTATAGTGAAACTAGGCCAGCTAACAAAACACTCGAATCAACCATTTTTCCAATAAAAATTTGTTTTTATACCATTTATAAAACAATATCTCATAATGAAATTTAAAAGAAAAGTGTGAAATAATTAAACAAGCTCGACATCGGAGTGTTACTAGTCATGAGCATCTACTACAACTGTCTAACCACATCAAGACCAAAATGGTCGGGGAAAAGTCACAAAATACATAAGGAAGAATAAATAGGGAGAAAGCAGAGCCACGATCGCCAGGCAGCTACCTTGCTAACTCCGATGAAATTGCCACCAAGCTTAGAAATACCTGAATCTGCACACAAGGTGCAGGGAGTAATGTGAGTACTCCAACCCAGTAAGTAATAAGAGTAAATAGAGACTGAGCAGTAAGAAATCATGTAAACCACGTCATAGCACCACAATGATTACAACATGTTCCCAAAATAGGATATCATTCAAATCATTTCATTAAACTTCCAACTTTGGTAAAATCCTTTGGAAAATATCTTTCTAACCTTTTCAATATAGGTTTAATGAAATATATATGTGTAGTGAAAGTGATGAAAATCATGATCAGCCCCTCGGGAAAAGCATAGTTCGTACACAGCCCCTCAGCAAAATAGAAATTTATAACCATTTCATAACTTAAAAACTTAGGTTTAAATGGAAGTTGGTTAAAGCATTTGTTCAACATTTTCTATAGAGGCTCGGCCTAAAGATGAGTGAAAGCAGTATTTAAATCAACATTTTCGATAGAAACTCACTTTAAGGAGGAGTGTATGTATGTATGTATATATATATATATATATATATATATATATATATATATATATATATATATATATATATATATATATATATTACTGGGACGTGTAGCCCGATCCATAAATATGTAATCCTCACAACCAGGCCCTCGGCCTCTCTCAATCATTAACCTAACAATTAGACCCTCGGTCTATCTCAGTCATCAACCTGACAATCAGACCCTCAGTCTATCTCAGTCATCAACCTCACAATCACTCGGACAATCAATAAAACAGGGAACTCAGCCCAAACAGTTTTCACGTTTTAAGAAGTAAAGTGATAAAACAAAATTTAAACAATAAACAGGTAAAACATGACTGAGGATATGCTTTTGAAACAAATAGAGTGAGGAAAAATAATGAAAATACCCCTAAGGGTCTCAACAGTCGGCACAAGGCCCCAAAAATGGCATACAACCCAAAATATAATATCAATCTCTAAAATATGGAATATTACAAGATTTCAAATCAAATACGCAACTTAACAGTCGTACGGGATGGACCAAGTCACAATCCCTAACGGTCCACGACTCCACACTCGTCATCTAGCGTGTGCGTCACCTCAAAGTAGCACAACGATGTGAAATCCGGGGTTTCATACCCTCAGGACAACATTTACAATCATTACTTACCTCGATCCAGTCCAAACTCTAGCCTACGATGCCCTTTCCCGCACGAATCGACCTCCGGATGCTCCAAATGTATCCAAAATCATTACATAACCATTAAAATATGCTAAGGGAATAAAGCCCACTCAAAAATATCCAATTTACATCAAAAATCCTGAAATTGCTCAAACTCGGCCCTCGGGCCCAGGTCTCGGAATCCGATAAAGGTCACATAAATAGAATCCTCATCCTCTTACAAGTTCATACATATCAAAAGTACCAAAATCCAACCATAAACGACCCCTCAAATCCCAAATCCTAGGTCTCCAATTACAAGCCCTAGTTCTTCAATACTAGGCTTAAATTCCATGATTAATTAGGTAGAATTCACACAAAAATCGAGTATTGAGTTAAAAAATCTTATCTCCAGGTGTTATCTCTTAAATCCCTCTTCAAATCCTTTCAAAAAGCTCCACAATCGCCCAAAAATGGTGAAAGTTTGCCCCAAAATCGCGGAAAAGACGACTATTTATACATTCTGCCCATGCCTCATTTCCTTCTTCGCGAACGCGGTCAACGCCTCGTGTTCACGAAGCACAAAATAACTTTGACCAAAAATTACTCTTCATGATCGTGACAAGCCCAGCGTGAACGCGATGCTTCCTCATACCAACCCTTCGTGATAGCGTTACTTCACTCGCGAACGCGATGAATAACCCTGAAGCTTAGCTGCTAAATTACTCTACGCGAAGCGGTCGACTTTACGTGAACGCGATGACCAATCGCCCAGCCCTTCATGAATGCGGAGCCTTCCTCGCGAACAAGAAGGCCAAAATCTCAGCCTTCTCTAGCTAACCCTTCGCGAACGCGAGGGCCTACTCGCGAACGCGAAGGCCTTTTCTCTGCAACACTGATCAGCAATATCTGCAATTCCAATCATCATGAAATGGTCTGATTGACCACCCGAAACTCACCCGAGGCCCCCGGGACCTCAAACAAACATGCCAACATATACCATAAACTCATTAAAACTTGTTACAACCTTCGGAACACTCAAAACAACATGGAAATACCAAATTTTCATCGGATTAAAGCCTAAGAATTCCAAGAACTTCCAAATTACGCTTTTGATAAAAAACCCAACCAAACCTCGTCCAAATGACCTAAAATTTTGGACACACATCCCAAATGACACAACGGAGCTACTTCAACCTCCGAAATTCCATTCTGACCCCTATTATAAAATATTACCTATCAACCGGAAAATGCCAAAATATCAATTTCGCCAATTCAAGCCTAAACCTTCTACAGACTTCCAAAATGTATTCCGATCACGCTCCTAAGTCCCAAATCACCTGACGGAGCTAACCAAATCATAAAAATTCCAATCCGAGGTCATCTACTAACAAGTCAAAACTTGGTCAAACCTTTCAAACTTTAAGCTTCGAATTGAGAACTGTTCTTTCAAATTCATTCTGATTACCCTGGAAATCAAAACCAACGATTTATAGAAGATATAATACATCACACGGGGCAAGTTATGCTCAAGAACTAGCGAGCGAAGTACAAAAGCTCAAAATGATTGGTCGGGTCGTTACAATCGAAAATCATGAATTTCCGACCAAAATTGGTAGGTCGGAAAATAGTTGGTCGAAAAACAATTTACAATCAAATCCGGTGGTGATTTCCGACCAAAGTAGTCAGAACGTTCAAAAAGGTAAGACAACCAAATATTTTGAAATTTCAGACCAAAATGGTCGAAATTTTACTAAGCGAATCAGTCGTAATAATATAAATAAAAATAATTATTTATTTAAAATTAAATAATAAAAATATATAATTTCCGACCAAATCAGTCAGAAATTAATAATTAAAAAATAAAATTTATTTAATTTCTAATGGAATCCGTCGAAAATCATTAAATATTAATTATTTTTTTAATTTCTGACTAATTCGGTCAGAAATCTGGGCGTTTTTGGTGAAATCTGGGTAGCTGTCTGACTGTTTCCTTCGGAAAGTAGTTGGAATTTTTTATAAAACTGTCACGACCTTAAAACCGACTCGGTCGTGATGGCGCCTATCGTGAAACTAGGCCAGCCTCAACTCAGCAATCAACACGATAATGATAAGTTTGAAAATATTTACGAAAGCTTTTAACAGTTAAAGAACTATTTGAAACATAAGAAATTTCAAGAAATAGATACAATCCAGCCCAACACCGGGGTGTCACTGAGTGCATGAGCGTCTAAGGAAAATACAGTCTATTATAATGTCTAAGGGAGTAACTGAAATACAATTGGAAAGTAAGGTGGAGAATCAAGTCCTGCGAATGTTGTGCAGGTACCTCAATAATCTCCTAATTTAGAAGCCTCGATCAACAACCGCCACTGGATCCAAAGTGCCTGAATCTGCACACAAGGTGCATGGGGTAACGTGAGTAGACCTACTCAGTAAGTAACACGTCCAACCATTGGACTGATAGGTAGTGACGAACTCAACCCCATCAAAGATAACAGAAATAATGTACAGTAGGAATGCTTTCAGCTAAATAAACAACTCGAACAGTAAAACACAGCAGGTATATACAGGGAAAGGAAATGTAACTCTGCTACGTCTACATGCCAATGCACATGCTAAATAAAATGCACCATGCTGTCACGACCCCGGTTCGCCCTCCGTGAACCATCATGACGACACCTAGTCTCTACGACTAGGAAAGCCTAACAATACGGAAAATAAACAAAAATTGCGGAAGAAATAATTAAAAACCGAAATAGTAAAATAAAACAGTGTTTAAGATGCCGCTCGGCATGTACAATAACAACTCTCGAAACTAACAACATCTCCCAAAATCCGAAATCTCATGAAACACAAGCTTTTGAATGTCTACAAGTGTCTAACTCTAGAATATCTAATAAAGAAAAGAAATACAGAAGGGCTAATACTTAAAAGGAGAGTAGAAAGGGACTCTTCGGTCTGCGGACGCGGCAGATATACCTCGGAGTCTCTACAAGTGCCTCGTCTCAAGTGTGATAAGTCTGAGTGGAAGTACCTGGATCTGCACATGAAAAACATGCACAGAAAGGGCATGAGTACATCACAGTGGTACTCAGTAAGTGCCAAGCCTAACCTCGGTCGGGTAGTAGCGAGGAAGGTTAGGGCCCTACTGAGGTTTAAATAAAATATAAAGTTCGATAATAGTATAGAATGAGACATTATAATTAAGTGCAACCGTAGGAAATAACACATGATAGGAAGGACAACATCAATTATAACAGAGAAAAAATAATCATGGAAAGGAATACAACTCACACGAAAATAACAGCCGGGGGATCTCTCGGTATCCCGAGGATCTCTTGGTATCCACAATATATGCTAGGGATCTCTTGGTATCCTCAATATATGCTAGGGATTTCTTGGTATCCCGCACTTCAGTTCCAATCAAAATACGTACAAGGGTTCTCCCGGGATGCCATCCCGTAGTCCTAAAGTAAAACACACAGCAATAACACAAAGAATACTCAATTAAACTCAACTTCGTACCAAGATAAAAACATGTAATTCTAACCTAGCATGCTTCACATAATAAAAATAAGGCAGTTTAAGCAAATAAAGTAGTTAAGTCAATTAGACATACTTCTCTAAGCTAGTAGCAGGCTTAAATTTCAAGTAATGTAAGTAGGAAAGGAAAAAAACACAATTAAAGCTACTTTAGCGAAAACATGATTTTCAACAATTAGCACAAGTACACACTCGTTACCTCACGTACAAGGCATTTCAATTATCACAATACCAATTCTAAGGGGAATGTCCCCCACACAAGGTTAGGCAAGCCACTTACCTCGAACCAGCTCAAAATCAACCTGAAACCACGTTCTTGCCATGAGTACTTGACTCCAAATGGCCCAAATCTATTCAATTCAATTGCATAATGTAAATAACACTTCAAGTAACTGATTCTACAAACAAATTCTAAGCTAATACGCGAAATTAGGTAAAATAACCAAAATGCCCCTCGGGCCCACATCTCATAATCGGGTAAAATTTACATTTTCAGAATTCGCATACTCTCACGAGTGTATACATATCAAGAACACCGAAATCAGAGTTCAATTGACCCCTCAAATATTCATTTTAAGGTCTCTTAATCGCAAGCCGTAATTACCGATTTTGCACTGATTTTTCCCTAATTGTTTACCACTAATTAGATCTTTAATCACATATAAACGAGTTATGAAGTCATGAATATTACCTCCAAGTGATTCCCCTTTGGTTTCCTCAAAAATCTCTCTCAAAAGCTTCAATCCCGTTCAAAAATGGTGGAAAAATGAAGAAGGGTCGCGGATTGGCTATTTAAATACTGCCCAGTCATTCCTTCTTTCCGAATGCGGAAGGACCCTCGCGTTTGTGAAGTACAACTTCGCTTTGGTCCAGTTCCTTCATGCGAACACGATTCCCCGCTCGCGAACGCGATGCCGCATCTCCTCCAGCTTCGCGAATGAGGGAGAACCTTCGCGAACTCGAAGCATTAAAGTTCCCCCAGCCCCAGCTTCTCTTCGCGAACGGCAAACCCTACTCGTGAACGCGAAGAAGAAAACCAGAACTGGGCTACTGCAATTTTTCTGCAATTCCAACAAGTTCCAAAATGACCCGTTAAGCATCCGAAACACACCCGAGGCACCCGGGACCTCAACCAAACATGCCAACCATTCCTAAAACATCATTCAAACTTTTTCCAATATTCGGAGCGCTCAAAATAACATCAAAACATAATTTTTACATCGGATTCAAGCCTAAGAATTCCAAAAACTCTCAAATTACGCTTTCGATCAAAAGGTCTATCAAACCTCGTCCGAATGACCTGAAATTTTTCAGGCACGTCACATTTAACACTACGGAGCTACTCCAACTTCCGGAATCCCATTCTGACACCGATATCAAAATCTCACTATCGAACCGGAAACTTTAAAAATCCGACTTTCGGAATTTCAAGCCTAAATTAGCTACGGACCTCCAAAACACAATCCGAACACGCCCCTAAGCCTGAAATCACCCAACAGAGCTAACGGAACCAACAGAATTCCATTTTGAGGCTATCTTCACACTGCTCCAACTACTGTCCAATTTCTTAAACTTAAACACTCATTTAGAGACTAAATGTCCCAAAACTCTCCGAAACTCAAAACCAAACATCCCGGCAAATAAAAATAGCAGAAACACACTTGGTGAAAGCAATTAATAGGGGATCGAGGCGTAAATTCTTAAAACGGCCGGCAGAGTCATTACATCCTCCCACACTTAAACATTTGTTTGTCCTCGAACGAGCACAGAGACATACCTGAATTAGTGAAAAGATGAGGGTACCGACGACGCATATCCTGCTCGATCTCCCAAGTCGCCTCCTCGACCGGCTGACCCCACCACTGAACCTTCACTGATGCAATGTTCTTTGACCTTAGCTTTCGAACCTGCCTGTCCAATATTGCCACTGGCTCCTCAACATAAGATAGATCCTTGTCCAACTGGATTGAACTGAAATCCAACACGTGCGATGGATCGCCGTGATATCTCCGGAGCATCGAAACATCAAACACCGGATGAACTCCTACCAAGCTGGGAGGTAAGAGAAGCTCATAAGCAACCTCTCCAACACGCTTCAATATCTCGAAAAGACCAATAAACCTCGGGCTCAACTTCCCTTTCTTCCCGAATCTCATAACGCCCTTCATAGGCGATACCCGAAGCAGAACCCGCTCTCCAACCATATAGGAAATATCACGAACCTTCCAGTCCGCGTAACTCTTCTGTCTGGACTAGGCTATATGGAGTTTATCCTGAATCACCTTAACCTTTCCAAAGCATCATGAACCAAGTCTGTGCCCAATAATCTAGCTTTCGGCTCAAACCATCCCACCAAGGATCTACACCGCCTACCATATAAAGCCTCAAACGGTGCCATCTGAATGCTGGACTGATAACTGTTATTGTAGGCAAACTCCGCCAATGGCAACAACTGATCCCAAGACCCTCCAAACTCAATGATACACGCACTGAGTATCCTCAAGAATCTAAATAGTGCGCTCGGACTGTCCGTCCGTCTAAGGGTGAAATGTTGTACTCAACTCTACCTGAGTACCCAACTCATGCTGAACGGCCCTCCAGAACCGTGATATGAACTGAGTACCTCTATCTGAAATGATGGAAACTGGAATACCATGCAGACAAACAATCTCTCGGATATAAATCTTTGCTAGACGCTCCGAAGAATAGGTAGTACACACAAGAATGAAATGTGCGGACTTGGTCAGCCAATCCACAATCACCTAAATGGCATCGAACTTCCTCAAAATCTATGGGAGCCCAACTACAAAGTCCATGGTGATCCACTCCCACTTCCACTCCCGAATCTCTATCTGCTGAAGCAACCCACCCGATCTCTGGTGCTCATACTTCACCTACTGACAATTGAGGCACCGAGCTACAAATCTAACTATATCTTTCTTCATCCGCCTCCTCCAATAGTGCTGTCTCAAATCTTATATATCTTCGTGACACCCGGATGTATGGAATACCGTAAACTATGGTCCTCCTCTAGAATCAACTCCCGAAGCCCATCAACATTAGGTACACAAATCCGACCTTACATCCTCAATACCCTATCATCACCAATAGTCACATCTCTGGCATCACCATACTGAACCTTGTCCTTGAGGACAAGCAAATGAGGGTCATCATACTGACGCTCCTTGATATGATCAAATAAGGAAGACCAAGAAATGTGCAAGCTAGAACCCGACTGGCCTCCGAAAGATCCAATATCACAAACTGGCTGGCTAAGGCCTGAACATCCATCGCCATAGGCCTCTCCGATGCTGGTAAATAAGCCAAACTCCCCAAACTCTCTACTCGACGACTCAAAGCATCTGCCACCACATTGACCTTGCCCGGGTGATATAAAATAGTGATATCATAGTCCTTCAGCAACTCTAACCATCTCCTATCGCACAAATTTAGATCCTTTTACTTGAACAAGTGCTGCAAGCTCTGATGATCAGTATAAATCTCATAAAGGACACTGTACAAATAATGATGCCAGATCTTCAAGGAGTGAACAATGGCAGCTAGCTCGGGATCATGGACAGGATAATTCTTCTCATGTACCTTCAACTGTCTGGACACGTAGGCAATCACCCTAGCGTCCTGCATTAAAACTGCTTCAAGGCCAATCCTTGAGGCATCACAATAGACATTATAAGACCCCGAACCTATAGGCAATATCAAAACTGGGGTTGTAGTCAAAGCTGTCTTGAGCTTCTGAAAGTTTGCCTCACACTCTTCTGTCCACTGGAATGGAGCACCCTTTTGGGTCAGCCTGGTCATAGGGGCTGCAATCGATGAAAACCCCTTCATAAAATGATGGTAGTAACCCGCCAAGTCAACAAAACTGCGAATCTCGGTAGCTAAGGATGGTCTGGGCCAACTCTGCACTGCCTCTACTTTCTTCGGATCCATTTGAATACCCTCACTCGATACCACGTGTCCTAAGAATACCATGGAATCCAAACAAAACTCATATTTCGAGAACTTAGCATATAACCTCTTTTCCCTCAACGTCTGGAGCACTATCCTCAGGTGTTGCTTCTTCCCGACTCCAGGAATACACCAGAATATCATTAATAAAGACAATGATAAACGAGTCAAGATATGGCCGGAACACATTGTGCATCAAATGCATAAAGGCTGCTGGGGCATTGGTCAGCCCCAATGACATAACAAGGAACTCGTAATGACTATAACGAGTCCTAAAAGCAGTCTTCGGGATATCTGGATCCTTAATCTTCAACTGATAGTAACCTGAGCGCAAGCCAATCTTAGAAAACACTCGTGCACCCTGAAGGCGGTCAAACAGATCATCAACACTAGGCAAAGGATAACGGTTCTTCACTGTAACTTTGTTCAACTGGCGATAATCAATGCACATACGCATAGAACTATCCTTCTTCTTTACAAACAAGATAGGAGCACCCCAAGGTGATACACTGGGCCTAATAAAACCCTTATCAAGCGATTCATGCAACTAATCCTTCAACTCCTTCAACTCAGGAGGATCCATACGATACGGAGGAATAGAAATGGGCTAAGTGCCCAGCAACAGATCAACGCCAAAATCAATATCTCTATCGGGTGGCATGCCCGAAAGGTCAGCTGGAAACACATCAGAAAAATCTCGTACTACTGGGACTGAATCGACTGAAGGGGTATCAATACTGACATCTCTCGCATAAGCTAGATACGCATCACACCCCTTCTCAACCATACGCTGAGCCTTAAGGAAGGAAATAACTCTACTGGGAGTGTGATCTAAAGCACCCCTACACTCAACACGCGGTACACCTGGCATAGCCAGCATCACGGTTTTGGCGTGACAATCAAGAATAGCATAATGGGGAGACAAACAGTCCATGCCCAAGATAATATCAAAATCAACCATGCTGAGCAACAATAAATTAGCTCTGGTCTAAAAACCACTAAGAGCAACCAAACACGACCGATAAACGCGGTCCACAACAAGAGAATCTCCCACATGAGTAGAAACATAAATGGGGGAACTCAAAGAATCCCGAGATACACCCAAATGCGAAGCAAAATAAGAAGACACATAAGAATAAGTGGATCCTAGATCGAATAGAACTGATGCATCTCTGTGACAAACAAGTATAATACTTGTGATGACAGAATTAGAGGCAACAGCCTCGGTACGGGTAGGAAGGGCATAGTATCGGACCTGGCCTCCCCCTCTAAGGCGACCTCTACCTACCCGACCTCCATCTCTAGCTGGCTGGGCAGGTGGGGTAGCAACTGAAGCTGTATCCATAACCTGAGAACTCTATGGGGTATGTTGTGGCTGAGAAGTCTGTAGAGGTGCACTCATCACAAGTCTAGGGCAATCCCTCACCACATGGCGTGTGTTACCACACTCAAAACAAGCTCTAGGAGGACGTGGCAATTGTGACTATCTTGGGCCAGGTCTACCGGACTGACCTCTGAAAGCACCCCGTGCAGGAGGCGTACTAGATACTGGAGGTGCATAATAAGGCTCCTGAGGCCTGGGAGGAGCTGGAATACCACTGGCTATTGGAAGAGATGAATGAATGGGGCGACTTATATAACCCCTACAATGACGACCTGTAGTTGGGGCATAGGCACTAGAATAATGGCCCGACTCTCGAGACCTCTTGGTCTCCCTCTGCTCTCTCTCCCTAGCATGCATACCCTCAATCCTCCTAGCAATGCTCACCACCTGCTGATAAGAAATATTCATCTCCAACTCACGAGCCAAGCTAGAAGTAATGCTGGGAATAAGCCCCTCAATAAATCGGCGAACAATCTTGCGAGCCAAGCTAGTGTAATGGACAACATTCTCCGAAAAATTTATAGTACCATAGCACAAATGCTCAAACTCTCCGCGCCATGCATCCCTAAGGCTCTGAGGAACAAACTCCCTCAGGAACATATCTGAAAACCGAGTCCAAGTCAGTG
Organism: Nicotiana tabacum; assembly: GCF_000715075.1. NCBI lineage: Eukaryota > Viridiplantae > Streptophyta > Magnoliopsida > Solanales > Solanaceae > Nicotiana > Nicotiana tabacum. Next base: position 87,139,522 of record NC_134090.1, read on the forward strand.
AAGCTACCTCATCCAGACTGTCTAACTCATAGGTACGCCACCACTTATAGGCGGCTCCTCGAAGATGGAAGGTAGTGAAAGAAACCCTACTCGATCTTGATATACCCATAGTGCGGAGGATACGATGACACTCTTGCAGAAATCCCAAGGCATCATCTGATGCTAACCCACTGAATACAGGAGGATCATACTTCTTGAACCTCTCAAGTCTCCGCTGCTCATCCTCTGGAGCTGCTGACCTGTCCTCGGGCCGACCTAGGACTACATGCTGTACAGGAATAATCTCTGGGATCTGATCAACATGCACTCGCTACTCAAGATTGCGGGTGGCAGGAGTCTATGTTCCTCCCCTGACCTAAGATACGGCTGTAGCAAGGGGAAGCAACCCTACCTGAGCCAAAGTGGTGTACATGCTCATAAACTGCGCAAGAGTCTCCTGAAGAGCTGGAATAGTAGTAGTAGTAGGCGTATCAGGTGGCTGGAATCCAGCTGGAACTGCTGGTGGTACCTCGTTGGCAGCTCGCATGGGTGCTCTAGCTGCACCGCGTGCGCGTCCTTGACCTCTACCCTGGCTCCGGCCTCTGATGGCTACAGTAGGGGGCGCGGGTGCCTAATCATATTGGGTAGCACGTGTCCTCACCATCTTTGAGAAAATAGAAGACAAAAGTTTAAAGTTGTGATATCAAAAATCTCGCATGACAAGGAAATCAAATGAAGTGGAATTTTCCTAATAGTTACATAGCCTCTCGCAGATAAGTACAGACGTCTCCGTACCGATCCACGAGACTCTAATAAATCGGTTTGTGATTCATGACTTTTATGAACCTTGAGCTCTGATACCAACTTGTCACGACCCCGGTTTTCCCTCCGTGAACCATCGTGATGACACCTAGTCTCTACGACTAGGTAAGCCTAACAATACGGAAAATAAACAAAAAATGCAGAAGAAATAATTAAAAACCGAAATAGTAAAATAAAACAGTGTTTAAGATACCGCTTGGCATATACAATAACAACTCTCGAAACTAACAACATCTCCCAAAGCCCGAAATTTCATGAAAGCTTTGAATGTCTACAAGTGTCTAACTCCAGAATATCTAACAAAGAAAAGAAATACAGTAGGGCTAATACTTAAAAGGAGAGTAGAAAGGGACTCTTCGGTCTACAGAAGTGGCAGATATACCTCGGAGTCTCTACAAGCGCCTCATCTCAAGCATGATAAGTCTGAATGGAAGTACCAGGATCTACACATGAAAAACATGCACTGAAAGGGCCTGAGTACACCACATCGGTACTCAGTAAGTGTCAAGCCTAACCTCGGTCGGGTAGTGACGAGGAAGGTTAGGGCCCTACTGAGGTTAAAAAAAATACAATTATAACAGTATAGAATGAGACAATATAATTAAGTGTAATAGTAGGAAATAACACATGATAAGAAGAACAACATCAATTATAACAGAGACAAAATAATCACGGAAAGGAATATAGCTCACACGAAAATAACAGTCGGGGGATCTCTAGGTATCCTGAGGATCTCTTGGTATCCTCAATATATGCTAGGGATCCCTTGGTATCCCGAGGATCTTTTGGTATTCTCAATATATGCTAGGGATCTCTTGGTATCCCGAGGATCTCTTGGTATCCTCAATATATGCTAGGGATATCTTGGTATCCCGCACTTCAGTTCCAATCAAAATACGTATAGGGGATCTCCCGGGATGCCATCCCGTAGTCCCAAAGTAAAACACACCAATAACACAAAGAATACTCAATTAAACTCAACTTCGAACCAAGGTAAAAATAGGTAATTCTAACCTAGTATGCTTCATATAATAAAATTAAGGCAGTTTAAGCAAATAAAACAGTTAAGTCAATTAGACATGCTTCTTTAAGCTAGCAGCAGGCTTAAATTTCAAATAATGTAAGTAGGAAAGGAAAAAAAACACAATTAAAGCTACTTTAGCGAAAACAAGATTTTCAAAAATTAGCACAAGTATGCACTCGTCACCTCACGTTCAAGGCATTTCAATTATCACAATACCAATCCTAAGGGGAATGTCCCCTACACAAGGTTAGGCAAGCCACTTACCTCGAACCGGCTCAAAATCAACCCGAAACCACGTTCTTGCCACGAGTACTCGACTCCAGATGGTCCAAATCTATTCAATTCAATTGCATAATATAAATAACACTTCAAGTAACTAATTTACAAATAAATTCTAAGCTAATACGCGAAATTAGATAAAATGACCAAAACGCCCCTCAGACCCACGTCTCGGAATCAGTTAAAATTTATATTTTCAGAATCCTCATACTCTCACAAGTCTATACATATCAAGAACATTGAAATCGGAGTTCAATTGACCCCTCAAATTTCCATTTTAAGGTCTCTCAATCTCAAGCCCTAATTACCCATTTTGCACTGATTGTTCCCTAATATTTCACCACTAATTAGACCTTTAATCACATATAAACGAGTTATAAAGTTAATAATATTAACTCCAAGTGATTCCCCTTTGGTTTCCTCAAAAATCTCCCTCAAAAGTTTCAATCCCGTTCAAAAATGGTGGAAAAATGAAGAAGGGTCGCAGATTGGCTATTTAAATACTGTCCAGTCATTCCTTCTTCGCGAACACGATTCCCAGGTCGCGAACGTGATGCCACATCTCCTCCAGCTTCGCAAATAGTGGGAGAACCTTCGCGAACACGAAGCATTAAAGTTCCCCCAGCCCCAGCTCCTCTTCGCGAACGCGAGACCCTACTCGCGAACGCGAAGAATGAAACTAGAACTGGGCTGCTGCAATTTTTCTGCAATTCCAACAAGTTCCAAAATGACCTGTTAAGCATCCAAAACACACCCGAGACCCCCGGGACCTCAACCAAACATGACAACCAATCCTAAAACATCATTCAAACTTGTTCCAATCTTCGGAATGCTCAAAACAACATCAAAACACAATTTTTACATCTGATTCAAGCCTAAGAATTCCAATAACTCTCAAATTACTCTTTCGATCAAAAAGTCTATCAAACCTCGTCCGAATGACCTGAAATTTTGCAACCACGTCACATTCAGTACTAAGGAGATACTTCAACTTCCGAAATCTCATTCCGACCCCGATATCAAAATCTCACTATCGAGCCGGAAACTTCAAAAATTTGCTTTTGGCATTTCAAGCCTAAATTAGCTACGGACCTCCAGAACACAATCTGAACATGTCCCTAATCTCAAAATCACCCAACGGAGCTAACAGAAGAAATGGAATTCTATTTCGAGGTCGTCTTCACACTGCTCCGACTACGGTCCAATTTCTAAAATTTAAACTCTCATTTAGGGATTAAGTGTCCCAAAACTCTCCGAAACTCAAAACCAAACATCCGGGTAAATCAAAATAGCAGAAACACACACGGGGAAAACAGTTAATAGGGGATCGGGGCGTAAATTCTTAAAATGACCGGCCGGCTCATTACACATGCTAAGTACATCATGTGCCCATAATATCAAATGCTCATCCACTCAATACTGTATATGGCTCATACGGCTCAGGGAAGATCCATCTCGAAATATATACATCTCTGACAGCAGTCACTCAATATTGAGGGAGGCCATTCCAGCCTATGGAGAAGATCCATCTCCAGATAATAACAATAACAACCTCACAACTACTCGGTACTGTATATGGCTCACAAGGCCCAGGGAAGATCCATCCCGGAATATATACACATCACTAACAATAGTCATTCAGTACCGAGGAAGGCTATTCCAGCCTATGGAGAAGATCCATCTCCAAGTATAAATATTTCGGACAAGATCCATGTCCAGGAAAGTCCATCCCTCACTAATACCAATTGTGCTAACTAGGGGGTGTAAAGACTCCAGAGGGGCTCTTTTCAGCCCAAGCGCTATAACAAGCCAACGAAGGCATAATCAATATCCCACTACGGCGTGCAGCCCAATCCCATATTGTCACTCAATATCAGGCTCTCGACCTCACTCAGTCACCACTCTCCAGTCTCATACACACGGGATCAAAATGCCATGATACTAGCCCGAAACAATGATATGATATGCCAAATAATAATAATCGAGACTGAGACATGATATGATATGCATGAACAGGACTGAGTACAAAATATCAATGAAGCTAATAATATGACAGTAAGAAACGACCTCTATAGTTTCAACTCTTATCGGTGTGAAGCCTTAACATGATAATTAGCATGATTTACAGTTCATTAACTTAGTCATATAATCACAACAAAGATATCAGCAAGAAAGAGCCACTAAGCAGTGCCATGGAATGATCTAGGACGCAATTCTCACGGTGCACACCCACACGCCCATCACTTGGAATTTGTGTCACCTCAATAGTAATCATAGAACACATAGTTCAGGGTTTTGAACCCTTAGAACCAAGTTTGGAAGCGTTACTTACCTCAAGCCAAGCCAAACTCTAGCCCGCGATGCCGTTGCCTCTCGATTCGGCCTCCAAATGCTCCGACTCTAACCAAAATCAGTATATTTTCATCAATATACGCTAAAGGAATGAAACTCTTACGAAAATTATCAATTTAGACCAAAAATCCCAAATTTGCTCAAACCCGGCCCCCGGGCCTACGTCTCGAAATTTGATAAAAATCACAAAAATAGAAAGCTCATTCGCTCACGAGTCTACCCATATCAAATTCACCAAAACCCAACATCAAATGGCCATCCAAATCCTCAAAATCAACTCTCTAAATTTTCTTCTCTCGAGCTCTCTAACGAATTTTGAGATTATGGACCAAAACCCTCGATTTTTGAATCTTATAACTCTGCCCAGGTGCGCCCTTCTTCGCGAACGCGGTCACAGCCTCGAGTTCGCAAAGCACAAAAAAATCCACTGCTCAAATTCCTCTTTCGCGAATGCGAACTCCACCTTGCGAACGAGATGCCTTGCCTAGCTTAGCCTACGTGAACGCGTTCAACTGGCCGTGAACACGAAGCTTTAGGGCCTGATGCCCATGCATGCTTCACCTTTCTACGCGAACGTGAGTTCCTTGTCGCGATCGCAATGCACATCAACTCCAACCTTTGTGAACGCGGCTCAATCTTCGTGAACGCGGCTTAATCTTCGCGAACGCGAAGAACAAATTTCTGCAACAAAAATACCAGAAAATCTGCTACCTTTCCAAAGTCCAAAATGATCTGTTAACCATCCGAAACTCACCTGAGGCCCCCGGGACCTCAACCAAACATGCCAACACATCTCACAACATCCTTCAAACTTAGTCGAGCCTTCGAATCACTCAAAACAACATCAAATCACCGAATCAACCTCAGATTCAAACCTAAGAACTTATAAACTTTTAAAATCCACAAACGATGCCGAAACCTATCAAATAACCTCCGAATGACTTGAAATTTTGCACACACGTCCCAAATTAGACAACGGACCTACACCAATTTCCGAAATTCCATTTCGACCTCTATATCAAGATTTCCACTGCCGACCGAAAAATGCCAAATTTTCAATTTCGCCAATTCAAGCCTAAATCTACCACGGACCTCCAAATCATATTCTGGACGCGCTCCCAAGTCCAAAATCACCTAACGGAGCTAACCAAATCATAAAAATCCAAATCCGAGCTCGAATACTAAAAAGTCAAAAGTTGGTCAAACCTTTCAAATTTAAAGCTTCAAGCTGAGAATTGTTCTTCCAAATCTATTTCGATTATCCTGAAAACCAAAACCGACGATTTACATAAGTCCTAATACATCATACGGGGATATTCATGCCCAAGAACTGGCAAGCAAAGTGCAAGTGCTCAAAATGACCGGTCGGGTCATTACATCCTCGCCCACTTAAACATACGTTCATCCTCAAACGTGCCCAAAGTTGTTCTGAAAACTACCCAAGCATGGCGTAACCTTACCATGCACATACCTGGGGGTGATCCCACGTCACCCTATCTCATATAGGTCTGATAGAACAACGTAAATGAAATTTCACAATTCTACCTAGCCCATAAACCTTAGAACCAAATTTCCACTTCCGAAATTATCTATAATATCAGAATCTCTCATTTATACGCTGGATAAGTCCGAACAAGCTGTAGCAAATCATATCTGCAACTCAAGATGAAATCACCTGATGTACACCACAACTCAAATGCTCATTGTGATAACTTCTAGTCACAGCAGCTACTCATACAACCCAGTACCGGTAATTAACCTCTCATGAATTAAAGCTTCACTCCAACACTTTCATATACTACCAATGATGAATGAAACATGCAGAAATCATAACCATTCTTCAGATCAACCAGTCATGGAGTTCCCTATCTTTTTTGCAAGGACTGTAGTAAATTTCTAAGCCGAATCTCGATATTATCCTTCCAACATGCTGAAATCGAATCCGATAGTATTCATTCTAGATCGCAATGTCCTCATCTCATCCAACACGACTGCTCTAATGACATGACACATCAATACAATCTAAAGCCACAACCCGTGCGACCCGTGCACCAATAAGTAACAGTCCAAATGTACTCAAATCATAGAAAAATGACTCAAATGAGAGAGCTGCACCGCAAGCTCACCAGTACCACCACCACACAATGCTGAGAACCCATCACACATCATAGAACCAGAACATACGAATCTAACCCGAAGGATCATACCTCCCCATAACTTTGCTGAAATACGTGACCCTATCCAAACACTAGTCCACATGAAACACCTCAAGTCACTAAGCTCATAATCAACAACCACGCGCAATTTGATGTCTAGTACCAAAAGCAAATCATCATAACCACGGCGAAGCAAATGACATAACACCACACAAACCTGAAAGGACAACCGATACGCCATCTACCGAGCAATACCCAATACTCTTCCCGTTCGAATTCCACTATGAGACCCCAATAGAACTACACCATATGTGCCTATAAATAACAAATAATAATGCCTTCCAACACGAAAAGGCAACTCATAGATCACCCCAGAACACAATAAGCTCAATAACAATCGAATCAACACATCCCTCAACAATAGCAACTCAGAGTCAACAAAGCCTACTTGATGCAGAACGCACATCGATATTAGCCTGCCAATGAACCCCTTATCAAGGAGTTCCTGAAGCTGCTCCTTTAACTCCGCCGGTGCCATACGATACGGTGCCTGGTCACCAAATCAATACTGAAATTAACAACCATGTCCGGCGGCATACCCATCCACAAGAAACACATCCAGAAAAGTCTCTCACCACCGGAATTGAATCAATGGTAGGAGTCTCTGGACTGACATCCCTCACAAAGACCAAATAAGAAAGACAACCCTTCCCAACCATCCGCTGGGTCTTCAAAAATGAAAAATCCCTCTACTAGGAACATAATCTGTTGAATCTCGCGACTCAATCAGTGGCCTCCCCGGCATAGCCAATGTCGTCGTCTTAGCGCAACAGTCCAGAATAACATGATGCAGAGACAACCAGTCCATACCCAATATCATATCAAAATCTAACATACTAAGCAACAAAGGCTTCACCCAGGTCTCCAAACCCCCGATAGTCACCACACAAAGTCGATACATGCGACCCATAGCCACAACATAACCTATTATGAGAACTCCCAGTCTCTAAATCCATATAGCACACGAATCACCATATCCGATCCCAATTCCACCGTCCAAATATATAACACACCTCTAATAACAAATCATTCCATGAGGGATACTCCTAAAATTCTTCTGTGCCACCAAGAAGATTCGAATGTCAGCAGTTGATCAAATAAGAGAGCGCTGTATTACCAAGGAAGTACCCTTAATTCAAATATATTGCCCTTTCTGAAATGTTTACCCTTATCAAGTTGTACCAATTCATAATATCATTTACCTAGTCAGCTGAATCAGTCTGTGCTGCCTAAGAATTTATGACATTCCTTTCATAACTGAACTGTGACCTTACACATGCAAATCTCAACCCTACACAACATACCGCATATACCATACCATTCTAGGATAAACATGAGAACTTCAAATCCCTTCTGATCCACAAGCAACTACGTACTAAACTAGCTGAGAACTTTTCATTTGATCCCATCTAGAAGAAAATTACTATTAATCACATGCTCGTCATGCCAGTAGAAAATATACATCTCTAACCGTGGTAGAAAACATCAAGATATCTCTGAATCCTATTTGCACAAAACCAAACCATCAGAACTGAATCCCTCTAACTCAACCAAGCTACGCGAGTCACCAAAAAACAAGAGCATTGCCACGAAACACCTGTAGAAACTCATTACCTCATAAGTACCCAAAAAACTAATCATATCCCTTACCACACCGATCCAGCCTACTACGAAGCTGTCCTATTTATCCAAGTTACTTCTAAATTTCCTTTAAATTGATATTTCCCCTTGCCATAATACCGCAATCCTCAACCTAGACTCACCACATGTGACTCAAGCATGAAACTGCACCGTTTAAGGCTCATAAGCCGCTGAATACTCTCTTAAATATTCGCAAAAGTACCACATTCAAAATACTTACCCTGAAAAGACTTCTTCCGAATCTAAAGCCATTACCTTCACCTTCCTGATACTGATGTGTAAAATCCATAATGATATAGAAATGCCACAAGTCTTGACATCCTCCAATGTAAACCTCAGTTTCTGGCCAAATATACCTCCTAAAGATCTCCAATTATTACATATAAGTCTTGAATCCATTAAAACCATTCTTGGGAGTCATCCACTCTACTCAGGTTTCAATTACACTGATCAAACGAACCAAACGACCTGTGCCCCATTAGAACAGTAACACCTATGGAAGTAACCCCACCTTAATGCAACCAAATAAATTCCTGCTCTATGCGGCGTACGTCCTTCACTATTAACAACTCAAGTCATTCCGTGATTCTCACTCACCTATAAAACATGACATAACCTTTATTAAAATTTCCTTTACTCGAGCGATCCTCGATCTCTACCCCTGTAAGCCACAACTGATTCACTAATATACCTCAAACTAAAACCAATACAATACATAACCGTGCGATCAACTAATCAATAGCGGACTCCCCTACTTGGCTCAAAGCCATAGGTCAAAACACGCAGAACTCACAATGCCCATACTCTACTACTGCCATAATACCATGGTGAGGTTATACTAAATATTTCATAAGCTCGTGCAACACAAATCATCTAGTACGTTAAATCATCTACAAATCTCACATTCATCCTCGTAACAATCAAGACAACTCTCATATGCGATCCAAACTCAAACTGCAACACATATAATTCACTGGTAAAAGAGGACTTTCAATAAACAACATAAGGATCACACAAACTTCAGAACACTCCGTAGGAGAAAACCCACCTGCTTCGCCTCAAACTAACTTCTCTTTATACCCTTCTACCGCCATAAACATCACACAATCACCAAATCTTCCTAAGTCTGAACTCAAATCGTGACATAAAATCCACCTCACTCCCTAACTAACAACATGAAAAGATCCTTCAATACACCCTAACTTGGCTATACATCAAATCACGATGGAAATCAAGTACCAAATAGTTCTTTCTACCCTCAAGTAGACTCTACTCGTCACATTCAAATCATATGAACACATCTCACAGTCACATCATACTCATCACATAGCCATTTGGTCATCACTTCCACTAATAGGGACACTACTGAACATATAAATCCAGAAGCACGTGCCCACACAATCAATGCCTCAGCGCTCAAGCTATAGACAAATCCCGGCCTCAAGTCCTCTTGAATGGCCCAATATCAACACACAGAAATCACATCTCACCCTTCGATCAAGGAATCACAACCCATTGACGCACAGCTAATATCGAGCTCTCATGCGCGCATACGAAATGCATGGAAGAAATTCAAGGAGTTAAGCTTCATGCTGAATCAATGTCGCACGATAGGAATTCAAGAATGTGAAGTTTATTTCCTAAAGGTTCTACAGCCTCTCGAAGATAATTACAGACGTCTCTGTACGGATCTGCGAGACTCTACTAAACCCGCTCATGACTCGTGAGACCTATGTAACCTAGGCTCTAATACCAACTTGTCACGACACCAAAACCAACCCAGTCGTGATGGCACCTATCGTGAAACTAGGCCAGCCTCTACTCAGCAATCAACACGATAATGATAAGTTTGAAAATATTCACGGAAGCTTTTAACAGTTAAAGAACTATTTGAAACATAAGAAATTTCAAAAAATAGATAAAATCCAGCCCAAAATCGGGGTGTCACTAAGTGCATGAGCGTCTAAGGAAAATACATAGTCTATTATAATGTCTAAGGGAGTACCTAAAATACAACTGGAAAGTAAGGTGGAGAATCAAGGCCTGTGAATACTGTGTAGGTACCTCAATAATCTCCTAAGTCAAAAGCCTCGATCAACAACCGCCACTGGATCCAAAGTGCCTGAATCTGCATACAAGGTGCAGGGGGTAACGTGAGTACACCAACTCAGTAAGTAACAAGTCCAACTTTTGGACTGATAGGTAGTAACGAACTCAACCCCATCAAAGATAACAGATATAATATACAGAAACGTAGGAATGCTTTCAGTTAAATAAACAGCTCGAACAGTAAAATAGAGAAGGTATATACAGGGAAAGGAAATGTAACTCTACTACGTCTACATGCCAATGAAAATGCTATATGAAATGTACCATGCTGAGTGTCTCATATGCCTACATCTCAAATGCTTATCCACTCAGTACTGTATATGGCTCATACATGCCCAGGGAAGATCCATCCTGGAATATATACATCTCTGACATCAGTCACTCAGTACTGAGGGAGGCCATTCTAGCCTATGGAGAAGATCCATCTCCAGATAATAATAATAACAACCTCACAAAGCCCAGGGATGATCCATTCCGGAATATATACACATCACTGACGACAGTCATCCAGTACCGAGGAAGGCTATTCCAGCCTATGGAGAAGATCCATCTCTAAGGATAAATACTTTGGACAAAATCTATGTCCAGGGAAGATCCATCTCTCAATAATACCAACTACACTCACTAGGGGTGTAAAGACTCCAAAGGGGCTCCTTTCAACATAAGCGCTATAACAAGCCAACGAAGGAATAATCAATATCTCGATGCGGCGTGCAACCCGATCCCATACTATCACTCAATATTAGGCTCTCGGCCTCACTCAGTCATCCCTCTCCAGTCTGACACACACGGGCTCAAAATGCCATGATACTAGCCCAAAACAATAATATGATATGCCAAATAACAATAATCGAGACTGAGACATGATATAATATGCATGAACAGGACTGAGTATAGAATATCAATGAATCTAATGATCATCAGCTTTTGCTAATTGAATCTCGTGTCTCCGAGTCCTTGAAAATCTCATTTAGGGTTGCCTCGATTTGCGTGGACAAGCCGGGCGCGTAGTCGGAAAGCTTATATATGAAATTTTGTGAAAAATGTTAAGTTTGGATACTAAAATGAATAAAAAAAATTGACTTCGGTCAATATTTTAGGTAAACGGACCCGGACCCATGATTTGACGGTCTCGGAAGGTCCGTAGGAAAATATGGGTCTTGGGCGTATGCCCAGAATCGGATTCCGAGGTCCCAAGCCCGAGAAATAAATTTTTGAGTGAAATTGTTTTCTTGAAATAATAAAGGAAATTGGAAATGAAATTTGGTTAGAAGACTATGGTATCGGGCCCATATTCTGGTTCCGGTGCCCGGTACAAGTCTTATATATGTTTTGAATCACTCCTGTAAAGTTTGGTTAAAAAACGGACGTCGTTTGACGTGATCCGGACCCAAATTGGGAAATTGATGTTTAAAGGGAAATATGAGAAATTTCATTGATCTAGAGGCTTAATTCGATGTTCATGATGTTATATTGATGATTTACCCACACGAATATATTCGTAGAGTGTTTTTGAGGTAGTGTGCATACTTGGGTTAGAGCTTCGAGGGCTCGGGTGAGTTCCGAGATGTTGTAGGCTTAAAAGATCAGATGTTGCAAGTTCAGGAAAATATTGCAGTCCTCTAAACCCTTTAGCGCGGCCCGCGAGGAATCGCGTGCGGCCGCGGAAGGGCCAGCGCGGTCGCCTTTGTGCGGTCCGCGGTGGGTGCTGTGCGGCCGCGGTCCGCGCGGGGCAAAGATCCGCAGGTCTTCAAAAGAGGCCAGCGTGGCCGCGGTCGGCTAAGCGGGGTCCGCGGTAGGGGCTTCAGAGGGGTATAAATTCACGTGAATATCAGTTATTTTTACACTTTTCAAAACCCCAAAACATAAGAGGTGATTTTCTAAACAATTTTTCTTCTCCAAAACGATCGGTAAGTGATTTCTAACTCATTTTCTTCACTCCTTAACATCTTTTAACATGATTTCAACTTAAAATCAAAGATTTTCATGGGGGGAAATGGGTGTTTTGGGTAGAACCTAGGTTTGTTTTCTAAAATTGGGGATTTGGACCTCAATTTGGGGTTCGATTTCAAAACAAATTATACATTTGGATTCTTGGGGGAATGGGTAAATGGGTTTTGGTCCGAACCTCGGGTTTCGACCACGTGGGCCCGAGGGTGATTTTGACTTTTTGAGTAAAACTTTGGGAAAACTCATTTTCATGCATTGGGGTTGATTCATTTAGCACTTATTGATGTAATTAAGTAACTTGTGACTAGATTCGAGCGGATTGGTGGTGGAATCAAGGGGTAAAGCTATAATTGAGGCTTGAGTGGTGTTCAAAGCTTCGAGGTAAGTGTTTGGTCTAACCTTAGCTTGAGGGATTAGGAGTTGAATCTTATTTGCTACGTGCTAATTGTCGAATACGACATATAGGCATGGTGATGAGTATCTATACGTTGGTGTATAGCATGACCATGAGTCTTTATATTGCGGATATTCTGTTTTTGTTGTATCTTCCATGCCTTAATGATGATTTTCTATATATTGTAACAAGGATGTGAAAGAAATTTTGATCCCTGCACTTCGAGGAGTGTTGGCTCGAGTTATAATACGAATTGTGAAAGTATACGAGATGATTGAACCCCTATGGAGCGTTGGCTCAGGTGGTAAAGTGAGATAAGAAGTGAAAGTGAAAGAAAGAGGAAGAATTATTAAATTGCTCCCTTGCCGGGATGTTTGTTGCCTTGTTGATTATCTCCCTTGTCGGAATGTTGAGAATATTGATATTGTTCCCTTGCCGGGACTTAGCTGCTTAATTGTATTCCCTTTCCGGGATTCCTACCATTATTTGTCTACTCCCTTGTCCCTTTGTTTGTGATTGTTGTTTGGGTGAGGAAGAGTGTTAAAGCACGAAGGGTGATGCCGTGCATTGTTTGCTATTGTGAGGAAAAAGTGTAAAGCACGAAGGGTGATGTCGTGTCGCACGAGATACCATTCCGTGCCGATTTTATTGATTATATGGTGAGGAAACAGAGTAAAAGAACGAAGGGTGATTCCGTGCATAGTTTTTATTATATGATTGTTTTGGTGAGGACGAGAGTAAAAACACGAAGGGTGATGCCGTGCATTTGTTGATTTCTGATTCCTTGTTGATATCCGAGTCATGTTGTTTCTTTCATTACTTGTTGTTATTTGATTTACTTCAAGGTTATATATTCCCTTACCCTATTTGCCTTGTAATTGTTGTTTGGGTGAGGAAGAGCGTAAAACACGAAGAGTGATGCCGTGTATTGTTTTGGTGAGAATGAGAGTAAAAGTACGAAGGGTGATGCCATGCAAATTGCTGACTTTTGATTCTTGTTGATATTCTGGCTTTGTTGCTTCTTTCTGTTATTGAGGATTTCTATTTGAAACTGTTATCTCCCCACAACATGTTTCCCCCTCCCACATTGACTGGTTATTTCTGTATCTCTTTTCCGCTGTATATATATGTATATGAACTGCACAACATTATTTGGAGTCTGGTCCTGCATAGGTCTATTTGGAGTCTGGTCCTAGCCTCGTCACTACTTCGCCGAGGTTAGGCTGAACACTTACCAGCACATGGGGTCGGTTGTGCTAATACTACACTTTGTGCTCTTTTGCATAGATCCAGGTCTTGGATAGCAGCAGTAGCGTAAGAGCCAGTCTTTAGTCCAGTGAGACACCAAGGTAGCCTTGCAGGCGTCCGCAGGTCCGACATCTCCTCTATCATTTATTCCAGTCTGTTATCTCCTGTATTTTGAGACAAACAGCTTATATTTTCCTTTCAAACAGTTGTATTTAATACTCTTAGAAGTTCGTGAGTAATGTGACACCAGTTCTTGGGTAAAGGCATATGTTGATTCTCGCATTATTGTTTCGTATTCTTTAATTTAAGTCTTTCGCATAATTATTTAAATTCCGTTGCTTTCATGTTGTCATTGATAATTGTCAAAAGAAGAAATTGTTAATGAAGTAAGCAGTTAAGGATTGGCTTGCCTAGCTCACATTAGTAGGCGTCATCATGACTCCCGAGGGTGGGAAATCCGGGTCGTGACAAGTTGGTATCATAGCTCTAGGTTACATAGGTCTCACAACTCGCGAACAAGCTTAGTAGAGTCTGAGGGATCGGTACGGAGACGTCTGTATTTATCCCCCAGAGGCTACAGAGTTAGGAAAATCTCACATTTGTTCTTTCTTGTCGTGCGGATTTGTTCCTCAAATGCTAATTGAACTTCTAATCTGTTCTTCGCAGATGGCGAGAACATGCGCTTCCTCATCTACCGCTTAGCAGCCCGAGCCCCCTACAGCAGCTCCCACTAGGAGAAGAGGGCGAGGCCGAGGCCGTGCTAGAGGCCGAGGTAGGGGTAGAGCTAGCCCCGAGAAGTAGCACCAGTGGCGGAGCCTCAGGTTGATTTTGAGGAGGAGGTTCTAGCCCCACCAGTTCCGGTGGGCCCAACTCAAGTCCCAGAGGGGTTCATTGCCACCCCAGTTCTTCAGGATGCTCTGGTCCGATTGGTGGGCCTCATGGAGAGTGTCACCTGAGCGGGTTTGCTTCCAGTAGCACCAACCACTTATCAAACAGGAGGAGGGGCTCAGATTCCTGCTATGCGCACTCCCGAGTAGATAGCTCCCCAGGTTCAGGTTCCAGTGGTTTAGCCAGCTATGGCAGTTTAGCCGGGTGTAGTAGCTCAGACCGGTGATGGAGCGGATATGTCCGTCGATGCTTTGTGGAGGCTGGACAAGTTCACCAAGCTCATCACTTCTATATTCAGCGGTGCATCTACTGAGGATCCCCAGGATTACCTGGATAGTTGTCATGAGGTTCTTCGGAACATGGGGATCGTTGAGACCAATGGATTTGATTTTGCTACCTTTCGTCTGTATGGATCCGCCAAGACTTGGTGGAGGGATTATTGCTTAGCTATACCAGCCGGTTCACCATCTTTGACTTGGGAACAATTCACAGCGTTGTGTTTGGAGAAGTTTCTCCCCGTGACTCAAAGAGAGGCCTTTCGGAGGCAGTTTGAGCATCTCTAGCAAGGTTCCATGACGGTCACCCAGTATGAGACCAGGTTCATTGATCCAACTCACCATGCTCTTATCATACTTCCCACTGAGAGAGAGAGAGAGAGTGTGTGAGGAGGTTTATTGATGGTCTTATTCAGCCGATTTGTCTTCAGATGGCCAAGGAGGCCGGGAGTGAGATCGCATTTCAGGAGGCGGCCAATGTGGCCTGCCGAGTTGAGATGGTTCTGTCATAGGGAGGTGGTCATGGGTCGGATAAGAGGCCCCATCATTCGGGCAGATTCAGTGGTACCTCGTCTGGGGGTAGAGATTCATATGGTAGAGGCCATCCTCCTAGGCCCTTTCAGTCAGCTCTCCAGGTCTCATATGGTACTTCAGGTGGTCGCTGTTCTCAGACGCATTATTGTGATCAGCAGCCTTACAGTGCGCCACCAGCTCCCATCAGTGCACTACCGCTTCAAAGTTTTTGAGGTGGTCATTTAGGTCGACAGGGCCAGCAATTTCAATAGCCGAGGGCTTGTTACACTTGTGGTGATCTGGGTCACATTGCCAGGTTTTGCCCTCGAGCACCGAGTAGCTCTCAGCATTAAGGTTCTCGTGCGATGGTACAGGCACCAGGTGTTCCACAGTCTGCCCAGCCAGTTAGAGGTAGGGGTATAGGTGCTAGAAGTAGAGGTAGAGGTCCTAGAGGTGGAGCTCAGGCTGCCAAAGGTGGAGGCCAGCCAGCAGTAGGCCGTCCCAGAGAGGTAGTTCAGGGTGGTGGGGTCCAGCCCTGATGTTATGCCCTTCCAACTAGGCCCGAGGTTGAGGCTTCAGATGCAGTTATTACATGTACTATTCTGGTTTGTGATAGAGATGCTTCGGTGTTATTTGATCTGGGGTCTATGTATTCGTATATGTCATCTTATTTTGCACCGTACCTGGTCATGCCTAGCAATTCATTGAGTATTCCTGTTTATGTGTCTACACTAGTGGGTGATTCTATCATGGTTGATCGGGTTCATCATTCTTGTATTGTGGTGATTGGAGGTTTTGAGACTCGTGTTGATTTGTTTCTTTTAGATATGGTCGATTTTGATGTTATATTGGGGATGGACTGGTTATCCCCGTACCATGATATCTTGGATTGCCATGCCAAGACTATGACCCTAGCATTACCAGATTTGCCCTGTTTAGAGTGGAGAGGGACTCTTGGTCATTCTACCCGCAGTGTCATTTCATACATGAAGGCTCGACGTATGGTCGAGAAGGGGTGTTTGGCTTATTTGGCTTATGTTTATGATTCTAGTCTTGAGGTTCCCTCTATTGATTTTATGCCCGTGGTTCGCGAGTTTCCTGAGGTTTTCCCTTCAGACTTTCCGGGTATGCCACCCGACCGAGATATTGATTTTTGCATTGATTTGGCTCTGGGCACCCAGCCCATTTCTATTCTACCATACCGTATAGCCCTACTTGAGTTGAAAGAATTGAAGGAGCATTTACAGGACTTTCTTGAAAAGGGTTTCATTAGACCCAGCGTTTCGCCTTTGGGTATGTCGGTGTTGTTTGTTAAGAAAAAGGATGGTTCGATGAGGATGTGCATTGATTACCGGTAGTTGAACAAGGTCACAATCAAGAATAAGTATCCACTACCGAGGATTGATGATTTGTTCGATCAGATTCAGAGTGCCAAGGTATTTTCAAAGATTGACTTGAGATCTGGCTACCATCAGTTAAGGATTAGGGCATCTGATGTCCCTAAGACAGCATTCCGCACTCGGTACGGGCATTATGAGTTCTTGGTTATGTCATTCGGGTTGACAAATGCCCCAACAACTTTTATGGATTTGATTAACCGAGTGTTCAGACCTTATTTGGATTCGTTCGTGATCGTCTTCATTGATGATATTTTGATATATTCCCGCAGCCGGGAGGAGCATGAGCAACAGCTCAGAGTGGTTCTTCAGACTCTGAAGGATAGTCAATTATATGCTAAGTTTTCAAAATGTGAGTTCTGGTTGAGTTCGGTTGCATTTCTGGGTCATATTGTATCCGCAGAGGGTGTTCAGGTTGATCCGAAGAAGATTGAGGTAGTCAAGAACTGGCCTAGACCAGCATCAGCTACAGAGATTTGGAGTTTCTTGGGATTGGCAGGCTACTATCGTCGGTTCGTGGAGGGGTTTTCATTTATTTCAGCCCCGATGACCAGGTTGACTCAGAAGGGTGCCCAGTTCAAATGGTCAGACGAGTGTGAGGCAAGCTTTTAGAGGCTTAAGACAGCTCTGACTACGGCACCGGTGTTAGTTCTGCCCACAAGTTCAGGGCCTTACACCGTTTATTGTGATGCATCTCGCATTGGGCTTGGTTCAGTGTTGATGCAGGAGGGCAAGGTCATTGCTTATGTTTCGAGGCAGTTAAAGATTCATGAGAAGAACTATCCAGTGCATGATTTAGAGTTGGCGGCCATTGTTCACGCATTAAAGATTTGGAGGCATTATCTGTATGGCGTGGCATGTGAGGTGTTCACTGATCACAAGAGTCTTCAGTATTTATTCAAACAAAAGGAATTGAATTTGAGGCAGAGGAGGTGGTTGGAGTTGTTGAAGGATTATGATATCACTATCTTATATCACCCGGGAAAGGCCAACGTGGTGGCTGATGCTTTGAGTAGAAAGTCAGCCAGCAGTCTTGCTTATATTCCAGTCGGTGAGAGGACGCTTGCTTTGGATGTTTAGGCTTTGGCCAATCGATTTGTGAGGTTGGATATTTCTAAGCCTAGTCGAGTATTAGCTTGCACGGTCGCTCGTTCTTCGTTATTGGAGCGTATCCGTGATCGGCAGTTTGAAGATCCTCATTTGTGTGTCCTTAGAGACAAGGTGCAGCGTGGAGGTGCCAAGCAGGTTACCTTAGGTGATGATGGAGTTCTAAGATTGCAGGGTCGAGTTTGTGTGTCTAATATGGATGAGCTTCGAGAGTTGATTTTAGAGGAGGCCCATAGTTCCCGATACACTATCTATCCGGGCGCCGCGAAGATGTATCAGGATTTGCGGCAACATTATTGGTGGCGTAGAATGAAAAATGATATTGTGGCATATTGTGAGCACGTGATTTTTTCCCTATATATGAATTACTCCCATAAATTCAAAACAAAATAACTTCTTTTTATTATTTGCAATTTTTGAGGATTTTATGGCATTTTCTGACAATTGTTTGCATTTGTTTGTGCATTTTTAATTTTGTTTAATTAATGAAAAATACAAAAATATGCTGCATTTGCATTTAGGATCTAATTTTGTATTATTGAATTAATTAGTAATTTAGTGGTTTTATAAAAGTGAAAAAATCAAAATATATATATATATAGTTCATTTTTGCACTTTAATTTTAATTTTTTAATTTGGTAGTTTTCTTTGAATTTGGTTTTAAATTATTTGTGTTAATCATTATTTAGAGTTAATTTATGTAATAGGATAACTTGATTAATTTAGGTTTATTTTTAATTTTAATTTAAAAAGAAAATAAAAGAAAATGAAAAAAGAATGAAAAGAAAACAAATGAAAAAGAAATAAAGGTTGGTTTGGGCTGCAAACCCCGGGCCCAAACAATTTCACCTCGAAACCCAATCAAAACCCGGTCTAGACCCGTCCCCATCCGACCCCCCCCCCCCCATTTAAACTAAACGACCCAGTTTTGATAGGCGTGAATCCCAGTCGTTGATTTCCTTTAGATCCAACGGTTGGGAACTAGGGGTCTTGTTGATATATATATGTCCAAATCTGTCGCCCCCCTACCCCGTCTCGTCTCTCATCTCCCTTTAGCCCCGCCCTAAACCACCGCCTGCCGCCCGCCGGAAATCGCCTACGGTGGCGACTGGCGTCCAAACACCACCAAATTTACACCCCTGACTCCTCTTCACCTTCACATTCCAAAACCCCAAACAGTTTCCCTCGAATCTCAACCAAACCCTTTGAATATTAGATCAAAGATCGGACCCAAACCCTAGTTTACCCAATCGACCCCAAAAATACACCACAGAACCAGCACAACCCCCTCTTCCCAAATCCGGGGTCAGTTCCCTTCGAATCTTTCTAGAGTTTCTCAAATATTAGATCGAAGATGAGCATAAAAATCCCAAGCCAAGATTTTGTCGCAATTTCGGGCCTAATCTGATTTTAGTCGTGTGCTTTTTGTAAGAGCATACAATTAACATCAAAATTGACCAGAAAATTAGAAAATTGAAGATCCAGGTCCCTTCTTTCAGATTCCGGATTTCTTTTAGGTATTTTCTTTTCTTTCTTTGGTTTAACCTTTTCTTCACTGTTCTTTTCTACTGCTCTATTTCTTCTCTTCTTCATGTCTCTTTTTATTTTTTCCGGGGTAATTTGTTCGTGCATGATTAGTCCGACACTTTTATTTTAATCAGTATAATTAGCCGTTAATTAACTTAGTTTACTAACTTAGTTAATTCTAGTTAACAGACTATTTAGGCTAGATTTTAATTGCTGAAATGTTTGCTTGCTTCGGGTATTTCATTCTTTAATTGGGCTATTCATTTGTTTGGGCTCATAAGGATTGAATAACCAGAAGTGAACTGAATTGGGTTTATTTGGACCCATTAACTTGGGCCAATTGGACCCACGTTCTATTTGGCTAGAAGGGTAATTAACAGGGGTGTAGAGGGTAGTTTAGGGATTCTATGGTAGAGAATATTGTTGTAATAGATTGAGAAGCTTCTAGGAAGCTGGGTTGGGAGCTGTTTTGAAATTTTGGTTGCCAAACTAAGGGCATCTGAACTATAATGAAAATTCAAAAAGGGACAAAGTGCAAAGAATGATATCTTTCAACAGCCCTAATGCCTTGCCTATAAAGACATCATTACTTGATATTCAAGTCAGACTTTGAGAGGAGAAAACCCCTGAAAAGCTGAAACGACTGATTTTTTTAGAAATTTTTCTGAAATTTTGCATTCCCTGTTGAAAACTGCAAGAAATTCTGCTTGTGGTTTTGGATTTCTGATTCCTCTTGTGCTAGTCAAAATTCTCCAAAAATTCCATAGTTGTAATCTGATTTGAGAAATGAATTGAGGATGGCTTGAAGATTAAGTTATGGTTTACTGCTTCTTACTGTTCTATTGGTTGTTTTCTGGGTTTAGTGTTGCTGGTTGTCTTCCTATTGCTGGGCTCTATTCTGTTGTTGGCTACTGATTCTTCATCTCTTTGTCTTTGCTCTTTCAACATCCAGGTACATACTTTTGAGCCTCAATGTTTGTGAAGTGAACTTGGGGAATGAAATGAGAAGCAGACTTTCAAGCATAACAATTAGCTTATTTTGTTGACTCAATAATGTTACTATGATTTGTTCTTTTACTTTAATGTGTTACGTTGACGAGTCGAGTTTTAGCTTGAACAAGTGAGCTTTTACTGCTGTGTTCAAATTGGAATTATCATGAAACTTGAAGAATGATTTGTTTGGTTAAGTCATATAGTTTAGATTCTGCATCTTAAACCTGTAATTGCATGGGACGGTATCTATTATGTAATCTCATTCACATTATTGTCAATACTGCTAGATCTGGATACTACAATGCTCATGAAATTGAGGTGGATGAAGGTACCCTTAAGTGTAGTGTACGCATTATCCTATTAGTAGAAAAGGAAATGGTTCGGGCTACTTAAAAAGGGTAAAATCATGCATTGATTTATTTTGGATGGCATGTTGAATACGTTTAAACCCAGAATCGAACCTCAGAATGCTGGGTTAGACTATTTAGGACATAATTAGTTTTAAAAATGCACAAGCAAAATGTCAATCTAGTAGCGTATTTTCTAATTATTTTTGCATGTTAAGGGGTTGAGCATCATTGTATGGTTTCAAACGTTGGGCTTGGTGTTGGTCCAAGTGCTAAAAGCCTCATTTCAGGCGCGTATGCCATGGACTGCTTGGCTTCTATCAATTTGGGCTCATTTGAGCCTATAGCTGAATATGTTTGTAATAGATTGTTTTACCTCTGTGGATTGGTTTCGCTTCATACAAACGCAGTTCTTTCGAGAATAGCTTTCAAGTTACAGCAGACGAAGGAGAAAAGAAAAGGCTAGCCAAATAAAACGAGGCCCTTCGAGCCTAAATTTAGGAAATGAAAATAGCTGCAGAAAACCCTGCCCGAAGTGCCAAAGATGAAAAACTCATAAATAACCTGAGGCAGAAAGTGAGCGACTATGGTTTTGATTTGAACAAGGCAGAAAGTGAACTAGCCAGGGTTCGAAAGCAATTGGCTAAAAATGCAGATGAGCGAGCATGCCTGGTTAAGCAGTTGAAAGAAAAGTACGACAATGAGGTCGCGGGTTTAAAGAAAAGGGTCATCGCCACAGAAAACAAAATGATCAGACAGGCAAAAGATTTCAAGGCTGAAAGAGCATTGTTATACAGCATTGGTACAATTAGAAATAGATTTGCAACAGCTTCAGGAGCAGAATCATGTGGCCAAGCAAACTTTGGAAGCCAGGGCCCAGTAGATCGGGCATTTGTTACAAGAAAAATGTGCCGTAAGAGAGAGAATTAGAAACATCGCCGATTATATTGTTGTGAAGTTCCAAGTCTGTGAGGATATGACTCGCACCACCTTCTTCGCAGCAATGATGACATTTGTTAAACAGATAATGAATGACTTGGACCGACTTCAAAGGGATCTTACATATAGGCCCGCGGCGAGACCGAATGATGTCCTGCGGGCACCAGGAGCATTGATGTATTCATGATTTTTCATTTGAGTCTGTATTTCCGTTTCCGTTAGAGTCTGTCAGTTGCGTAAGTTTGTATTCTCTCTCTGCTAGAGTCTGTCAAGTGTTTTCGAGTCTGCATTTTCTTCTGTCGGAGTATGATAAGTTTATTTTTGAGTCTGTATTTTGTCTTTTCATCAGCGTCTGTTAGTTTCTCTTGGAGTCTGTTGGTTTTGAGTCTTTGTAATCAAAGAATTTTCTTTTTATGAAAATTGAAAATCCCAAAAATGTTTTATTTACTTTCACACTTATCTCTCAGAACTACGCTTGGTCTGATTCATGCGGGGTCATGATACGTAGGCAATCTCCATAGGATTCGACCATAACCAAAGAAAAAGAGAGAGGAAAAACAGGAGAAAAGAAAAGAAAAAGAGAGAAAATAAGAGAAAAGAAGCAATGTCAAAACAAGAGGGAAATGAGAGGATAAAACAAAGAAGAGCAAAGGCCAAAATGAAAAGAAAGAGAAAAAGAAGGAAGTTGTAAATGGAAAAGTCGGGATGACGCAAGCAGCCGATCAAATGCATGATAGAAACGGTTAACTGCTTAGGTGCATTCATTCCCCAAATATGCGGTTACCAATTTGTTAAAGCCCTAACCACTAACAAGGTTGTTGTTGATGTATTGAGTCCAGACAGGTGGTTAGTTGATTGGCATTCTAGAAACTCACTCATACAATACCCGATCAAAAGACAGGCTGAATATGGCCAACCAAGAACCGGAGACAGGTATTGTCGACTCGTCAAAAGAAGTGAAAGAATTGGATGTTAATGCGATGAGGGAAGAGATGTATAAGTTAAAGCAAGAAATGGCTGAAATGAACCAAACATGGGCAAAGGGGCATCCACAACCGGTTTATCCCGCCAACCCTGCTTATATCCCACCATTGGCTCAACCTCAAGAACCTCCCACTGTGAACTCATCTCCAGCCTTTCCCCTCTACCAACAATGCCACGACACCACTTCTCATACATCACAAGCTCCCCCACCTAGACAAGTCCCGCACCCTCCCCCACCAATCACACCTGTTTTTGTGGCAACTCCACCTGCTACATTACACCGATCTTCCAGTGAACCTCTGTTCCAAACTCACGACAACCAGTATTATCCCTATGAACCCACCTTCAAAGTTCTAGAATCATATTCTTACACCCCTCATCTTGATCTCACGGCAGAAACTGAGAAGCCACCCAAGAATCCCGAACACGAGGAGATGATCAGAAAGGTCAAAATCTTAGAACAATCATTCAGAGATATGATGGGGTTAAAAGGTCAAGTAAGTGTGGCCTACAAGGATTTATGTTTGTTCCCAGATGTTCAGTTACCCACAGGGTTCAAAATGCCCAAGTTTGATCTGTACGATGGGCATGGTGACTCAGTAGCACACTTAAGAGGATTCTGTAGCAAGATGAGAGGAATAGGCGGAAGAGATGAATTGCTGATGGCATATTTCAGCCAAAGTTTGAGTGGATCGGCATTAGAATGGTATACCAGACAAGATCACAGCAGGTGGTACATATGGGACGATTTGGCCCAAGCCTTCGCCTGCCATTTTCAATACAATCTTGAAATTATCCCAGACCATCTGTCATTGACAAAAATTGAGAAGAAGCCCGGTGAGAGTTTCAGAGAATATGGGTTCCGTTGGAGAGAGCAAGCAGCAAGGGGTTGACCCTTCGATGAAAGAAAGTGAGATGGTTAATTATTTCTTGCAGGCTTTGGAGCCCACTTATTTTGGTCACTTAGTGTCAGCAGTGGGCAAGTCCTTCAACGAGGTTGTAAAAATGGGAGGCATGGTTGAGGAGGGACTCAAGTCTAACAAGATCATGAGTTATTCAGCAATCAAAGCGACCACCCAGGCCATTCAAAACGGTACCGGGGGTGTACTCGGGAAGAAGAAGAAAGAGGATGTTGCAACAATTGAGTCGGGAGCTTGGGTCGGATCCAGGAACCTTCCACGTTACTACAACCAGCCTAGGCCCTATCAACAAACTTACCCCCACACTCCATATAGCCCACCACAACACTACTACCCACCGCCCGATCCCCATTTTTCTGTCCATCACGCACAAACCTATACCCAACCTCCTGCTCACGCATAATGGCGTGCGCCAGCTCCACAAAATCCATACCCAGCTCCACAGAATACCTATCCACCCCCAAAAGCCTACAGAAATCCTCCTAGAACAGGTTTTCGACCCAATCAAGCCTTTAAGAATGAGAGGTTGCAGAAGCAGAAGACTTTCACTCCATTGAGAGAATCATATGCTAGTCTATCCCACAGATTGAGACAGTTGGGTATGTTGAATCCGATCAAGGCTAAATTGCCGAATCCCCCTCCCAGAAATCTTGACCGCTCGGTAAGTTGTGAGTATTGTTCAGGGGCCCTGGGTCATGATACAGAGAAATGTTGGAAATTGAAAACAGCTATTCAAGAGCTCATTGATACTAATCGGATTGAGCTACAAGCTCCGGAGGCACCCAATATCAATCAGAATCCCTTGCCAGCCCATCATGAGACAAATATGATTGAGATAGTGCATAAGGGAGGGGAGCCCAAGAAGCCTTCGCAAACGGTCATGATGATTCGGGCTAGTGAAGCCAAGCCATCTAAAAAGTCAACAAGTGGAAGTTTGTGATCAAGTTGAACGGGTCAAATAGTGAACCATCTGCGATGATCAAGAAGGGGTCTTCAAGTGACGTTGCAGGGAAACATGAAAGAGCGAAAGTGGTTGTGCCAGGAATGACAAACAAGCTTGTGATAATTGTGAAGGGTGCCCACACAGATCCTGTTATTATCAAACCGGTAACTCAATTACCGATAGTCAGCAGCAAGGCGGTCCCGTAGAATTATGAACGAGTGATAGTAACTTATAAGGGGAAAGAGGTTAAAGAAGAAGTGTGTGAGACCCATGGTTTGACTCGATCGGGGAGATGCTTTGCCCCCGAAGAGTTGAGAAAAGCTAAGACCTCCAAAGATAACCCTGTGTTGGTGAAGAAAGTTGTGACTGAGGAAGAAGCAGAGGAATTTCTGAGAAAGATGAAAGTGTAGGACTATTCCATTGTGGAGTAATTAAGGAAGGCACCAGCTCAGATCTCATTATTGTCATTATTGATCCATTCAGACGAGCACCGTCGGGCTTTGATGAAGATCTTGAATGAGGCCCACGTTCCTGACAAAATCTTAGTAAACCACTTGGAAAAAATAGCTAACAAGATATTTGAGGTAAACAGAGTCACTTTTTCTAACGATGAATTGCCCGTGGAGGGTACTGAGCACAATAGAGCCCTCTATCTGATGGTGAAATGTAAAGATTCCGTGGTTACTCGGGTACTGGTTCACAATGGGTCTAGTGCGAACATTTGTCCTCTCTCTACTCTGAACAAGTTGAAGGTGGAGGATGAAAGAATTCACAAGAATAGTATCTGCGTTCGGGGATTCGACGGTGGAGGGAAAGATTCAGTCGGGGACATAGTGCTTGAGCTCACAATAGGGACAGTTGAATTTACTATGGAATTCCAGGTGCTCGACGTGGCTGTTTCTTACAATCTGCTATTGGGGCGACGCTGGATTCATGCTGCCAAAGCGGTCCCGTCTACTCTGCATCAAATGGTCAAGTTTGAATGGGATCGACAAGAAATTATTGTACACGGTGAAGATAATTTGTGTGTTCCCAATGATGCCATTGTTCCACTCATAGAGGTTGAAGACGACAAGGGGCCATGAGTTTATCAGGTTTTTGACACAGTACTGGTAGAGAAAATTCCAGAAGGGAAGTGCATTCCAACTCCCAAGGTAGCTGCGGCATCAGTCATGGTAGCCGGCGAAATATTGAAAAATAGTTTTGTACTGGGAAAGGGTTTGGTTGCATCCCTGCAAGGTATCATACAGCCGATTTCCATTCCCAAAAACTTGGATACATTTGGTGTGGGGTTCAAGCCCACAGTTGCGGATGTGAGAAGAGCCAGGAAAATAAAACAGAGAGCATGGGCTCTTCCAAAGCTAGTCCCGCGTCTTTCCAGATCATTTGCCAGGCCTGGTACCAGAAAGCGCCCAGTGACGACGGTTCCCAGTTTGGTGGTTGATGTGGATAGAGATTTGATGGAAAAGTTCGAGAGGATATTCGACGAAGTGAATATGGTGGAAGCTGGAGAGGGTTTTAGCAAGGCGGATGTGCAATTTGTTGGGCCCAGTGCAAAGATTAACAATTAGGAAGCTACTCCTCTCCCCACCAGGAAGGAGTTTTGGTAGTTTGCTTTGATTTTCTTTCAGTTTATCTGGATTATTCTAGGGTTTTAGTTCAGATTATATGTTTCGTTCGTTTGGATGTATAACCCTTGTTATCTTTTAATTTCAATGAAATGCAATTTCCCTTTTCCTCTCTCCCTGATAGTTTTATTTTTGCTTTTTCTTTTCTTCCTTGTACAGTTATTTTTATGCTGGCTTCAATGATATGACATGCATGCGGAATCTCTGGCCCAGTCTTAAAAGCTAATCTAATTCCGAAATAGTAATTCAAGAAATAGAATGTGATGTTGAATCGGAATATGACGAGGATGAAGCCTTTGAAGAGATCAGTAAAGAATTAAGCCATTTTGAAGAAAAACCCAAGCCTAACCTAAGTGATACAGAAGCAATCAATTTAGGGGACCAAGATAATGTCCGGGAAACTAAAATAAGTGTCCATCTTGAACCATAACTCGGAGAGGAGATAATTACAGCACTGTTCGAGTATAAAGATGTTTTTGCATGGTCCTATGATGATATGCCAGGTCTAAGCACTGACTTGGTTGTTCACAAATTGCCCACTGATCCGGCATTTCCCCCTGTCAAGCAGAAGCTGAGGAAATTTAAAACTGATATGAGTGTGAAAATTAAGGAAGAGGTCACCAAACAGTTTGAGGCCAAGGTCATTCGGGTCACTCGGTATCCCACTTGGTTAGCCAATGTAGTGCCTGTGCTGAAGAAGGATGGCAAGACCAGGGTGTGTGTTGATTATCGAGACCTCAACAAGGCGAGTCCCAAGGATAACTTTCCACT
Organism: Nicotiana tabacum; assembly: GCF_000715075.1. Classification (NCBI taxonomy): domain Eukaryota; kingdom Viridiplantae; phylum Streptophyta; class Magnoliopsida; order Solanales; family Solanaceae; genus Nicotiana; species Nicotiana tabacum. The sequence continues at coordinate 87,166,768 of NC_134090.1, forward strand.
GTCGAACATCCATATATTGATCGATAATTGTGCCAAACATGAGATTGGTTCTTTTGCGGATTGTTATGCGGGCTACCACCAGATCTTAATGGATGAAGAAGACGTAGAAAAGACAGCATTCATCACGCCATAGGGAACGTACTGCTATCGGGTCATGCCATTTTGTTTGAAAAATACTGGGGCAACCTACATGAGGGCAATGACGACCATATTCCATGACATGATACATAGGGAGATCAAGGTTTATGTGGATGATGTAATTGTCAAGTCTAGAAAGCAGTCTGATCATGTTAGAGATCTGAGAAAATTCTTCCAAAGGCTTCGCATGTACAATCTCAAGCTCAATCCTGCAAAATGCACGTTCGGTGTTCGTCGGGAAAGTTGTTGGGATTCATAGTCAGTCGACGAGGTATTGAATTAGACCCGTCAAAAATCAAAGCTATCCAGGAATTGCCACCTCCAAAGAACAAGACTGAAGTGATGAGTATGTTGGGGAGATTGAATTACATCAGCTGGTTTATTGCTCAGCTCATGACAACTTGTGAGCCTATCTTCAAACTGTTAAAAGAAAGATGTTGCAGTCAAGTGGATAGATGAATGTCAGGAAGCATTTGATAAGATAAAGGGTTACTTGTCAAACCCACCTGTGTTTGCCCCGCCAGAACCAGGGAGACCTTTGATTCTGTATTTGACGGTCCTGGACAATTCATTTGGTTGTGTGTTGGGCCAGCATGACATTACCGGCAGGAAGGAACTGGCCATTTATTATCTCATCAAGAAGTTCACAACTTACGAGGTTAAGTACACTCATCTTGAGAGGACGTGTTGCGCCCTCACTTGGGTGGAACAGAAGTTGAAGCATTATTTGTCATCTTACACTACTTACCTCATCTCTCGTTTGGATTCGTTAAAGTATATCATTCAGAAGCCTATGCCCACAGGGAGGCTCACAAAGTGGCAAATCTTGCTCACAGAATTTAACATCATCTATGTGACTAGGACTGCAATGAAAGCACAAGCATTGGCCGACCATTTGGCTGAGAATCCTGTAGATGAAGAATATGAGCCTTTGAAGACTTACTTCCCTAATGAAGAGGTAATGCACATTGATGAATGGAACAGATTGAAAAGCCAGGATGGAAACTTTTCTTTGATGGGGCTGCAAACATGAAAGGCGTTGGGATAGGAGCGGTACTTATTTCTGAAACAGGGCAACACTACCCTATTACGGCTCAGCTTTAGTTCTACTGTACTAATAACATGGCTGATTATGAGGCATGCATTTTGGGTTTAAGGATGGCTATGGATATGGGTGTCCAAGAAGTCTTGGTCTTGGGTGACTCGGACCTGCTGGTGCACCAGATTCAAGGAGAATGGGAAACTAGGGATTTAAAACTCATACCGTACTGGCAATGTTTGCATGATCTTTGTCAGCGTTTCCAATCAATAGAGTTCAGGCATATTCCGAGGATTCATAATAAGGTCGCTAATGCTTTGGCTACTCTGGCGTTAATGTTACATCATCCAGATAAGGCTTATGTAGACCTGTTGCATATTCAGGTCCGCGATCAGCATGCTTATTGTAACGTGGTGGAAGAAGAACTCGATGGCAAACCGTGGTTCCACGATATCAAGGAATACATCTGGATGGGAGTATATCCAATACAAGCTACAGGTGATCAGAAGAGAACAATTCGTCGTTTGGTAAGCAGATTTTTCTTCAGTGGGGGAGTTTTGTACAAAAGGACTCCAGATCTAGGACTGCTGAGATGCATAGATGCTAGGCAGGACACACCTATTATGACCGAAGTACATTCTAGAGTTTGTGGACCGCACATGAGTGGGTACGTGTTGGAAAAGAAGATTCTCCGAGTAGGTTATTATTGGCTCACTATGGAGCGAGATTGTATCAGTTTCGTGCGTAAATGTCATCAGTGCCAAGTGCATGGAGATTTGATTTATTCTCCACCATCTGAATTACATATAATGTCTGTACCATGGCCTTTTATTGCTTGGGGAATGGATGTCAGTAGACCAATCGAGTCAGCAGGGTCCAACGGGCACAGGTTTATTCTGGTGGCCATTGATTATTTCACCAAGTGGGTAGAGGCTAAAACATTCAAGTCTATAACCAAGAAGGCGGTGGTTGATTTTGTGCATTCAAATATCATTTGCCAGTTCGGGATACCGAAGGTGATCATTATAGACAATGGGGCTAATCTCAATAGTCATCTAATGAAAGAGGTATGTCAGTAGTTCAAGATTACACATCGCAAGTCTACCTCATACCACCCTAAGGCAAACGGAGCAGTTGAGGCAACCAACAAGAATATAAAGAAGATACTTCGAAAAATGGTGGAAGGTTTTAGGCAGTGGCATGAAAAGCTGCCGTTTGCATTGCTGGGTTATCGCACTACTGTCCATACTTAAGTAGGGGCGACTCCTTATTTTTTGGTGTATGGCACCAAAGCAGTGATACCCGCAGAAGTGGAAATTCCATCCCTTCGAATTGTCGCGGAGGCTGAGATCGATGACGATAAGTAGGTCAAAACACGCTTGGAACAATTGAGTTTGATCAATGAGAAGATACTGGCAGTAGTGTGTCATGGCCAGTTGTATCAACAAAGAATGGCAAGAGCATACAATAAGAAGGTGCGTCCACGGAAGTTTGAAGTAGGTCAGTTAGTATTGAAATGCATTCTTCCTTATCAGGTTGAAGCAAAAGGAAAATTTGCCCCAAATTGGCAGGGGTCGTTCATTGTAACTAGAGTGTTGTCCAATGGTGCATTGTATTTGACAGATGTAGAAGGCAAATGTGTAGAAATGGCTATCAATTCTAATGCAGTCAAGAGATACTATGTATGATTTCTTTCTTTGATTGTACTTGTTTGTATTTGGCATGTCTCGAATATTGAAATGACGAAGGCATTTTGTTCTGCTATCTAAACACTTTATCCCTTGTTACCCCTTTTGAGCCTTATTTGTTTTCTTTCATACCCCTCTTTCGGAATCAATAACAAATATCAGAAACATAAGCGTAAAAGATAAGTAAAGGAAGGAGAGAAAAATAGAAAGAAAAGAAAAGAGAAAGAAAAGAATGAAAAGAGAAAGAAAGAATGAAAAGAGAAAGAAAAGAGTGAAAAGAAAAAAAAAAGAGGAAGAAAAACAACAAAAGGGAAAAAGAAAGCAAAAGAGAGAGTAAAGAAAGAGAAAAAGAAAAATCACAATAATAAAGTAATTTATATGACATGAACTACGTTCGACCTGATTCCTTTTAAGGATACGTAGGCAGCCTCACGGTTCAGTCCCATCAAAATAAAAATCCAAAAGTCCCCAAGCAAGAAACTGGGGCAGAATTTGTGGTTGTTGTAAGAAATCTGGTTCCGAAAGTTGTAATTTTGAACCCATGATGAGTTATTTTGAGCCTTTTATGCCCTTTCTTTCTAACCCCATCCAAATGCCCACATTACAGTCCAAAGAAAGACCTTCTGATCAGTCTTCAAGAAATTCCAAGGCGAGCAGGTAGCAGTGATTCACATCAGGGGCAACACTCTGGTCCAAAGAGGGAAAAGAAATAAAAAATGAGAGAGTCTTATCGGTGAAAACCCTCACGGGCACCATAAGGCGACGGGAGCTGAGAGAAATAAAAAATGAGAGAGTCTTATTGGTGAAAACCCTTATGGGCACCTTAAGGCAAAAGCGAGTTGACGGATGGACGAGTGAGAGAGGTCTACTGGTGAAAACCTTTCAAGGACCGCAGGTTGAACAGGGTCAGGATTTGGGTGAAGAAATCGGGTTATGGAAATTTCGGGGCAAAAAAGTATGGCAACCGAAAGTTGATTGGTTGGACAGATTGGGCCGATTAATCCAAAATGCGTGTCATGATCATTGGTGCCGGCTGCTCCACTCAGATAAGTCATTTTTCTTTTTCCTCTTTAGATAGCCTTCTAGTTTTGGATTTCCTTATCCTTAATTCCGAAAGTCATTGCATTTCATTTTTTTGGGTTTATTTATCTAAGATGTTCCCAATGTCAGTTCTGTTTAAGCAAATAAGAAGGAATTTCAAAGCTCACTGCCAGCTTCAAGATTGCAAAGCACGGCCGGAGCATACCAAAAGATAGCATGATGCAAAGTGGGATAAAGTGCCAGCGAAAGCTCCATCGGCAAAATGATTTAGCAATTCCATGGGAGATGCAGAGTTTCAGTTAAAGGGGTCAGAGGTGTGAAAAAACGGTTCAGGTATAGAACACTCGGGTCATCCGGAGTCATAGGGTTTTGAAAGTCAGTCGGAAAGTTAGGCGGTTCAGGGCCGGTTCGGGGAAGCCAGTCAAAACAAAACAAGGCAGCGGAGAGACCTTCAACAAAGAAAGCCATCAACTAACCACCACATTTTAAACTGACAAAATTTTTCTTTGATTAAAACAGGGGCAGGAAATTTCGGTTGTTTCGGGGAAACCATCCGTGGAGAAAGGCAGTCACCAAACAGGTTTGATTTTTGATTTTCAGGATCCTCCTCGAAAATGGGACCTAGTTTAAAGTTTAGAAGTAGCATAATCTAGCATAAATGTATCCCAACAGAATATAAGTTAGCTTAGAAATTTGCATGTTCGAGATAGAATTCAATTAGGAGTTTCCAGGACACTCTTGAATAATGGGACTTAGCTTTAAGATTTCGATTAGATAACAACATGTAGCATAAACTCTGCTGTAGAGTAGTATAATTCAGCCATGAAAGTTGTCACCCTCGAGATAAAATTTGACCTTTGATTTTCAGGACCCTCCTAGATAATGGGGAGTAGTTTAAAGATCCTCTTAGATAGCAAGATTTAGCAGAAATCACACCTGTAGAAGATATAGCTTAGATTTAAAATTGTCGTTTAGTTAAGAGTTGTCAGGACCCCCTGAATAATGGGACCTAGCTTTCAAATTCTTAGTAATATTTGGTGATACGATTTAGTTTTACCCTCACATCTGTGCCTAGATATCCAAACTGGGGCAGAAAATTTTCTTTGTTTTGTCTATGTTGTTGAAGTCAGAAGCCCGCCTGGAGAGCAGGGAATATATTCAAGTCAGCAGTCAGGAGCCCGCCTGGAGAGCAGGGAATACATTTCAAGGTTAGAAGTCAGGAGCCCACCTGGAAAGTAGGGAATACATTTCAAGTTAGAAGTCAGGAGCCCGCCTGGAGAGCAGGGAATACATTTCAAGGTTAGAAGTCAGGAGGCCGCCTGGAAAGCAAGGAATACATTTCAAAGTAAGAAGTCAGGAGCCCGCCTGGAGAGCAGGGAATACTTTTCAAGTTAGAAGTCAGGAGCCCGCCTGGAGAGCAGGGAATACATTTCAAGTTAGAAGTCAGGAGCCCGCCTGGAGAGCAGGGAGTACATTTCAAGTTAGAAGTCAGGAGCCTGCCTGGAGAGCAGGGAATACATTCAAGTCAGGAGCTCGCCTGGAGAGCAGGGAATACATTCAAGTCAGCAGTCAGGAGCCCGCCTGGAGAGCAGGGAATACATTTCAAGGTTAGAAGTCAGGAACCCGCCTGGAAAGCAGGGAATACATTTCAAGTTAGAAGTTAGGAGCCCGCCTGGAGAGCAGGGAATACATTTCAAGTTAGAAGTCAGGAGGCCGCCTGGAAAGCAGGGAATACGTTTCAAAGTTAGAAGTCAGGAGCCCGCCTGGAGAGCAGGGAATACATTTCAAGTTAGAATTTAGGAGCCCGCCTGGAGAGCAGGGAATACATTTCAAGTTAGAAGTTAGGAGCCCGCCTGGAAAGCAGGGAATACATTTCAAGTTCAGCAATCAGGAACCCGCCTGGAGAGCAGAAAATACATTCAAGTTCAACAATCAAGTGTCCACTCGGAGAAAGGAAAAAACATCTCAAAGTGTAGTTGGCAGTCAAGCATCCACCTGGAGAAGCAGAAAACATCTCAGATTACAATTCAAAGCGGCAACAAGGGGATTCCACCAGGAGAGTACAAGTCAACAAGGCAACAAGAACCACAAGAACAAGACTGAAGTTACAGATAGGATTTTGTAATGTATAGATCATAGCATAGTCTAGCTTCTTTTATTTTATCGTGGTGTAATAAGGGGATGCAGTAAGCACTAGTAGTAGCAGCAACAATAGTGAAATCACAGCTTCATGGTAGTCCCAATTACCAAACATTCCTGAACTACACTGACCTGATTCCTGTTTATCCAAGGATATGTAGGTAACCTCGAAAGCAGGGTGCGGTCAAATCTTTCAAAAAATGCTTCCCACGGAGTATTCAAACGTGCAAAAATCGCTCGTATCCGCTCACTTTATCTTTGTACGAAAACTCTTCATGTTTTCGGGCAAAGAGAGGCAGCTGTGAGCACATGATTTTTGCCCTATATATGAATTACTCTCATAAATTCAAAACAAAATAACTTCTTTTCATTATTTGCAATTTTTGAGGATTTTGTGGCATTTTCTGACAATTGTTTGCATTTGTCCGTACATTTTTAATTTTTTTTAATTAATGAAAAATACAAAAATAACTTGCATTTGCATTTAGGATCTAATTTTGCATTATTGAATTAATTAGTATTTTAGTGGTTTTATAAAAGTGAAAAAAATCAAAATATATATATATAGTTCATTTTTGCACTTTAATTTTAATTTTTTAATTTTTGTAGTTTTCTTTGAATTTGATTTTTAATTATTTGTGTTAATCGTTATTTAGAGTTAATTTGTGTAATAGGATAATTTGATTAATTTAGGATTATTTTTAATTTTAATTTAAAAAGAAAATAAAAGAAAATGAAAAAAGAATGAAAAGAAAACAAATGAAAAGGAAATAAAGGCTGGTTTGGGCTGCAAACCCCGGGCCCAAACCATTTCACCCCGAAAACCAGTCAAAACCCGGCCCAGACCCGTCCCCATCCGGTTTCCCCCCATTTAAACTAAACGACCCCGTTTTGATAAGCGTGAATCCCAGTCGTTGAGTTCCTTTAGATCCAACGGCTGGGAACTAGGGGTCTTGTTGATATATATATGTCCAAATCTGTCGCCCCCTACCCCGTCTCGTCTCTCATCTCCCTTTAGCCCCGCCCTAAACCACCGCCTGCCGCTCGTCGGAAATCGCCTATGGAAGCGGCCGGCATCCAAACACCACCAAATTTACACCCCTGACTCCTCTACACCTTCCCATTCCAAAACCCCAAACCGTTTCCCTCGAATCTCAGCCAAACCCTTCGAATATTAGATCAAAGATCGGACCCGAACCCTAGTTTACCCAATCGACTCCAAAAATACACCACAGAACCACCACGACCCCCTCTTCCCAAATCCCGGGTCAGTTCCCTTCGAATCTTTCTAGAGTTTCTCAAATATTAGATCGAAGATGAGCATAAAAATCCCAAGCCAAGATTTTGTCGCAATTTTGGGACTAATCTGATTTTAGTCGTGTGCTTTTTGTAAGAGCATACAATTAACATCAAAATTGACCGGAAAATTAAAAAATTGAAGATCCAGGTCCCCTCTTTCAGATACCAGATTTTTTTTAGGTATTTTCTTTTCTTTCTTTGGTTTAACCTTTTCTTCATTGTTCTTTTCTACTGCTCTGTTTCTTCTCTTCTTCGTGTCTCTTTTTATTTGTTCCGGGGTAATTTGTTCGTGCATGATTAGTCCGACACTTTTATTTTAATCAGTATAATTAGCCGTTAATTAACTTAGTTTACTAACTTAGTTAATTCTAGTTAACAAACTATTTAGGCTAGATTTTAATTGTTGAAATGTTTGCTTGCTTTGGGTATTTCAGTCTTTAATTGGGCTATTCGTTTGTTTGGGCTCATAAGGATTGAATAGCCGGAAGTGAACTGAATTGGGTTTATTTGGACCCATTAACTTGGTCCAATTAGACCTAGGTTTTGTTTGGCTAGAAGGGTAATTAACAGGGGTGTAGAGGGTAGTTTAGGGATTCTATGGTAGGGAATATTGTTGTAACAGATTGAGAAGCTTATAGGAAGCTGGGTTGGGGCTGTTTTGAAATTTTGATAGCCAAATTAAGGGCATCTGAGCTATAATGAAAATTCAAAAGGGGGCAAAGTGCAAAGAATGATATCTTTCAACAGCCCTAATGCCTTGCCTATAAAGGTATCATTACTTGATATTCAAGTCAGACTTTGAGAGGAAAAAACCCCTGAAAAGCTGAAACGGCTGATTGTTTTAGAAATTTTTCTGAAATTTTGCATTCCCTGTTGAAAACTGCAAGAAATTCTGCTTTTGGTTTTGGATTTCTGATTCCTCTTGTGCTAGTCAAAATTCTCCAAAAATTCCATAGTTGTAATCTGATTTGAGAAATGAATTGAGGATGGCTTGAAGATTAAGTTCTGGTTTACTGCTTCTTACTGTTCTATTGGTTGTTTTCTGGGTTTAGTATTGTTGGTTGTCTTCCTGTTGTTGGGCTCTATTTTGTTGTTGGCTATTGATTCTTCATCTCTTTGTCTTTGCTCTTTCAACATCCACGTACATACTTTTGAGCCTCAATGTTTGTGAAGTGAACTTGGGGAATGAAATGAGAAGCAGACTTTCAAGCATAACAATTAACTTATTTTGTTGACTCAATAATGTTACTTTGATTTGTTCCTTTACTTTAATGTGTTATACTGACGAGTCGAGTTTTAGCTTGAACAAGTGAGCTTTTACTGCTGTGTTCAAATTGGAATTATCATGAAACTGGAAGAACGATTTGTTTGGTTAAGTCATATAGTTTAGATTCTGCATCTTAAACCTGTAATTGCATGGGACGATATCCATTATGTAATCTCATTCACATTATTGTCAATACTGATGTATCTGGATGCTGCAATGCTCATGAAATTGAGGTGGATAAAGGTACCCTTAAGTGTAGCGTATGTAAGCACGTGATTTTTGACCCTCCCCGAGGATTTTCACATTTTCTTTAGCATAAATATGAAATTGGGTCTAATATAGCCATTTTAACTATTTTACTTTATTTCGTTGCAAAAAAGAAAAAAAAAATCACAAAATATATATATAAATTTTAGTTTATGTATTTCTCATAAACTTGAAAAATACAAAAATTGTACTTTATTTTGGTACTTTATATAAATTCGAAAATTACAAAAAAATATAATTCGATTAATGTTTTGTAGTCGTTTTAATTTTGGAAAAATACAAAAAATATTACTTTATATTTTTGTCTTTATTAAAAAACGAAAATTACAAAAAAAAATAGTTTTATTAATATTCTATAGTCATTTTAACTTTGAAAAATACAAAAAATATTGCTTCATATTTTATCTTAATATTTAAAAAAGGAAAATTACAAAAATAGTTTTATTAATATTTTGTAGCTATTTTAAATCTTGAAAAAATATTTAAAAAAATACTAGTCTTATTTTTGGTAGTTATTTTGCTTACATAGGACTAGTTAAGCAACGTGTTCCTATTTCTCGGGTCCGGGCAAAAGAATAATATTCGGGTTCAAACTACCCGGTTTTAGGCCTAATTTCGGACCTAACCCATAATAAACCGTGTCCAGGACACATGGGGAACCCCACCACGCGTGGGGGACATAAACCTTGAACCCCACCACGCGTGGGGCTCATTTTTCTTGGCAAAACATTACAAAACACGGACAAAGGCAAAAGCATGGGAACACTTTGAAAAATTTGGAAGAAAACTATTGTTCATCTTTCTTCTTCATAAAGAAGAAAGAAAGAAAAACCTACGGAAAAAAAAAGAAAAACCTAGCGACCAACAGCTCCCACCTCCATCATCGTCACTGCCTGCGCGACCACTCATACTCCTCCTAGCTCCATCCAACCAGTCCGGCGATCCTCCATTAAACCTGGCGATCACTGTTCATCTTCTTCCTCGAGAAAAGAAGAAGAACGAACGGAAACCTTACCCAAAACCCACCTTGCGACCACCACCAGTCACGACCCAACGACGCCGGAACCACCACGTCCAAACCCACCTTGCGACCACCACCAGTCACGACCCAACGACGCCGGAACCACCACGTCCAAACCCACCAGCAACCACCATCGCCCAGCTCCCTCTCCATCCCGTCACCTTCCCAAGCTCAACCACCACCCTCAACAAAGCCCGCCACCAGCCTCACGTCCAAAAACCCCTCAACCCTACTGTCCAAACCACCAGCTCAGTCCTCGACCACTGCTCCGACGACATTGCTGTTCGTCGCCCCCATGTCCAGCGACGCCTCTATCCAGTAAACACTGCCCGTCAACCCCACAGTCGTCGACCAAACAATCCATCAGCTTCACGCCAAGCAGCCCTGCGGCTGTTTCCCTCATCCTCACGCCCACTAGCTGAACCGGAGTTCATGGAGGTGAGTTGCCCGACCTTGTGTTGAAGTCAGTTCCAGTCCAAAGTCCAAAAGCTGAGTCGAGGTCCGGTTCGAGGTGTTTGTCCGAGGTTTCGTCATTGTTCCTTGTCGAGTAAGGTCAGGTTCGAGTCCCGTAGGAGGCACTGTTTGTCGTTCTAGGATTGTCAAGGTTCGAAGGTTAGTGTTCTTCGTCCTTTGTTTCATTGCGTTCGATTCGCATATTATGGTTTAAGATGAATGTCAACAATGCAATTTCCGTCGCTTTTGTTAAAAATGTTCATCTTATGATTAGTTACTGCATATGCTTAAAGTAAATGTGAGAACATATTGTGAACTTAAGTTTTTTGTACGAGAATGTCTACTTCTATGCATATATTTGTGTTTATTAAGGGAACAATTTGACATCCGATGATTTGTTGCGAACATATGTGCTCGCATATATTATGTATTCTCGTTGTAATGGGTACGTGAACGTCTGAATGAAAAAAAATCATGACTACTAGCGTTTAAACCTTATTTCTCATTTGTTAGTAATGGAAGTTGGGTTTAATAACAATAACAATACGTTAGCAAAGTTAGGAATAATAGGAACCCTATTAAAATTCTTAGAATTCAGAACAGGCCGCTTAGCGAATTTCATGGCCCTTCCCAAAATAACAATAAGCTAGTTGCTTTAAGCGCGTATTTAATAATGTTACCTTCTTAACTCGGGTGCACATTTATGTGACCCAAATCCAAGTCTCAACGGAGTCGAAATGTGTTTCTAATCACGGGTACATTGATTGTGACGTGGTCTGAGACGCATTTCCATAACGTTGTAAATTATTTTAAAAAATAATAATAATAAAATGAGGCGAGCCTCGCCAAATAAAAGGGACAAATTGCGGGGCCCTCACAAAATATACGTATTAAATACTTAGATTCCGGGACGGGCCGTTTAGCAAATTTCACGGCCCTACCCCAAAAATAATAATGCGCTAGTTGCTTTAGGCGCGACTTTAATAATGATATCTCCCTAAATTCGGGTGCACATTTATGTGGCCCAAATCCAAATCTCAACTGAGTCGAAATATGTCAATAACCACGGGTGCATTGATGTAACGTGGTTCGAGATATGTTTTCACGATGTTGCAAGTCCTATAAAAATAACATTGAATGATAAAATCAGATGATCAAGCCGAATATAACAGTTGAGCGACCGTGCTAGAACCACGGAACTCGGGAATGCCTAACACCTTCTCCCGAGTTAACAGAACTCCTTACCTAGATTTCTGGTACGCAGACTGTAATATGGAGTCATTCTTTTCCTCGATTCGGGATTAAAATTGGTGACTTGGGACACCCTAAATCTCCCAAGTGGCGACTCTGAAATAAATAAATGAATCCCCTTTCGATTGTCCTTTAATTGGAAAAAACTCCCTTGCACCCCCTCGGGTGCGGAAAAAGGAGGTGTGACAGCTCTGGTGACTCTGCTGGGGATTTCTTTACCCAGAACCACTGGTTCAGGGTTAAGAATTCGAGCTTAGAATAATTGTTATTATTTGGCTTTATTTATTATCTGATTTTATTATATGTTTGGGCTCAATGTGCTAAGTGATGCTTTTACCGCTTTAATATTATTTGAACTGTATATAAATTGTGCCGAAACCTTTCTCTTCTTACCTCCGGGGATGTGCTTACTGGTTGAGACTCCCTATTCTGTTAGTGTCATACCCTGAATAAAAGAGGCTCGGAAAGTTTCTAAGCCGGCTGGCCTTTTGGTTCCCGGAAAGGAGCTCCTTCCTCAGCTCGAGTTGTCCGCTCGGGTACACTGTCTAGAACACCGACCCAGGTTTTGAACATAGAATAATGTGACTTCATGCCGGATCCCTAGTAGGAACGTTTGTTTGCATCATGTGCATTTGACTTAGGGGACTCAACACAGGGTTGGGTCCGTCTAGGACAAGCAACCTGAAAATAATAGACCATCCTGAGGCATCCTATTTGTTTTCCGTGCATTTATTTTGTCTCGCTGACCGGTGTTTGAATATTTTGAATATTGTGAAATTGAAAAAAAAAGAAATAGCGGTTAGGGAATTGATTGTTTATTTTTGAAAAAAACCTAATACACAAATACTGTCAAAACTCTGCCGAAATTTTGAGAAAATGAAAAAGTGTCTTATTAGTTTGTTTTATTAAAAGCAAGGTAAAAATAAAAAAAAAAAAGAGTAGTGGCTTTGCCTTGTTTTTCAAAAAAAAAAACAAATTAGAAAAAAATAGTTTGTCTTGCCATAAAAATGAAAATAAAAAAAGAGTCTTGTTTTGAAATGGGTTTTTATTTATTTATTTGTTTATGAAAATGCCAAAATAAAAATAAAAAATAATAAAGTAGTTTGTTTTTTTAAAAAAAATTAGTTTGTTATTATTTTTAAAAAATTAGTTTGTTATTAGTTGCAAATATATATATATATAAATCCAAAGGTTTTTCATTATTTCCTAAAATGTATATATATCTTTATTTGTTGCGAAAATGTTTGTCTTGCAAAGTCTAGAAAAGTTCTTTTAGACTCCCAGTTTTCGAAACAAAAATCCAAAAATATTTTCCGTTATTGACTTCTTTAGAATGTTTTTTTTTAATTATTAAAAAAAAACGTATATATATATAATAAAAAGAATCCGAAAATATTTTCCCTCTTCTTTAAATATTGAAAAGAAAATTCAAAATTCAAAAATATTTTTTTTAGAAGCATTTCTTTTATTAAAAGTAGAATTCCAAAAATATTTTCTTTTTAGAATAAGAGAAAAAAAAACAAATGAAAATTCAAAAATATATCTTAGAAGTCTTTCTTTTAAAAAGAAAATCAATACTTCCTTTCTTCTTTTAAAGTAGTTCTTTCACAAAGATGATAATAATTAAAAAAAAATGTTAGTTCATTTACTTATTCATGATCAGCCCGAACTATGCGGGTTTGATTCTCACCGGATGTGAGATACGTAGGCAACCCTCATCGGGTCCAACCCCACCTTTTGCTAAAAAAAGCCAAAAATAAATAAATAACAAAAAGTATATGTCAAATTTTAATTTTGGTGATGTTGTTTTGTCATAAATAGCCGAATGTTCCCGAATGGGACGCCGGAAGACTGACTTTGCATAAACAGCCACCTTTGGGTCATTTTTAAGACTTGGTCCAGTCGACCCACATAGCCTTAAAAATCTTCGTCCCCGAGGCATTGAAAGGTCGTGTTTGCAATGTTGAATTTTCTATTTTTGAAAAATGATAAAAGAGTCATAAACAAGTCCGGGTGATGCCGCTTATGTCAAAAATGGCCAAATGTTCCCGAAAGGAACTCCGGAAGGGTGCCTTGGTACAGACGGCCACCTCGTTTTTTTCCTCACACAACCTTAAAAATCTTCGTTCATGAAGTGCTGAGAGGTCGTGTTCAGAAATCCTTTTGAGAAAAATCGCATATATTTTTGGTTTTTATCAGAATAAGTGTTGTTTGTTAAAATCTCATTAATAAATGTGCAGAATGAGCACGACTCCAAATGAACCCTTTTCAATCATGAATAAAATCCCCCTCCAATTGCGGCTCTGGTGGAATGATTTAGGCAAAGAAGGGCATGACGAAATCAAGAAGTATCTGAAAGGCCTCACGAGTTTGTTGGATATCAGGCCACGAGGAGATATCATAAGGGCACTAGTCCCCCACTGGGATCCTGCGCACAATGTCTTCCATTTCTCGGATTTTGAACTTACCCCAACTTTAGAAGAAATAGCAGGGTATATCGGCAGCGCTGAGACTCCTTTGAGGCACAAATATCTGATTGCTCCAAGAGCTGTAGCAATACACCGGTTTCTGGACTCCTTAAAAATAGTCAGAACAATTCATAACCCTGACTTGGCAAAAGGTTTTTGCAGCATGAGTTTCATATATCAAAGATATGGTCACATAGGAGGATTCGACAAGCCAGAAAACCAGTTGTGCAGCAAAAGTAATCGTCAAAAGTGGGAAGAACATAGACGGATTGCTTTCATGATAACTTTCTTAGGACTACTAGTATTCCCAAGAAAAGACGGGAATATTGACATAAAGATAGCAGGGGTCGTCAGTACGTTGCTCACACAGAGAGATAGTACGTTGGCGCCCATGATAGTATCTGATATGTTCCGGGCTCTCACGTCTTGCAAAGCCGGAGGAAGCTTTTTCGAGGGTTGCAATTTGTTGTTGCAAATGTGGATGACCGAACACCTATGTCACCGAGCCCAGTTTCTGAGCCATGGATCCGCTGAAAAGACCTGCATAGAGGAGTTCTATACCAGAGTTAATGAGACCTACCTACCGGAAGGAGTCACAGCATGGACCTCATATTTCCATACCCTCAACGCCAGTCAAATACAGTGGGCGCTAGGATGGTTACCGATCGACGAAGTCATATACATGCCAGCAGCCAGGCCCCATTTTCTCTTAATGGGACTTAAGAGCATTCAACCATACGCGCCGCATCGGGTTTTAAGGCAACTTGGGAGGTATCAGATAGTGCCGAAAGACGAGGATCTAAGCACCCAGGTGATTGAGATCAGTCCCGACGGCCAGTTTCCTGAAGCAAGGGTTTGTCAAATTTGGAGCCAATGTCAATACTTAGAAGCAAATACTTGTGTAATGAATCGGGTAAAAGGGGAAGTTTCGCCCGGGTATCAGGCCTGGTACAAAGGGGAGACATCATCTGGAAGGCCGACCAAAAGAACTCACCTGCAAGAATTTGCCAAATCTTCACAAGAGCAGTGGGGCTGGTTGGCCAAAGAGCGGGAATATCTTGCCGAAACAGGCAAACTGAAGCAACAAGTTCAGGATATGAGGTTTGAATGCCAATTACAGTCTGCTGCCCACAAGGGAGAAAAGAACAGATTAATCAGAGAAGGCGAGATCCTCAAAGCTCAGATCCGGAGGATGAAAAAGGAGGCTGATAACCAGCTGAGAAGCCGGGCGGATAAAAGATTGATAGCGGGGTTAAAGGATCAGGTTGCGGAATGCCAGGAAGATTTGGAAAGAGCCAAGGCTAGCACAGCAAGATTGCGGACCAAGTGGGCAAAGGGTACAATGGCCCGGAGGCAGCGCCTGCAACAAGTCATAAGGGATTATGAACTGAGCATCGGGACATTAAGGGAAACGAATTCCTCTCTTCAAGAGAGGATCTTCAAGCAAACACGAGATGCCCAAGCTGACAGAAGACGATGTTACGATGCAATGGCCAGAATGGAAAGACAAATGGAGATGTTCCAGGATCAGCTTGCCAACAGTGCGCAAACACTGGGATTGAAGAACCGACAGATAAGGCATTTGTTCGCAGAAAGGGACAACATTCGAGGAAGGATCGACGATATTGGGCATTACATCTACATGAGATGCCTGGCATGCGAGCAAATGCCTCGGAAGACCCTCCTTGTTTCCATCATGGGTTGCGTCCACCGAATCATGAATGAGTTGAAAAGCCTGCAGAGGGACCTCACACCAAGGGCCGCGGAAAGGCCGAATGATGCCTCGCGGGCCCCTAAGTTGGAAAATTAATCTTTGGTTGAGTCTTGTTTATTTGGATTTGTTGCTTTTCCATATGTTGTTTTCTTTTCTTTTAGTCAAAACGGGTCAAGAACTGTGGAGTCTGTACTATTGCTATTCCTTGCTTGAAGTAATTTGTAATAGCAAAATTTTGAGAATGAATTTAACGATTTCACAAGAATTTTGTGTTTCTTTACTTTAAGGCAGAACTACGCCTGGTCTGATTCGCGCGGGGACGTGATACGTAGGCAATCCCCATAAGATTCGACCGCTTTTAATGAAGAAGGAAAAGAAAATATAAAAATAAAAAAGGGGGAAAATAAAAAAAAAAAAAAAACAAGAAAAGGGGATAAATGAGCAAACCGGGATGACGCATGTTGTTTAAAGCAAAGCATGTAGAAACGGTTAACTGCCTAGGAGCATTGCATCCTCTATGTGTTAAGATTAAATCCGTTAAACTCTAACGCTAACGAAGTTTGTTGTTGTCTGTTGAGACAGTTAGTTGTTAAAGAATTCTGGCAACCCACCCTTACCAAACCAGATCCAAAGGACCGGTAGCAATAAGCATGACTACTTCAGAGAATAGTAATGAGGAAGAGAGGCCGATGAGCCAGTTGATAAAAGAAGCGATGGAAAAGATTGAAAGGATGGGACTAGAGATGAATGCAATGCAGCTAGCCATAGCCAAAACACAAAAGAGCCCTGAAACACTGGGGCACATGCCGGAATACCCTCATTCTGGCCCTTCCACAAGCCGCCCAAATCCCCTTTATCATCAAGAAAGAAGCCCTCATGATTCCCAAGCTCCACCACCCCATCAACCTCTCCCAACACCCAATATTCCCATTTTTGTGGGACCAACATCAGCCCCTTTGCAAAGAACGACCAGTGAGCCATTGTTTCAGGCTCACGATACACAATACTACCCCCCCCCCCGAGCCTATGTTTCATGCCCCCGAACCACAAGCTTACAATCCACATTTGGAAGTGCTGGCAGAGATTGAGAAGCCGGCTAAGACCCCTGAACAGGATGAAGTATTGAGAAAGTTCAAAAGCCTGGAGCAGTCCTTCAGGAACTTGCACGGGCTGGGCAATCAAGTCAGCGTAGCATACAAAGATCTGTGCCCTTTCCCAGACGTCCAACTCCCGGCTGGGTTCAAGATGCCTAAGTTTGATTTATATGAAGGGCACGGTGATCCCATGGCACATTTGCGGGGATTCTGTAGCAAAATGAGGGGGGCAGGCGGCAAGGATGAGCTGCTGATAGCTTATTTCGGCCAAAGTCTGAGCGGATCTGCACTAGAATGGTATACCAGGCAGGATTCCAGCAGGTGGTACACGTGGGATGATCTGGTGCAGGCTTTTGCAGGTCATTTCCAGTACAATCTCGAGATAGTCCCTGACCGTCTCACATTATTGAGAATTGGGAAGAAACCCGGGGAAAGTTTTCGCGAGTTCGGGTTCCGCTGGAGAGAGCAAGCAGCTAGAGTCGATCCTCCCATGAGAGAGGGAGAGATGGTGGACTATTTCTTGCAGACACTGGATCCAACCTATTTTGGTCACTTGGTGACAACAGTTGGAAAATCTTTCAACGAGGTGGTCAAGATAGGGGTCATGATAGAAGAGGGTCTGAGGTCTGACAAAATCTTGAACTATTCGGCACTCAAAGCCACAACCCAGGCTATTCAAAGCGGCACGGGAGGTGCGCTGAGAAGAAAGAAAGAAGAGGTTGCCACGATCGAGGCAGGCAGTTGGTCCAGGGCTGGCAGGCCGCACTACAACCAACCCAGACCTCACAGGTCAAACTACCCATACAACCCACCACAAAATTTCTATCCGCCTAGAGAACCACATTGTTCCGTACACCAGGCCCAAGCATACACTCAGCCTCCGGTTCGCCCACAATGGCGCGCGCCGGTTCCCCAGAACATATATGCACCACCACAAAACACCTATCCTCCACCGAGGGCATATAGAAACCCTTCAGGGGCAGGCTTCCGGGGAAATCCAGATGCTAGGAATGACAGGTTACGGAAGCAGAGAACTTTCACGGAGTTGGGAGAAACCTACACCGCTTTGTTCCACAAGCTGAGGCAATTGGGTTTGGTTAGTCCTGTCCAAACTCGAGAACCAAATCCCCCACCTCAGAATTTGGATCGATCAATCAGTTGTGAATACTGCTCAGGGATGCTCGGGCATGACACCGAGAAGTGTTGGAAGTTAAGGCATGCCATACAGGATCTTATCGACACCAATAAGATCGAGGTCCAGACACCAGAAGCTCCTAACATCAACCAAAACCCACTGCCAGCGCACCACGAAACTCACATGATTGAGTTGGTGTGTGAGGGAGGAGAGTTGAGAAAACCCTCACAGACAGTGATGATGATCCAAGACGCCCCGAAAGAAGTCTCAACCAATGGAGGAACGAGTGTGCAGTCGCAGGGAGAAGGCGTCAAGCCGGTGGTAATATTGGGGAAGAGCCCGTCCGCCATAACAAGCAAACACGAGCCAAGCAAGTTGGTAATACCAGGGATCCCGCCCACACCGGCAGTCGTGTTGAAAGGGGTATGTAGAGAACGGGTGACCATAAAGCCTGTGGTCCAGCTGCCGATGATTGACAGCAGGGCTGTGCCTTGGAAATATGAAAAGGCGGTGGTGATGTACAAAGGAAAACAGGTGGAAGAAGTTAGTTGTGAAGCGCAAGGGCTGACTCGATCAGGTCGATGTTTTGCTCCGGTGGAGCTAAGAAGAACCAACCCAGTTGCAACCAAGAAACCTGTGTCCGAAGAAGAGGCTGAAGAGTTCCTGAGGAAGATGAAAGTACAGGACTATTCTGTGGTCGAACAGCTGAGAAAAACACCGGCCCAGATCTCACTGTTGTCGTTACTGATCCATTCTGAGGAGCATCGTCGGGCCCTGTTGAAGATATTGAACGAAGCTCATGTACCCAGTGAGATTTCTGTAAACCACCTGGAAACCATTGCCAGCAAGATTTTCGAGGTGAACAGGGTAACATTCTCAGATGATGACCTGCCGGTGGAAGGTACGGAGCATAACAAAGCTCTATACCTAGCTGTCAAATGTGAAGACTCGGTGGTAACTCGAGTATTGGTGGATAACGGCTCAAGCGCCAATATTTGTCCATTATCCACTCTGGACCAGTTAAAGATCGACCGCGGAAGAATCCGCAAGAATAGCATCTGTGTCCGAGGGTTTGACGGAAACAGAATAGCCACTGTAGGGGATGTTGTACTCGAACTGACCATGGGTCCAATCCTGTTTACCATGGAATTCCAGGTGTAAGATGCCACAGTTTCTTATAACCTGCTGTTAGGACGACCATGGATTCATGCCGCCAAAGCGGTGCCCTCCACCCTACATCAGATGGTGAAGTTCGAGTGGGAAAGACAAGAGGTCGTGTTACACGGCGAGGATACAACGTGCACCATGGGCGGAACCATTGTACCTTTCATAGAGACCGCTGATGACAAAGGTCCTTGGGTCTACCAGATTTTCGATACAGGGTCGGCCAACAAAATTTCTGAAGGAGAAATCATCCCGCACCCTAGAGTAGTTGCCGCAACGGTCATGATGGTCTCAGAAATGCTGGGTAATGGATTTGTGCCAGGAAAAGGCCTGGGAGTCGAGCTTCAAGGGATTTTCCAACCTGTCTCCCTTCCTAAAAATCTGGAAACTTTTGGATTGGGGTTCAAACCAACCGCAGCAGATAGGAAGCAAGCGCGAAAAATGAAGAAGAGGGTTTGGTTTCTGCCTAAACCAGTGCCACGTCTCTCAAGGTCTTTTGTCAAAGCAAGTGCCAAGGTGTCACCGGTCCCAAAGATTCTAGGACCTTTGATCGGTATAAATGAAGACCTGAATCAGAGTTTTGAGAGGCTATTCGCGGATGTCAGTGTGGTGGAGGCTGGAGAAGGGTCCAGCAGAGCAGAGATACAGTTTGTGGGGCCTGAGGCCAAGACCAACAATTGGACGGTTACTCCTCTTCCTGTCCGAGGGGAGTCTTGGTAGTAGGCTTTGATTTATGTTTTGTGTGTTTTGTTTTGTCCGGATTATTCAAGGGTGTAATCCAAATTTTATTTTCGTTTTGTAAAAGTGTGAACCCTTTTATCCCGCAAGTTTAATAAAGTTCTTTTCTTTTGTCCCATTTTAATTTTGTTTTGTTCTTTTTCTTTCTGAACAGTCCTCTTTTTACTGGTTCTAATGACATGGCATGCACAGCGGATCTTCGACCTAGTCTAATAAATCAATCTGAAACCGACTCAATGATGCAAGAGGTCGTTTGTGACGATGAATCTGAATGTGACGAAGGGGAAGCCTTCGAAGAGATAAACCGAGAACTGTGCCAATTTGAAGAGAAACCCAAGCCTAACCTGAATGACACTGAGGCTGTGAATCTAGGAGACGCTGATAACGTCCAAGAGACCAAAATTAGCATCCACATTGAGCCGAATGTCAGAGAAGAATTGATCAAAACCCTCATGGAATTCAAAGATGTTTTTGCATGGTCATATGACGATATGCCTGGATTAAGCACCAATTTAGTGGTTCACAAATTTCCCACTGACCCGGCATACCCTCCGGTCAAGCAAAAACTAAGGAAATTTAAAACAGAAATGAGTGTAAAGATCAAAGAAGAAGTGATTAAGCAGTTGCAAGCGAAGGTCATTCGGGTCACTCGATATCCCGAGTGGTTGGCCAATGTGGTACCAGTCCCAAAGAAGGATGGAAAAATCAGGGTGTGCGTCGACTACCGCAACCTCAACAAAGCAAGTCCCAAGGACAATTTTCCGCTACCCAATATTCATATCCTGATCGATAATTGCGATGGGCGCGAGATCGGATCCTTTGTGGATTGCTATGCGGGTTATCATCAAATCCTAATGGACGAAGAAGATGCGGAAAAAACAGCGTTTATTACGCCATAGGGAACTTACTGCTATCGGGTAATGCCGTTCGGACTGAAGAACGCCGGGGCAACATACATGCGAGCAATGACTGCTGTATTTCATGACATGATACACAAAGAAATCGAGGTGTACGTCGATGATGTGATCGTCAAATCTTGGCGTCAGGAAGACCATGTAGCAGACCTAAGGAGATTTTTCCAAAGACTCCGAAGGTATGATATCAAGCTCAACCCGGCCAAATGCGCATTCGGGGTTCCATCAGGAAAGTTGCTAGGATTCATCGTCAGTCGACGGGGGATTGAGTTAGACCCATACAAAATTGAATCCATCCGAGATTTGCCACCGCCAAGGAACAAAACAGAGGTAATGAGTTTGCTGGGTAGACTCAATTACATCAGCAGGTTCATCACTCAACTCACAGCAACTTGTGAGCCCATATTTCGGCTGCTGAGAAAGGATGCTGCAGTAGGTTGGACGGCAGAGTGTCAGGAGGCTTTCGACCAAATCAAAGGGTATCTGTCTAATCCACCCGTATTGGTCCCGCCTAAGCCCGGGAAGCCCCTAATTCTTTACCTGACGGTCGTGGAAAATTCATTTGGTTGTGTGTTGGGGCAACATGATGACACAGGAAGGAAGGAGCAAGCCATCTACTATCTTAGCAAGAAATTCACAGTACATGAGGTCAAGTACACTCAACTCGAGAAAACATGTTGCGCCCTAACTTGGGTAGCTCAGAAGTTGAAACACTACCTGTCTTCGTATACTACTTATCTCATATCCCGCTTGGACCCATTGAAGTATATCTTTCAGAAACCTATGCCCACGGGAAGGTTGGCAAAATGGCAAATTCTGCTCACAGAGTTTGATATCATCTATGTGACGAGGACGGCCATGAAAGCCCAGGCGCTGGCAGACCATTTGGCAGAGAATCCCGTTGATGAAAAATACGAGCCCTTAAGAACGTATTTTCCTGACGAAGAGGTGATGCATACGAATGAGTTGGAATTACCTGAGGAACCGGGTTGGAAGCTTTTATTCGATGGAGATGCAAATGCAAAAGGGGTTGGAATAGGAGCAGTACTCATTTCTGAAACAGGACGGCATTATCCTGTTACGGCTCAACTACGCTTCTATTGCACCAACAATATGCCCGAGTATGAGGCTTGCATTCTGGGTCTGCGCTTGGCTGCTGACATGGATGTCCAAGACGTCTTGGTCTTGGGAGACTCGGACCTCTTGGTACATCAAATTCAGGGTGAATGGGAAACACGAGATCTAAAGCTCATACCATACCGACAATGTTTGCATGATCTGAGCAAGCAATTTCGATCGGTGAAGTTCAAACACATCCCGAGAGTTCACAATGAGGTTGCGGATGCCTTGGCCACCTTAGCCTCAATGCTGCACCACCCTGACACAAATGTATGTTGTTCCTCTACACATCCAGGTCCGTGATCAGCACGCCTACTGCAATGCCATAGAAGAAGAAGCAGATGGCGAACCCTGGTTTCCTGATATCAAGGAATACCTCAGAATGGGGATATATCCAGAACATGCCTCTAGAGACCAAAAAAGAGCCCTTCGGCGTTTGTCGAATGGTTTCTTCCTCATTGGAGGAGCATTGTACAAAAGGACCCCGGATTTGGGATTGTTGAGATGCATAGATGCCAGTCAAGAAACGACGGTTATGGCAGAGGTACATGCTGGAGTTTGTGGGCCACACATGAGCGGATATGTATTGGCAAGAAAGATCCTTCGAACAGGGTGTTATTGGCTCACCATGGAACACGACTGTATCACTTTTGTGAGGAAATGCCATCAGTGCCAGATACATGGAGATTTGATTCATTCTCCGCCAACAGAGTTACATACGATGTCAGCACCCTGGCCGTTTGTGGCATGGGGCATGGATGTCATTGAGCCCATCGAGCCGGCAGCATCCAACGGTCATAGGTTCATTCTAGTGACCATTGATTACTTCACCAAATGGGTTGAGGCTAAAACCTTCAAATCAGTAACCAAGAAGGCAGTGGTGGACTTTGTTCACTCCCATATCATCTGCAGATTTGGGATCCCAAAAGTAATCATCACGGATAACGGTGCGAATCTTAATAGCAGATTGATGAGAGAGGTATGCCAACAATTCAAGATTACACACCGCAATTCCACCCCATATCGTCCCAAGGCGAATGGAGCAGTCGAAGCAGCCAATAAGAATATCAAGAAGATACTGCGAAAAATTGTGGAAGGGTCCAGACAATGGCACGAGAGATTACCCTTTGCTTTGTTGGGTTACCGCACTACCGTCCGAACTTCCATAGGCACAACTCCTTATTTGTTGGTGTATGGAACTGAGGCCGTAATACCAGCGGAGGTCGAAATTTCGTCCCTCCGAATTGTCGCTGAAGCCGGGATTAATGATGATGAATGGGTCAAAGCTCGATTGGAACAGTTGAGCCTGATAGATGAGAAAAGATTGGCAGCAGTGTGCCATGGTCAGCTGTACCAGAAGAGAATGGCAAGAACATATAATAAGAAGGTGCGCCCCAGGAAGTTTGAAGTAGGGCATCAGGTATTGAAGAAGATCCTCCCACATCAGGTCGAGGCAAAAGGCAAATTCGCCCCAAATTGGAAAGGGCCTTATATCGTGACCAGAGTATTGTCCAACGGTGCTTTGTGTTTGACAGATGTCGAGGGGAGATGTGTCGACATGGCTATCAATTCAGATGCAGTCAAGAGATATTATGCATAATTTCTTTAATTATGGCAATTGTTGGTTTATTTGTTTGTATTTGGCATTTATTGGATAATGAGATGACGGAGGCAATTCTTTCTTCTATCCAAATACTTTTAACCCTTGCTTCCCCCTTTGAGCCTTAAGTAATTCTTTCATACCCCTCCTTTGGAATCACTAATGGAAAAGACATGAAAAAAAAAGAAAAAAAGAAAGAAAAAGAAAATGAAAAGAAGGAAAAAAAAAAAGGAAGAAGATAAAATCACAAGAAATACAAAACCGTGGGAACTACGTTTGACCTGATTCCTCAAAGAGGATACGTAGGCGCCTCACGGCTCGGTCATAGTATGCATCATAGCGAATATAGGATGCATAATGTACATGGTGTGCATAATAGGCACAGTGTGCGTAACGCACATAGCGCAACATAAGTGTAAAAAATAAATTCCCCAAGCAAGAAAACTGGGGCAGAGGTTATGTTTTAAGTTCCAACAAAGGTTTGATTCCAAAAGTTGTAGCACATCACCCATCAAATTATTTTCATTTTTATAGCCTTTCTTTAACTCCACACCAAAACCAACATCAACGTCCAAAAGACCTCCCGATCAATGTTCAAGAGATGTTGAGTCAGGCAAATGAGGCCGAGAATAATACACCGATCCCCAGCAAAGAAGAGGATCGTAAGACTGGGAATGAATTGATGGTCAAAGGAATCCCCAGAAGAGAGGATCGTATATACAACGCCCCGATTCCTCGAAAGAAATAAAATGAGAGAGTCTTATCGGTGAAAACCTTCACAGGCACCGAGAGGCGATGTAAGATGAGGGATATGAAATGAGAGACTCTTATTGGTGAAAACCTTCACAAGCACCATAAGGCGCCGGGAGATGAGAGAAAAGAGAGAGTCTCATTAGTGAAAACCCCTCGAAGGGCACTATGAGGCGACAAGACAGATCCACAAAAGCTACCACATTCGAAACGAAATGGACACTCCTTTATCATCCCCAGCAAATCAGACCATCGGGAAAACCCATTGGTACAAATAGACTGGGTCGGGAATCTGTGATGCACGTCATGATCACGGGGACCAGTCAGGTCCTCCAGATAAGTTCTTTTGAGTTTTTTCTCCCACCAAATATTGGTTCAGAAAGACTTTCTCCTTTTTCTATCTTTTATTTCTTTTCCTAAAAATTGTCTTGAAAGGATTTTTCAAAGCTTACTACCAGAAACCGGAGGGGAATTCACCCAATGCAGGATAGTACAAACAGTCTTAAAAGCCGATCCCAGGCAATGCAGTGATCGTGCCCGGCAATTTTGGAGGAAGTAAGCTCATAAAGGGAGTGGTTTCGGGAGTTAAAAACAGACTCCCACAGCATGAGCTTAAAGAGAAAGCAGAAAAGGGGATTAATTGAAAGCCAATCCTCCAGCAGGCTAGAGACCCCCAGCAGGCAACTCTGCCCATTAATCAATTATGGGGACATGGAGCAAGAAAAGGGGAAGAGAGAAAAATCGTTCGACGGAGAGGCACCCTCTACCACCACGATTAAAACTGACTAAATCCTTTTGTTTGCTGCAAGAGAACAAAGGATTGATAATGGCAGCAAGACGCAACGCCAGGGAAACCACCAAAAACCGGGGCAGAAAATTTTCTGTCGATTGTCAAAAATTTTCTCGGAAGAACGGGGAAGCAATTTCAATACATTTAAGTTCTAGGTCGCCCACCAGTATAATGCGGGAATACATTTAAGTTCTAGGTCGCCCACCAGTAAAATGCGGGAATACATTTAAGTTCTAGGTCGCCCACCAGTATAATGCGGGAATACATTTAAGTTCTAGGTCGCCCACCAGTAAAATGCGGGAATACATTTAAGTTCTAGGTCGCCCACCAGTAAAATGCGGGAATACTTTTAAGTTCTAGGTCGCCCACCAGTATAATGCGGGAATACATTTAAGTTCTAGGTCGCCCACCAGTAAAATGCGGGAATACATTTAAGTTCTAGGTCGCCCACCAGTATAATGCGGGAATACTTTTAAGTTCTAGGTCGCCCACCAGTATAATGCGGGAATACTTTTAAGTTCTAGGTCGCCCACCAGTATAATGCGGGAATACATTTAAGTTCTAGGTCGCCCACCAGTATAATGCGGGAATACATTTAAGTTCTAGGTCGCCCACCAGTAAAATGCGGGAATACTTTTAAGTTCTAGGTCGCCCACCAGTATAATGCGGGAATACATTTAAGTTCTAGGTCGCCCACCAGTAAAATGCGGGAATACATTTAAGTTCTAGGTCGCCCACCAGTATAATGCGGGAATACATTTAAGTTCTAGGTCGCCCACCAGTATAATGCGGGAATACATTTAAGTTCTAGGTCGCCCACCAGTATAATGCGGGAATACTTTTAAGTTCTAGGTCGCCCACCAGTAAAATGCGGGAATATTTTTAAGTTCTAGGTCGCCCACCAGTATAATGCGGGAATACATTTAAGTTCTAGGTCGCCCACCAGTATAATGCGGGAATACATTTAAGTTCTAGGTCGCCCACCAGTAAAATGCGGGAATACATTTAAGTTCTAGGTCGCCCACCAGTATAATGCGGGAATACTTTTAAGTTCTAGGTCGCCCACCAGTAAAATGCGGGAATACTTTTAAGTTCTAGGTCGCCCACCAGTATAATGCGGGAATACATTTAAGTTCTAGGTCGCCCACCAGTATAATGCGGGAATACTTTTAAGTTCTAGGTTGCCCACCAGTATAATGCGGGAATACTTTTAAGTTCTAGGTCGCCCACCAGTATAATGCGGGAATACATTTCAGTTCTAGGTCGCCCACCAGTATAATGAGGGAATACATTTTGTCTGTTCATTCCATATTCTAGGTCGCCCACAAGTATAAATACAGGCATGTCATTACCAATAGGAGACGCACTTCCTCGGTTTAGTTTCACCATAGGAGACGCACTTCCTAAGTTTAATCTTACCAATAGGAGACCCGCCTGTAGAACGGAGTTTGTTGTAGGACAAAGAAAAATAGAAATCAGGCGTCCACCTGGAGAACAAGGACAAAGAAAAGAAGAAATCAGGAGTCCACCTGGAGAACAAGGACAAAGAAAAATAGAAATCAGGCGTCCACCTGGAGAACAAGGAGAAAGGAAGGAAGAAATCAGGCATCCACCTGGAGAACAAGGACAAAGAAAAATAGAAATCAGGCGTCCACCTGGAGAACAAGGATAAAGAAAACAAGAAATCAGGCGTCCACCTGGAGAACAAGGACAAAGAAAAATAGAAATCAGGCGTCCACCTGGAGAACAAGGACAAAGAAAAGAAGTAATCAGGCGTCCACCTGGAGAACAAGGACAAAGAAAAGAAGTAATCAGGCGTCCACCTGGAGAATAAGGACAAAGGAAGGAAGAAATCAGGCGTCCACCTGGAGAACAAGGATAAAGAAAAGAAGAAATCAGGCGTCCACCTGGAGAACAAGGACAAAGAAAAATAGAAATCAGGCGTCCACCTGGAGAACAAGGACAAAGAAAAGAAGTAATCAGGCGTCCACCTGGAGAACAAGGATAAAAGAAATAGAAATCAGGCACCCACCTGGAGAATAAGGGAATACAATTGAAGTATTGAAGTCAAAAGCCCGCTCATATGAGAAAGGAGCACACTTAGAATCAATGAAGCAGAGGAATACAACAGGAATCCCCAGCAGGAAACAATAAAAATCCCCAGCGTTCACAAAGGCTGGTCAAAAAAGACAACAAGAAAAAAAGAGGGGAAAAGAACCCGAGGTACGGAAGCGGAGAACAGATGTGGTCCGCTCAAGAACTAGCACCTACAACTAGCAGTATCAAGGTTCAAATCTGAAGTCTGTATGAAGCACCATTCAAGACTCAAGACCAAGTTTCAGAAGACTTACAGATAGGAATCCCTGTAACTAGTAGCTGATAGGCTTAGTTAGTCTTTTTCAGTCTTCATTTTTTGTTGTAACGACAGGACCGCGGACCGGAACCTCAACGGAACGGCACCTCGATCGGCTCCTCACCTCGGTACACTTTACCATCTCTCTCATTCCCGAACTACACGTGGCCTGATTCCTGTATAACCAAGGATATGTAGGCAGCTCAGATACCAGGGCTCGGTCACATTCCCTCCCTTTCCGTAGTGTAGTCCCCTCCAAATAATGGTCGGGTCAAAAACACGTCTAGTCGTTCTTTGTCGGAAAACTCTTCGTGTTTCCAGTCAAAGAGGGGCAGCTGTAAGCACGTGATTTTTGACCCTCCCCGAGGATTTTCACGTTTTCTTTAGCATAAATATGAAATTGGGTCTAATATAGCCATTTTAACTATTTTACTTTATTTCATTGCAAAAAAGAAAAAAAACACAAAATATATATATAAATTTTAGTTTATGTATTTCTCATAAACTTGAAAAATACAAAAATTGTACTTTATTTTGGTACTTTATATAAATTCAAAAATTACAAAAAAATATAATTCGATTAATGTTTTGTAGTCGTTTTAATTTTGGAAAAATACAAAAAATATTACTTTATATTTTTGTCTTTATTAAAAAACGAAAATTACAAAAAAAATAGTTTTATTAATATTCTATAGTCATTTTAACTTTGAAAAATACAAAAAATATTGCTTCATATTTTATCTTAATATTTAAAAAACGAAAATTACAAAAATAGTTTTATTAATATTTTGTAGCTATTTTAAATCTTGAAAAAATATTTAAAAAGATATAGTTTTGTTTGAATACTAGTCTTATTTTTGGTAGTTATTTTTCTTACATAGGACTAGTTAAGCAACGTGTTCCTATTTCTCGGGTCCGGGCAAAAGAATAATATTCGGGTTCAAACTACCCGGTTTTAGGCCTAATTTCGGACCTAACCCATAATAAACCGTGTCCAGGACACATGGGGAACCCCACCACGCGTGGGGGACATAAACCTTGAACCCCACCACGCGTGGGGCTCATTTTTCTTGGCAAAACATTACAAAACACGGACAAAGGCAAAAGCATGGGAAGACGTTGAAAAATTTGGAAGAAAACTACTGTTCATCTTTCTTCTTCATAAAGAAGAAAGAAAGAAAAACCTACGGAAAAAAAAAGAAAAACCTAGCGACCAACAGCTCCCACCTCCATCGTCGTCACTGCCTGCGCGACCACTCATACTCCTCCTAGCTCCATCCAACCAGTCCGGCGATCCTCCATTAAACCTGGCGATCACTGTTCATCTTCTTCCTCGAGAAAAGAAGAAGAACGAACGGAAACCTTACCCAAAACCCACCTTGCGACCACCACCAGTCACGACCCAACGACGCCGGAACCACCACGTCCAAACCCACCTTGCGACCACCACCAGTCACGACCCAACGACGTCGGAACCACCACGTCCAAACCCACCAGCAACCACCATCGCCCAGCTCCCTCTCCATCCCGTCACCTTCCCAAGCTCAACCACCACCATCAACAAAGCCCGCCACCAGCCTCACGTCCAAAAACCCCTCAACCCTACTGTCCAAACCACCAGCTCAGTCCTCGACCACTACTCCGACGACATTGTTGTTCGTCGCCCCCATGTCCAGCGACGCCTCTATCCAGTAAACACTGCCCGTCAACCCCACAATCGTCGACCAAACAATCCATCAGCTTCACGCCAAGCAGCCCTACGGCTGTTTCCCTCATCCTCACGCCCACTAGCTGAACCGGAGTTCATGGAGGTGAGTTGCCCGACCTTGTGTTGAAGTCAGTTCCAGTCCAAAGTCCAAAAGCTTAGTCGAGGTCCGGTTCGAGGTGTTTGTCCGAGGTTTCGTCATTGTTCCTCGTCGAGTAAGGTCAGGTTCGAGTCCCGTAGGAGGCACTGTTTGTCGTTCTAGGATTGTCAAGGTTCGAAGGTTAGTGTTCTTCGTCCTTTGTTTCATTGCGTTCGATTCGCATATTATGGTTTAAGATGAATGTCAACAATGCAATTTTCGTCGCTTTTGTTAAAAATGTTCGTCTTATGATTAGTTACTGCATATGCTTAAAGTAAATGTGAGAACATATTGTGAACTTAAGTTTTTTGTACGAGAATGTCTACTTCTATGCATATATTTGTGTTTATTAAGGGAACAATTTGACATCCGGTGATTTGTTGCGAACATATGTGCTCGCATATATTATGTATTCTCATTGTAATGGGTACGTGAACGTCTGAATGAAAAAAAATCATGACTACTAGCGTTTAAACCTTATTTCTCATTTGTTAGTAATGGAAGTTGGGTTTAATAACAATAACAATACGTTAGCAAAGTTAGGAATAATAGGAACCCTATTAAAATTCTTAGAATTCGGAACAGGCCGCTTAGCGAATTTCATTGCCCTTCCCAAAATAACAATACGCTAGTTGCTTTAAGCGCGTATTTAATAATGTTACCTTCTTAACTCGGATGCACATTTATGTGACCCAAATCCAAGTCTAATTGTGACGTGGTCTGAGACGCATTTCCATAACGTTGTAAATTCTTTTAAAAAATAATAATAATAAAATGAGGCGAGCCTCGCCAAATAAAAGGGACAAATTGCGGGGCCCTCACAAAATATACGTATTAAATACTTAGATTCCGGGACGGGCCGTTTAGCAAATTTCACGGCCCTACCCCAAAAATAATAATGCGCTAGTTGCTTTAGGCGCGACTTTAATAATGATATCTCCCTAAATTCGGGTGCACATTTATGTGGCCCAAATCCAAATCTCAACTGAGTCGAAATATGTCAATAACCACGGGTGCATTGATGTAACGTGGTTCGAGATATGTTTTCACGACGTTGCAAGTCCTATAAAAATAACATTGAATGATAAAAGCGGTTAAAAGATAAAATTGGCACATAAGTTCACATTTGTATAAAATCAGATGATCAAGCCGAATATAACAGTTGAGCGACCGTGCTAGAACCACAGAACTCGGGAATGCCTAACACCTTCTCCCGAGTTAACAGAATTCCTTACCTAGATTTCTGGTACGCAGACTGTAATATGGAGTCATTCTTTTCCTCGATTCGGGATTAAAATTGGTGACTTGGGACACCCTAAATCTCCCAAGTGGCGACTCTGAAATAAATAAATGAATCCCCTTTCGATTGTCCTTTAATTGGAAAAAACTCCCTTGCACCCCCTCGGGTGCGGAAAAAGGAGGTGTGACAGCGTACGCATAATCCTGTTAGTAGAAAAGGAAATGGTTCAGGCTGCTTAAAAAGGGTAAAAACATGCATTGATTTATTTTGGATGGCATGTTGAATACGTTTAAACCCAGAATCGAACCTCAGAATGCTGGGTTAGACTATTTAGGACTTAATTAGTTTTAAAAATGCACAAACAAAATGTCAATCTAGTAGCGTGTTTTATGATTGTGTTTGCATGTTAAGGGGTTGAGCATCATTGTATGGTTTCGAACGTTGGGCTTGGTGTTGGTCCAAGTGCTAAAAGCCTCATTTCAGGCGCGTATGCCATGCCATGGACTACTTGGCTACTATCAATTTGGGCACATTTGAGCCTAAAGCCGAATATGTTTGTAATAGATTGTTTTACCTCTGTGGATTTGTTTCGCTTCATACAAATGCAGTTCTTTCACTTATTTAGGCTTTGGCGTAAGTGCAAATTTCAGGTGATTGGTTACTCGATACAGCCCATCTGTCGATTTCTACGCAGTTGCAAACAATCAATTAGTCCCTTCATTTCTTTTACTAGTTTGTCTTAAAATAAATTTGAGGCGAACCATATTAGACGATTTATAATCCCTGGCCCTCGTTTAATTAATCTTATTTGATCCCTCGAATTCGAGGCGCACCATTTAACAAATTTTTATGGCCCTCGCAAAGTTGCAAACGTGTAGTTGCTCTAGGCGCGTTGTTGTAATAATCTACTTTCCTAAATTTAGGTGCGCATTTATGTGACCCAAATCCAAATCTCAACAATGTTAAAATATGTCGAAGACCACGGGTCCATTTATGTGACGTGGTTCGAGACGTGTTTTAATAACATTGCAATCTTCTTAAAAATGAATAAAAGTGGTTAAAGTTAAAATTGAACCATAGGCCAAAACATGTGTTAAAATCAGATAATTAAGCCAAATATAACAGTTGAGCGACCGTGCTAGAACCACAGAACTTGGGAGTGCCTAACACCTTCTCCCGGGTTAACAGAATTCCTTACCCGGATTTCTGTGTTCGCGGACTGTAATACAGAGTCAATCTTTTCCCCGATTCAGGATTTTGAACCGGTGACTATGGACATCATAAAATTATCTCAAGTGGCAACTCTGAATTTTAAATAAAATAATCCCGTGTCGATTGTCACTTAAATTGGAAAAACTACGTTATACCCTTCCGGGGGTGATGTGAAAAAGGAGGTGTGACATATATGTGGCACGGTGTTTGAATTATCAGCAGGTTAAGTACGAGCATCAGAGGCCTGGTGGTTTATTTTAGAGGATTGAGCTTCCCGAGTAGAAATGGGAGCGGATCACTATGGATTTCGTTGTTGGGCTTCCGCTAACTCGGTGGAAGTTCGACACAGTTTGGGTCATTGTTGATAGGCTGACCAAGTCAGCGCATTTCATTCTTGTGGCAGTCTCCTATTCGTCTGAGAGGTTAGTTGAGATCTATATCCGGGAGATTGTTCGCCTTCATGATGTGCCGGTATCTATCATTTCGGACCGAGGTATGCAGTTCACCTCGCGTTTCTGGAGAGCAGTTCAGCGAGAGTTAGGCACCCAGGTTGAGTTGAGTACAACATTTCATCCTCAGACAGATGGACAGTCCAAGCGGACTATTCAAATATTGGAGGATATGCTCTGGGCTTGTGTTATTGACTTTGGAGGTTCGTGGGATCAATTTTTGCCTTTATCAGAGTTTGCCTACAACAATAGCTACCAGTCGAGTATCCAGATGGCTCCTTACGAGGCTTTATACGATAGGCAGTGTCGATCTCCAATTGGATGGTTTGAGCTGGGAGAGGCTCGGTTGTTAGGTACGAATCTGGTTCAGGAGGCCTTGGACAAGGTCAGGACCATTCAGGATAGGCTTTGTACAGCTCAGTCCAGGCAAAAGAGCTATGCAGATTGCAAGGTTCGAGACGTGGTTTTCATGATTGGTGAGCGACTATTTCTCCGAGTGTCACCTATGAAAGGCGTGATGAGATTTGGGAAGAAGGGCAAGCTTAGCCCTAGGTTTATTGGTCCATTTGAGATTCTTGACCGAGTGGGAGAGGTGGCTTATAGACTTGCATTACCGCCTAGCTTATCAGCCATGCATCCAGTTTTTCATGTGTCTATGCTCCGGAAATATCACGGCGATCCATCCCACGTGTTAGATTTCAGTACTGTCCAGTTGGACAAGGACTTGTCCTATGAAGAGGAGCCGATAGCTATTCTAGACCAGCAGGTTTGTCAATTGAGATCCAAGAATTTCCCCTCTGTTCATGTTCGGTGGAAAGGTCAGCCCCCTGAGGCATCGACTTGGGAGTCCGAGTCCGACACATGGAGCCGTTATCCTCATCTATTTCCCGACTCAGGTACTTCTTTCTTTTGCCCGTTCGAGGATGAAAGGTTGTTTTAGAGGTGGAGAATGTGATGACCCCTTACCTGTTGCTAATTGAATCTCGTGTCTCCGAGGCCTTGAAAACCTTATTTAGGGTTTCCTTGATTTGCATGCGTAGTCCGGGTGCGTAGTCGGAAAGCTTATATATGAAATTCTGTGAAAAATCCTAAGTTTGGATACTAAAATGAATAAAAAAAATTGACTTCGGTCAACATTTTGGGTAAACGGACCCAGACCCGTGATTTGACGGTCTCGGAGGGTCCGTAGGAAAATGTGGGACTTGGGCGTATGCCCGGAATCGGATTCCGAGGTCCCAAGCCCGAGAAATGAATTTTTGAGTGAAATTATTTTCTTGAAATAATTAAGGAAATTGGAAATGAAATTTGGTTAGAAGACTATGGTATCGGGCCCATATTTTGGTTCTGGTGCCCGGTACAAGTCTTTTATATGTTTTGAATCACTCATGTAAAGTTTTGTTAAAAAACGGACGTCGTTTGACGTGATCCGGACCCAAATTGGGAAATTGATGTTTAAAGGGAAATCTAAGAAATTTCATTGATCTTGAGGCTTAATTCGATGTTCATGATGTTATATTGATGATTTGACCACACGAATATGTTCATAGAGTGTTTTTGAGGTAGTGTGCATACTTGGGTTAGAGCTTCGAGGGCTCGGGTGAGTTCCAAGTGGGTTCCAGGATGATGTAGGCATAAAAGATCAGATGTTGCAGGTTCAGGAAAATATTGCAGGCCTCTAAACCCTTTAGCGCGGCCCGCGAGGAATCGCGTGTGGCCGCGGAGGGGCCAGCGCGGCCGCGGTCGCCTTTGCGCGGTCCACGATGGGTGTTGTGTGGCAGCGGTCAGCTTTGCGCGATTCGCGAAGGGCAAAGATCCGCAGGTCTTCAGGAGGCGCCAGCGCGGCCGCGGTCGGCTTAGCGCGGTCCGCGGTGGGGGCTTCATAGGGGTATAAATTCACGTGAATTTCAGTTATTTTTACACTTTTCAAAACCTCAAAACATAAGAGGTGATTTTCTAAACAACTTTTCTTCTCCAAAATGATTGGTAAGTGATTTCTAACTCATTTTCTTCACTCCTTAACATCTTTTAACATGATTTCAACTTAAAATCAAAGATTTTCATGGGGGAAAATGGGTGTTTTGGATAGAACCTAGGTTGTTTTTTCTAAAATTGGGGATTTGGACCTCAATTTGGGGTCCGATTTCAAAACAAATTATACATTTGGATTTGTGGTGGAAAGGGTAAACGGGTTTTGGTCTGAACCTCGGGTTTCGACCACGTGGGCCCGGGGGTGATTTTGACTTTTTGAGTAAAACTTTGGGAAAGTTGATTCATTTAGCACTTATTGATGTAATTAAGTAACTTGTGACTAGATTCGAGCGGATTGGTGGTGGAATCAAGGGGTAAAGCTATAATTGAGGCTTGAGTGGTGTTCAAAGCTTCGAGGTAAGTGTTTGGTCTAACCTTAGCTTGAGGGATTAGGAGTTGAGTCTTATTTGCTACGTGCTAATTGTCGAGTACGAAGTATAGGCATGGTGACGAGTATCTATACATTGGTGTCTAGCATGACCGTGAGTCTTTATATTGCGGATATTCTGATTTTGTTGTATCTTCCATGCCTTAATGATGATTTTCTATATATTGTAACAAGCATGTGAAAGAAATTTTGATCCCTGCACTTCGAGGAGTGTTGGCTCGAGTTATAATACGAATTGTGAAAGTATACGAGATGATTGAACCGCTATGGAGTGTTGGCTTAGGTGGTAAAGTGAGATAAGAAGTGCAAGTGAAAGAAAGAGGAAGAATTATTAAATTTCTCCCTTGCCGGGATGTTTGTTGCCTTATTGATTATCTCCCTTGCCGGGATGCTGAGAATATTGATATTGTTCCATTGCCGGGACTTAGCTACTTAATTGTATTCCTTTGTCGGGATTCCTACCATTATTTGTCTACTCCCTTGCCCTTTTGTTTGTGATTGTTGTTTGGGTGAGGAAGAGTGTTAAAGCACGAAGGGTGATGTCGTGCATTGTTTGCTATTGTGAGGAAAGAGTGTAAAGCACGAAGGGTGATGCCATGCCGCACGATGTACCATTCCGTGCCGATTTTATTGATTATATGGTAAGGAAACAGAGTAAAAGCACGAAGGGTGATGCCGTGCATAATTTTTATTATATGATTGTTTTGGTGAGGACGAGAGTAAAAGCACGAAGGGTGATGCCGTGCATTTGTTGATTTCTGATTCCTTGTTGATATCTGAGTCATGTTGTTTCTTTCATTACTTGTTGTTATTTGATTTACTTCGAGGATATAGATTCTCTTACCCTATTTTCCTTGTGATTGTTGTTTGAGTGAGGAAGAGAGTAAAGCACGAAGGGTGATGTCGTGTATTGTTTTGGTGAGAATGAGAGTAAAAGCACGAAGGGTGATGTCGTGCAAATTGCTAACTTTTGATTCTTGTTGATATTCTGGCTTTGCTGCTTCTTTCTGTTATTGAGGATTTCTATTTGAAACTGTTATCTCTCTACAACATGTTTCCCCCTCCCACATTGACTGGTTATTTCTGTATCTCTTTCCTGCTATATATATATATATATATATATATATATATATATATATATATATATATATATATGAACTGCATAGGTTTATTTGGAGTCTGGTCCTAGACTCGTCACTACTTCGCCGAGGTTAGGCTGGACACTTACCAGCACATGGGGTCGGTTGTGCTGATACTATACTCTGTGCTCTTTTGCACAGATCCAGGTCTTGGACAGCAGTATTAGCGTGGGAGTCAGCCTTCAGTCCAGTGAGACACCGAGGTAGCCTTGCAGGCGTCCGCAGGCCCGGCGTCTCCTCTATCATTTATTCCAGTCTGTTATCTCCTGTATTTTGAGACAAACAGCTTATATTTTCCTTTCAAACGGTTTTATTTAATACTCTTAGAAGTTCGTGAGTAATGTGACACCAGTTCTTGGGTAAAGGCATATGTTGATTCTCGCATTATTGTTTCGTATTCTTTAATTTAAGTCTTCCGCATAATTATTTAAATTCCGTTGCTTTCATGTTGTCACTGATAATTGTCAAAAGAAGAAATTGTTAATGAAGTAAGCAGTTAAGGATTGGCTTGCCTAGATCACATTAGTAGGTGCCATCACGACTCCCGAGGGTGGAAAATCCGGGTCGTGACACCTCTCGGGTCTCAACAATATCGGTGTGAAGCCTTAACATGATAATTAGCATGATTTACAACTTATTAACTTAATCACATTATCACAACACAGATATCAGCATGAAAGATCCACTAAGCGATGCCATGGAATGATTCAGGCCGCAATTCTCACGGTGCACGCCCAGACGCCCATCACTTGTCATTTGTGTCACCTCAATAGTAATCTTAGAACACATAGTTTGGGATTTTGAACCCTCAGAACCAAGTTTGGAATCGTTACTTACCTCAAACCAAGCCAAACTCTAGCTTGCGATGCCCTTGCCTCTCGATTCGGCCTCCAAATGCTCCAACTCTAACCAAAATCAGTATATTATCATCAATATATGCTAAAGGAATGAAACCCATAATAAAATTATCAATTTAGACCAAAAATCTCGAATTTGCTCAAACCCAGCCCCCGGGCCCACGTCTCGAAATTCGATAAAAATCACAAAACTAGAAAGCCAATTCGCTTGCGAGTCTACCCATATAAAATTCACCAAAACCCGACATCAAATGGTCATCCAAATTCTCAAAATCAACTCTCCAAATTTTCTTCTCCCGAGCTCTCTAATGAATTTTGAGATTATGGACCAAAACCCTCGATTTTTGAATCTTATAACTCTGCCCAGGTGCGCCCTTCTTCGAACGCGGTCACAGCCTCACGCTCACGAAGCACAAGAAAATCCACTTCTCAAATTCCTCTTTTGCGAAGGCGAATTCCACCTTGCGAACACGATGCTTTGCCTAGCTTAGCCTACGCGAACGCGTTCATCTGGCCGCGAATGCGATGCTTTAGGGCCTGATGCCAAGCATGCTTCACCCTTCTACGTGAATGCGAGTTCCCTATCGATATCGCGATGCAAATCAACTCCAACCTTCGCGAATGCGGCTCAATCTTCGCGAATGCGAAGAACAAATTTCTGCAACAAAAATACCAGTAAATCTGCTATCTTTCC
Organism: Nicotiana tabacum; assembly: GCF_000715075.1. Taxonomy (NCBI): domain Eukaryota; kingdom Viridiplantae; phylum Streptophyta; class Magnoliopsida; order Solanales; family Solanaceae; genus Nicotiana; species Nicotiana tabacum. Next base: position 87,204,061 of record NC_134090.1, read on the forward strand.
AAAGTCTAAAATGATCCGTTAACCACCCAAAACTCACTCGAGGCCTCCAGGACTTTAACCAAATATCCCAACACATCTCATAACATCATTCAAACTTATTTGAGCCTTCGAATCACTCAAAACATCATCAAAACACCAAATCAACCTCGGATTCAAGCCTAAGAACTTATAAACTTTCAAATTCCACAAACGATGCCGAAACCTATCAAATAATCTCCAAATGACCTGAAATTTTGCACACACGTCCCAAATGACACAACGGGCCTACTCGAGTTTCCGAAATTCCATTCCGACTTCTATATCAAAATTTCCACTACCGACTGGAAAATACCAAATTTCCAATTTTGCGAATTCAAGCCTAAATCTACCACGGAACTCCAAATCACATTCTGTATGTGCTCCCAAGTCCAAAATCACCTAACGAAGCTAGCCATATCATAAAAATCCAAATCAAAGATCGAATACTGAAAAGTCAAAACTTGGTCAAACCTTTCAAATTTAAAGCTTCAAGTTGAGAATTATTCTTCCAAATCTATTCTGATTATCCTGAAAATCAAACCGACAATTTATGTAAGTCCTAATACATCATACGGGGCTAGTCATGTCCGAGAACGGGCGAGCGAAGTGCAAGTGCTCAAAACGATCGGTTGGGTCCTTACAAAAATAGGCAGAATTCTACTCAATTTTGAGATACACCACCTGTCAAACTATTACAATATAATAATGCCGACAACCAATCAACAAATATAACATCTAAACCAGTAGTACCAACGATTAACACAATCTAAACCAACAATACCAACCATTAATACAACCTAAACCAATAATATCAACCATTGACACAATCTAAACCAACAATACCAACTATTAAATCTAATAATTTTGGGCATAAAAATATCCAAATAGTAGCCCATATTCAAGTTTAAAAATAAAGCATAAAGTTGTCTATCACAATCAAGTCTACATATCAACCAAAACACTACACCTAAGCTACTACACATCTGATTCAGTTTGTTCATCCTGATCGTCAGATAGATCATGCCCATGTTTTCTCATGAATTTTTGCATCTTAACAAATGTTCCAAATTGGGAGTCCAACTTTTGCTTGAAATCACGAATTTCTTTTATCATATCTTCAACATCTCCATCGCCTTTCACCCACACCCCACTATTGTTGGTTTTCTTTTCATTAGACCATGCTTCTATATGAAGATTGTACCCATTGACCAAGTATTTAGATATCATTCTGGATCTGCGGTCAGGTCCCCAAGCTATATCACGTAAAAATGGGTCATTAATGCCATTATCTGGATTGAGAATTTTCAACATTATGCTCCACAATAGGGCTACCCTCACCACCAAAAGAATTATAAAAGTTAACATCATCTAAACTAGCATGATTCTCCCCATGAACAGTCCATATATAATAATTTTCTACAAACCCTTTCTTGTAGAGATGAACTTTAACTTCGTCTATTTTCAATAACTTAACTCACTTACATTTCACACAAGGGCACCTAATCCTTCCTCCAATAAGAAAATCATCAAGTGTTAAGCCTTAGCAATAAATTCAGCAACCCCTTCAATAAATTCATCCCTTAGCCCTGCACGATTAGGATGATTTCTATTATATATCAATGTCACGACCCAAAATCCACTAGTCGTGATGGCACCTAACCCAACTCGCTAGGTAAGCCAACTAATAACTATCCAATTTCAAGATTTCTAATAAGTCAATTAAACAAACTAAATTATCTGGATCTATTACATTTCCCAAGGTTTGGTAGCACAAATCATAAGCTTCTAAGAATAGAGTTTACAAAGTTGATATGAAGAAAATACATCTTTTGTTTGAAAAGTACATAAACAAAATTTTATAATCTAAGGCTACCGTGAACAAGAGGCAGCTACAGTAGGAACGCAGGTACGCCTTCAAATCCAGCAACCATCGAACACAGAAACATCGACATTCGGGATCTACATGCAATGTGCAGGAAGTGCAGTATGAGTACAACCAACCCCATGTACTCAAAAAATAACAAACCTAATCTCAAGTTGAAAGCAATGACGAACTGGAATATAGGTCGGGTGATTTCAGATAACTTAAGAGCAGTTCTTGGAACGTTCGAGGACGAACGTCTATTTAAGTGGGGGAGAATTTAACGACCCGACCGGTCGTTTTAAGCTCTAGCGTGTCGTTCAGCAGTTGGAAGTCATGAACAGCTTCATTTTAGGTATATTGACTTGTACGTATGGTCAGAATTGAATTTCAAGAAATTCGGAGTCAAATTGGAAAGAAACTTTTCATTGCAGCAACCTTAAATTGAAGAAAATGGCTAAGATTGGAATTTTGAGTAAACGACCTCGGAATTGGGATCTGAAAGTTCCAGCATATTCAAATGATAATTTCGGACTTGGGCGTATGTCCGAATTTGGTTTTGGATAACCCGTGAGCATTTCGGCGTATATTGTGGAATTTAGTATTTTAGAAGAATTTCATAAACTTGGGTTGGAAGGCATTTCAGAGTTATAGATGTCCGTTTGGGATTCCGAGTCAGGGAATAGCTCTGTATGGTGATTTTGGAGTTGGGAGCGCAATCGGAAGTGAATTCGGATGTCCGGAGGTCATTTTGAAGTCATTTGGCTAAATATAGGAATTTGAAGGTTTTTGAGAAAATTCGACCGGAAGTGAAAATTTTGATATCGGGGTCGGAATGCGATTCTGAAAGTTGGTGCAAGTCCGTAATATCGAATGTGACTTGTGTGCAAAATTTGAAGTCATTCGGACTAGTTTTGGTAAGGTTTGAGACACTTAGTCTCTCTTAAGGAAGCATAAGTTGGAAAAGTCAACCGGATATTGACTTATGTGTTAGAGGGCTCGAAATGCAAATTTTATGGTTCGGATAGCTTCGTTAGGTGATTTGGGACTTAGGAGTGTGTCCGGAATATTTTTGTGATGACCGGGGTAGAATTAAGCTTGAATTGGCAAAGTTAGTATTTTGGCGAATTCGGGTTGATAGGTGAAATTTTGATCCGGGAGTCGGAATGGAATTCCGAGAGTTTATGTAGCTTTGTTATGTCATTTGTGATGTGTTTACAAAATTTCAGGTTATTCGGACATCGTTTGGTCGGGTTTTTGATCGAAAGTGTATGTTCGGAATTTTTTGGAAACTTAGGCTTGAATTCGATGAGTTTTGGATAATTTGATATTGTTTGAGGTGTTTTGATGATTGGAGCAGGTCTTAATGATGTTATGAATTATGTGGGCATGATTGGTTGAGGTCCCACTGGCCTCGGGTGTGTTTCGGATGCCCAACGGGTCATTTTTGGAAGATTTTTGTCGTTTTGAGCATAAATGTAATGATCTAAAGGTTCATTTTTAGTTCTAGAGATCCAAATTTGATTTCGAGACTTCCAGAATTTAAATCATGAATTATAGGACTGATCTGAAAATTTTGGTTTAATTTCATCAAGTCGCGATCGGGTTTTTGACGTGAAATGTGAGTTAATTGTTTAACGAGCGAAATGGGTATTGAACTAGGCAAACGAGCTCCGAATTGAGTTTCGATTGAAGGGTTGTGTTCGTATTATTATTTGTGACTCATAGGAATAAGAATCGTCTAATTCCGACTTCGTATGATGGAGTTAGAGCCATTTAAGTGAAAAATGGCTGTGCTGCAAATTTCATAAAAAGCTGCTGTATTTTCTGCAACAGTGAACAGTAACCGCGGGTGAACAGTGAACAATGTCGTGAATAGTGACCCGTGAACAGTGACGGGTGAACAGTGACCCGTGAACAGGGTCGTGAATAGTGACCCGTGAATAGTACTTCCGAAATATTAACATTTCATCCGCGAACCCAACCCATTTTTCCACCATTTTTTAGCAACCTTGAGAGCTTTTGGATGGGAATTGAAGGGGTTTTGACGGAAAGTGATTGGAGGTAAGTCCTATGAACTAAATACATGATTATATTGTGCAATCATCCTTGAAATTCATGAAAATATAGCCAAATTGTAAGAAAATAGGGCTTGAAATTGAAATTCTAAATTTGGGATTTGAGGGGTCAAATGGACTCTGATTCTTGTGAATTTGGTATGTATAGACTCGTGGCGCTATAAGGAACATTTTAATGTAAAAACTTCTGGATTTTGAGAAGTGGGCCGGGGGCTCGGGTTTTGCAAGTTTCGTGAATTTCGATATTTTTCGATTGCTTTCGATTGGGTATTGTCCCTTTAGCATAATGCGACATATTCGTTGCAAATTTGGGCAGATTTGACGCACGTGGAGGCCAATTTGAGGGGCAAAGGCATCGCGAGCTAAAGAAGTAGCCGGTTCGAGGTGAGTAATTGATGCAACTGTTGTTCTGAGGGTTTGAAACCCCGGACTTTCACATAGTAATGCTATATTGAGGCGTGACACGCATCCCATGGCAGGTGCGGGGTCGTATATGATTGGGGATTGTGACTTGGTCCATCCCGAGTGATAATTATAGTATATTGGCGACTGATTCGCACATTGTATTGATACTTATAATATGTTGGCGACTGATACGCACATGTATTGATGATATTTGGGCTTAATGCCACGTTTGGGGGCCTTGTGCCGACTTGTAGAATCCTTCGGGGATTAATATCATTTAATTTCAGTCCAAGGTTTTAATTACTGTTTTGCAAACTTAGCCGTAATTCTAAGTGTTGAAAACTCAAATGACATTTTAAATGTATTTCGGGCTGGAAACTTCTATTTTGTAAATGCCCAAGGGGCTTATTATATTATTTTTTTGGACTGATTATAAAGTGACTTGAAACAGTGGTAACAATGACACTGTATGATATACTTGAAACAGTGGTAACAATGGCACTGTATGATATACTTGAAACGGTGGTAACAATGGCACTGTATGATGTAAATTGGTCAGGTAACAATGGGCTAACCGGTCAGGTAACAATGACTGACCAAGATATTGCGCTTGGGTTGTAGGAGCCCCTCCGGAGTCTGTACACACCCCCAGTGAGCGCCGTCGACGATAAATAAATATGGATGGCTCGGGCTGCACGCCGCAGTGGGTACTGGAATGTACCATCATATGCATTGCATTACATTCATGTATTTGTATTTATACTGTTGTTTAGCTGCTCAGTTCCATATGTTGCTGTATATTTGGATTTTAGCTTACTTTGTGTATTTACTGGATTTTCTTATCTTCGGACTGTAGTTACTTTTATTACTCACTGGGTCGGAGTACTCACTTTACTCCCTGCACCTCGCGTGCAGCTGCAGGTATTGATCACCCGGTAGCGGGATATTAGCTCATTGAAGGTATTACTATTGTAGCTGAGCAAGGTTACCGCCAGCGTTCGCGGCACCGGACATTGTCTTTAGAATTTCATAATTTAATTTTGTATATTATTGGCCCTGTAGTTGTGTTCAGGATTTCTTTAGATGCTCGTGACTTGTGACACCCCGGTCGGGTTATGTTGGGCTTTAAACACTGGTTATTATTGTCGTTAAGCTGTATTTATTTATTCATTTATGTTTAATAATTGTTAAAGATACAATTTGGGTTAGTTGGCTGGCCTTGTCTTCACGAGAGGCGCCATCACGACCGGGTTACAAAATTGGGTCGTGACATAGGTAAAATATTCAGCTTTTGCATAGTTTTCCGAAAATAGTTCCACTTTTCAAGAATATCAGTGAAAACTCAAATCCTTTATCGAAAATTATGAGATAGTTTGAAAAACTGTAATTTCCTGGAAAAAAAATCATTTTCACAATAAATAAAAACATTTTGTTTCCTTCCTAAATAACAAGTGTGAAACACCACCCTATGTCCATATATCAATGTGTATAAAAAGTCATGAATGACGTGATACCGTACAACATGAGGAAAATGTGTCTCTATGCATGTATGCATGCCAATGTCATATATCTCATAGATTAATCATGTACTCACACTCTCAGAGTACTCAACCTTACTGTATCACACTTTTCACTCATCATATTCAACCACTTGGTACTATATATGGCCTATACGGCCCAGGAAAATTCATCCCAGAATATATACAACACTGACTATAAGTCACCCAGTACTATGACTATCTAATGGTACGGGCCGTCCCGTCCCATCCCGCTTCCCGTCCCATACCTTCCCACTTCATTTTAAACGGGATGGGCCAATGTTAAATGGGACACGGGATGGGACGGGACGGCCATTTCTTCCCGTTTGTTCCATCCCGTTTCGTCCCGTCCGTCCCGCCTGCCCCGCGTAAAATATTTTTTTTATTTCTTGTCGTTGGGTAATGGATTCAATTGCAAAAATAGTCGTTCCCAATGGCCAAAAATGGCCTCCACCCCCTCCCCCACCCCCAACTTTAAATATAATCCCTAAGTTTATCAAATTACACTTTGGCCCTATTTTCTACTATAAATACCTCTCATCCTTCTTCATTTTTCCCACAAAAAATCAATCATCCTCTCTCAAATCTCTTATATTCTATTTATATTAGTCTTTTAATTTTCTTACTATCAACTATCAAGTGATAACTTTCAAGTATTTAGGAATATTTTTGGAGCAACTTTCAAGCTTCAAATTAATTCGTCAAGTATTTGGAGCAATATTTTGGGCAATTTCTTCAAGTTTCAATATTTAATCACGGTGCACTCGTTCCATCTCCTAATCACTAGGGTAGAAGAAGAATACAATGAGATACTTAGCACTAGGAGCAATGATGGCATGGAGCTCATGGAACATCAACAGTATCAATTCCAGAACAATGTCCGAGAGAAATTATTGATAAGTTACAAAGAAGCTATAAGAGCTTGCAAATATTAGTATGATAATTTATAATTGGCTACTAAGAGGCCTAGTTCAAACAGAACCCTTCCAAGAAGATGGCTGCGTAGATTAGATGCTCTTCAAAAGAATTATATTTGTATGTGAGATTTGAAAGTTCTATTAATAAAATAAAAGGCTCTAAGCGTTGATTTTTTTATGAGTTGTCTCAGTTACTTAATATCTTGAAATTATATTAAATAAATTATAACTCTATTATAATAACTAGAATATTTCAGTACAAGTCTTTTGTTTTAATATTTTATAATTCTTTACTTAGTTTTGTAATTTCTTTTTAACATTTAAGTTTATTAAATAAGTCAAAAAACTAGTTGTTGCAAACTTTAAAAACTTAGTCATTATCAAAAAACTAAACGTTTTTTTTTAAAACTGCACTTAAGGCCCGCGAACTTGTATCGTCCCGTCCCATCCTGTTTGTTAGCGGGACGGGATGGGCCGACTGTTTCGTCCTGTTTGTCTCGTTCTGTTTCGTCTCGTCCCACCACCGTCCTACCTAAATGTTGTCACGTCCCGTCCCGTCCCTTAATTTTGTCTCGTCCCATCCCGTTGGACAGCCATACCCAGTACCGAGGAAAAAGGGCAATCCAACCCTGTGGAGAAATTCATCTCCAGGTGTCAAGTACTTCAGACAAATCCATGTCCAGGGAAATCTATCCCTCAATAATATATAAATGCTCAACCACTCGGTACTGTATATGGCCCATGCAACCCAGGGAAATCCATCCCGGAACATACACAACACTGACTATAAGTCACTCAGTACCGAGAAAAAGGGCAAATCCAAACCTATCGAGAAATCCATCTCCAGATATCAAATATTTTGGATAAATCCGTTTCCTAGGGAAATCCATCCCTCAATAATACCATCCGCGCTCACTGTGGGTGTATAGACTCCGGAGGGGCTCCTTCAGCCCAAGCGCTATAACAAGTCAATCATGGCATAAATCAATAAAACATGTTGCGGCGTGCAGCACGATCCTACAGCTATCACTCATAATCAGGCTCTCGGCCTCACTCAGTCATCAACCTCTCCAGTCTCACCCACAGACTCACAATGTCATGAAAACTGACCCGAAATAATGATATGATATATCAATAAGTAACAACTTAGACTGAGATATGACATGAATACATGAATGTGATTGAGTACGAAATATCAACAAATCAATGAGATGGCAGCAAGAAACGACCGCTAGGGGTCCCATAATATTGGCATAAAGCCTAAACATAATATCTAGCATGATGTATAGCTCAATTACTTTATCACATGGTGAAAAACACAAATATCAACAAAGTGGGACACTAAACAGTGCCCTGGAAACAACAGAGTCACAACTCATAGGGTGCACGCCCACACGCCCGTCACCTAGCATGTGTGTCACCTCAACACCGATCACATAACATATAATTCGGAGTTTCATACCCTCAGTACTAAGTTTAGAAGAGTTACTTATCTTAAACATGCCAATTCCTGCACCGAGCAAGCCAAGCGATGCTCCAAGAATGCCATCACGCGCGTAGAGACCTCCGAACGGCTCAAAACATGCCAAAAGCAACTCAAATACATCAGATAAAGCCCAAGGAAGCAATTACATCCGATAAAGATCGAATTCTACATCAAATCCCAAATTTGGCCAAAAATTACACCCGAGCCCACAACCTGAAACTCGACAAAACTCACAAAATCAAACAACCCATTCGATTACGAGTCCAACCATACTAGTTTCACTGAAATCCGGCTCCAAATCAGTGTTCAAAATTCAAAAATTCATATTGTGAAACTTTAGGCCAAAATTAAACCCCCAATTCCTTCTTTAAAATTCATCAACCAAAAGCTAAAATTAAAGATAGATTCATGGAATATAACCAAAACCGAGTAAAGAATACTTATCCCAATTCATATGGTGAAAATTGCTGCAATAGTCGCCTCAATCCGAGCTCTATAGTTCCAAAAATGCAAAAATGGTCGAAACCCTCGAAATAGAGTACTTTATAATCTGCCCAGGCATTACACTTCGCGAACGCGGACAATACCACGCGTTTGCATAGAACAATTGCTCACCAGCTGAAATTCCTCTTACGTGAACGCATCACCACAGACGCGAATGCAGTGAACAATTGCCTCAACCTCCGCGAACACTGCTCTGGACTAGCGAACGCGATGAGCAATCCTACTCAACCATCAGACAACCCTACGCGATCGCGATCTATACTCCGCGATCGCAATTAAGAACCCCGAAATTCTACAGACCAGCAATGCAACAATGAAGGAAAATAGCCCGAAATCAATTTGAAACATGCCCGAGCCTCCCAAGACCTCGTCCAAATATACCAACAAGTCCAATAATATAATCCGGACCTACTCGAGGCCTCAAAACATAATTAACAACATCAAAATGACAAAATCACACCTTAATTCAAAATTATCGAACTTTGAAACTTTAACTTCCATAACAGATGTCGAAACCTATCAAATCACGTCACCTCAAATTTTGTACACAAGTCACATTTGACATTACGGACCTATTCCAACTTCCAGAATCAGAATCCGACCCCGATATCAAAAAGTCCACTCCCGGTCAAACTTCCAAAATTTCCAACTTTCTCCATTTCAAGTCAAATTCTACTACAGATCTCCAAACCAAAATCCGGACGCGCTCCTAAGTCCAAAATCACCCAACAGAGCTAACGAAACCATCAGAAATCCAATCCGAGGTCAAATACTAAAAAGTCAAAACTTGGTCAAAACTTTTAGATTTAAAGCTTCTAGCTGAGAATCATTCTTCCGAATAACCTGAAAACCAAAACCTAAGATTCACATACGTCATAATACATCATATGGAGCTACTCATACCCTCAAATAACAGAGCGAAGTGCAAAAACTCAAAACGACCGGTCTGGTCGTTACAATCCATCTATGATTCACAAATTCCATCTACACAAATAGAAATCTAGAAATGAGATATTTAAAATAATTTGATTTATTTAAACTGGTTACAAAGTTATATTCTTTCAAAGGTTCATTTTTGGTATATATATATCATTATGTCAAAGCACTTTAATTGATATATTCTATTTTTTAAATTAATATTTTTTAACACTCGAAATGTTCATATAATCCAAATTAACTAATAATTTCTCACATTAATCCTTATTCTAAATAATATAAGTCTTTAACTATAATAATTAAATTAATTTAAATAGCTTCTTAAATGTTCATTTAATCCAAATTAACTAATGATTTCTCAAATTTACAAATTAATCTTAATGTTGAAATTGAAAAAATTTAAATTTAATATCATTCTAATAATAAAACTAACAAGCAACAATGAACCTAGTACAACAAACTTTACACTAAAGCTTTACACTATAACTAGTTAATATAATTACCGTTGGAAGTAAAGGTGAAAGTTCGGTTTCCTTCTTTCCTATCGTTGTTTTCCTAATTACTTTATGCCAACATGTCACCTTTTTTATTTCGAAAATAAATTAGTTAATCAAACACTAATTCAACAAATTCTTAACAAATTCAAAAATTAGATTTAGGATTTCTTAACATATTCTTGTTTAACCCAAAATTTATGATATGTAATTCAACATATTTTTCTCTCTTTTCATTTTTTATTATGTATCATTAGAAAAGTATGATCCCTAAAATTTTAATCATACCTACTTCAACTAGCTAGGATGTTCATATATAGAATATTACTACAAATTTAACAATGAAAACAAGATATATATGTCGACGAACTACTTACCTCGACGGAAAAAATGTCGGAGAAGTCAACTGAGCCGTTGCCACCGCCGCAGCACCACTACTGCAAAACGGGTAAAAAAGTTAATAAATTAAGGAGAAAAGGGAGGAGGAAGGAGAGGGAGAAGGGAGGAGGAAAAGAGAGAGAGAGAGAGAGAGAGCGAAAATACATTTAAATTGGGGGAGAATGATGAGAGGGAGAGAGGAGGGGGATGAGAGAAGAAGGAAGAAAAGAGAGGTTCTGTTATTGGGGAGGGGGTTGGGTAGGGCTTTTAAAAAATAATTCCGACAGATTCGGTCGGAATTTTAATTTTAATTTTAATTTTTTAAAAAGTACTGACCAAATCGGTCAGAATTGAAGTCAAACATGTCAAACAAAATTTTCCACCAAAAATTACGATCGACTTGGTCGGAAATGTGGTCGAATCTTTTTAAAAACACTACTAGAAATTCAGAAAAAAGCGACCAAACTTGGTCGCTTATTGGCCAAAAGGCAACCAAATAGCGACCAAAATGGGTTGGTCAATATTAAGTTGGTCCCTTTACCTTAGGGACCAAAGTTGGTCGTTAATTAGCGACCAACTTTAGTCTCTAAGGTAAAAGGACCAAATATTCCTATAAAGAAAGTAGCGACCAACGTTGGTCTCCAAATATAAATTAGGTTTTTTTATTTATTATTAATCATAAAAAAGCAACCAACTTTGATCTGAAAAAATATTATATTTTAAAAATCTGGAAAATAGAGACCAAAGTTGGTCTCTTTATTATTAATTTTTATAAAACAATTCTAAAATAAATGGCCAAAATTGGTCGTCAACTGCAAGAATTAATTTTTTAAAAATTATAAGCGACCAACTTTGGTCGCAATATTTTTAGAAATTATTTTTTTAATGGAATTGCGACCAAAGTTGGTCGCTTTTTTGAGAAATCTGGGTTAAGTAGCGACCAATGTTGGTCGTTATTGCCCAAAAAATTGTTTTTTTAAGTGAAAAGCGACCAACTAGAGACCAAAGTTGGTCGCTTTTCTTGGTATATTTTTGGCAGAAACGGCCTGTTTTGGCAGTTACATCACCTGCCAGCTTACCAAAAATCTTAAATATGCATTTTATGCCAACAACAACAACAATTAAAAGCAACAAAGTATAAAGTTCAATAGAACTAACACATTAAGCTAACAAAACTAAGTTAACGCTTATTACAATCGCATTCGAAAACTGGTTCTATTGTCTAGTTCAAAGTATATAAAGTACTCAAGGAGTGTTCTTTCAGCATCCTCGTCCGAAAGCTAGATTGTCTTGCCTGACTCATTAGGTGGCTGACTGCTATGAATTCCCCCACATCAGCTGTGAAGCGAACCTATAAGAAAAATTATATTGAATTAGTATTTCAAAATTTATATAAAAGTAAATCAAAATACTTAATGAAAAGTAAAAAACTTACATGTATAGTCGAGGCTCGACCCTCGACCCACCTTTCTGAATCAGTCTCTTTCTTCTTTTTTACAATACGAGTTTCATTGAATAGCTTATCTTGCTTCATTGGTATCATAAAGCTGTCTGGTGGCTTTGGTGATTATCCTCGTGGTACTATTACTCGGGATGAACTTGGATACAGAGAATAACTTGGATACAGTACCTGACACGGTGTGTCTTTGATTAATTGTTGTTCTCATTAGCAACAATGATGATGAGAAGGCATTGGCATGTGTTTCAAATAGTGATGGTGTAGGTAGAAATTTAACATTTTCTAAGTAGATAAAAGAGGTTATAGAGGAATTCTCTACTTCATTTTCCAAGAGGAAAAGAAGTTTAATTGAGAGTGACAAGGTTGATGGTGTATGACGACCCGACCCGTCGTCTCGTGAGTTACCGCCCCATTTTCCCCATTTCCTATTTCTTTATGCTTCATTATCAGTGTTGGGTGTGAACGAGTTGATTTGGATTGGTTTTAGTAGGAAAGGAGACACTTAGTCTCTTTAAGGAAGGTTTGTTTTGGAAAAGTCAACCGGACGTTGACTTATGTGTTAGAGGGCTCGGATTTGAATCCCGATGATTCGGTTAGCTTCGGGGGATGATTTGTGACTTAAGAGTATGATCGGAAGTAATTTTGGAGGTCCGGTGTAGAATTAGGCTTGAATTGGCGAAGTTAGTATTTTGGCGAATTCCGGTTGATAGGTGAGATTTTGATCCGAGAGTCAGAATGGAATTTCGAGAGTTGTTTTAGCTTTGTTAGGTGATTTGGGATGTGTGTGCAAAATTTCAGGTCATTCGGACATGGTTTGGTCGGGTTTTTGATCGAAAGTGTATTTTGGAAGTTTTAAGAAAATTAGGCTTGAATTCGATGAGTTTTGGGTAATTTGATATTGTTTGAGGTGTTTTGATGATTGGAAGAGGTTTGAATAATGTTATGAATTATGTTGGCATGTTTGGCCGGAGTCCCATGAGGCTCGGATAAGTTTTGGAAGAGTTTTTGGAAGATTTTTGTCATTTGAGCATAAGCATGTAATGGTCCAAAGGTCCATTTTTAGTTCTAGAGATCGAAATTTTATTTTGAGATTTTCAGAATTTAAATAATGAATTATAGGAGTGATCTGGAAAGTTTAGTCTAATTTCATCAAGTCACGATTGAGTTTTGACACGAAATATGAGTTAATTGTTTAACAAGTGAAATGGATATCGCACTGAGCAAACGAGCTCCGAATTGGGTGTTGATTGAAGGACTATGTTCGGATCATTATGTGTGACTCATAGGAACAAGAATTATCGAATTCCGAGTTCGTATGATGGAGTTAGAGCCATCTTAGTAAAAAAAGAAAAGTGCTGCAATTTCTTTGGCCGTTGCTGTATTTTTTTTAGCATCGTGAACAGTAACCGCGGGTGAACAGTAATCGCGCGGGTGAACAGTACTTCCAAAAAAATTGAGTTTACAAAACAAATCATCCGCGATTTTGGGTCGTTTTTCCTCCATGGTTGATCATTTTGAGAGCTTCTTGGTGGAGATTAAAGAGGGATTCAAGGGGGAACGACTTGAGGTAAGTTTCTTGGACTTAGAACTCGTTTTTATTGTGAATTCCACCTAGAGATTCATGAAATATAAGCCTACAAATCAAGAACTAGGGCTTGAATTTTGAAACCAAACAATTAGGATTTGATGGGTCATTTGAACTCGGATTTGGGAGTTCTTGGTATGTATAGACTCGTGGCGAGACAAGGAATCCGGTGATGTTAATTTTCTGATTTTTCGAGACGTGGGCCCGGGGCTCGGGTTTTATCAAATTCGTGAATTTTGATATTTTTCGATTGCTTTCGATTGGGTATTGTCTCTTTAGCATAATGCGACATATTCGTTGTGATTTTAGGCAGATTCGTCGCACGAGGAGGGTAATTTGAGAGGCAAGGGCATAGCGAGCTAGACTTTGACCGTCTTGAGGTGAGAAATGATTGTAAATAATGTCTTGAGGGTTTGAAACCCCAGAATTTCACATCATAACGCTATATTGAGGTGACTTGCACGCAGGATAATGGGCATGGGGTAGACCACCATTGGGGATTGTGACTTGGTCCGTCCCGAGAGATGTTTGTACCGTGTTTTCTACTTGAACTAAATTGAGAATCATTCTTACTTAAATTTAATTGTTACATTTGGGCTTCTTGCCAATTATTTGAATCCTTCAAGGGTTGATATCACTGCTTTCGCATATTTTGCATATCATTTGACCTCAGTCCAAGGTTTTAAATACTGTTTTGCAAACTCAGCCATCTTTCTAAGATTTAAAAACTTAAATGATATTTCTAAATGATATTTCAGGCTGAGAACTACTGTTGTACAAATGCCCAAGGGGCTTATGATGGTTTCTGGACTGAGCATGGATCAGGCTGCGCACCGCAGCAGTATTAAATTGATATTGAGGCCGAGAGCCTGGTAGAGTACATTGATATTGAGGCCGAGAGCCTGGTTGATTATACTGAGATTGATATGAGGCCTAGGGCCTAGATTTGATGCCACGAGATGGCTTGATATTGCGCTTGGGCTATAGGAGCCCCTCCAGAGTCTGCACACACCCCCAGTGAGCGCCGTCAACGATAAATAAATGGATGGCTCGGGCTGCACGCCGTAGTGGGTACTAGAGTGTACCATCATATGCATTGAATTGCACTCATGCATTTATTTTTATTTGTTATACTTGTCTCAGTATTTGGTACTCTGACTTAATTGACTTGTTGCTTCACTATTTGTTGTTCTAAACTGCCAGTTATAGTTTACTTTGTATTTTTCCATGATTTCTTATTCTCAGCCTTTATTTATGTTTATTACTCACTGGGTCGGAGTACTCACATTACTCCCTGCACCTTGCGTGCAGATCCAGGTACACCACAGGCTAAGTGAGGAATTGTTTAGCTGAGCAGGCAGTATCCGGGAGTATTTGCATGGCGTTCGCAGCTTTGATCTCTCCCCTCTATCTCTATCTTTTATTCCATATTTTTCCTAGACAGACTTGTAATAGGTGGCTATTCTGTATTAGAGGCTCATATTCGTGACACCGGATTCTGTTGGGCTATGGTGTGGTATTTTATTTGAACTTCCGCAGATTTTATTATTAATTATACACTTGAATGAAATGACTTAGTAAATTCTCTGTGATATTTATCTATAATCTGAATAAGAATTTGGGATAATGTTGTTGAATGGTCGGGCTTGCCTAGCAGAGTGTTGGGCGCCATCATGACCGGGGTTGGGGTCGTGACATGGTGATGGAATGTTTTCCGTTGGTCGTGGTAGTTCCCATAAAACAGGGATCATAAGACTCTATGATGACAAAGACGAAAGGAAATTTTATTCTCAACTTTCTTCCAAGACTGATCCGTACAAGCTTAATGGGATTGATGATATTTCTTCGGATTCAGACAATGATTTGACTGACAAAAGTATGGAAATGCTAATAAAAAGAATTAAAGGTAAAACGTTTTTCTTGGTAGAGAAGGATGCTTAACTCTGCATGAACGTGAAGCATCCTACTCTTCCAAGAAAAATATTTTACCTTTAATTCTTTTTATTAGCATTTCCATACTTTTGTCACTCAAATCATTGTCTGAATCCGAATAAATATCACCTATTTCATTAAGCTTTTACGTATCAGACTTGGAAGAAAGTTGAGAATAAAACTTCCTTTCGTCTTTGTCATCATAGAGTCTTATGATCCCCATTTTATGGGAACTTCCACGACCAACGGTAAAACATTCCATCACCAACAACCTTGTCACTCTCAATTAAACTTCTTTTCCTCTTGGAAAATGAAGTAGAGAATTCCTCTATAACCTCTTTTATCTACTTAGGAAATGTTAAATTCCTACCTACAACATCACTATTTGATACACATGCCATTGCCTTCTCATTATCATTGTCGCTAATGAGAAGAACAATTAAAGGCACACTCTACCGGTTACCGTGTCTTAGTTATTCTTGGTGGAAGTTCCATTACATGTCTAATAAAGTCATCAACCCCTTCTACAAAATCCTCCCACAATCTAAAATTCCAATACATAAACCAAAATTTCAATTCATATCCTAAAGGTTCAATTCATATCCTAACGGTTCAACTCATATCCACAAAAGTTCAAGTCATATCCTAAAATTTAAATTTATAAACTAAAATCCCAATACATAAACAGAAATTTCAAGTCATATCCCAAAGGATCAACTCATATTCACAAAAGTTCAAGTCATATCCTAAAATTTCAATTTATAAACTAAAATTCCAATACACAAACCAAAATTTCAATTCATATCCTAAAGGTTCAACTCATATCCACAAATGTTCAAGTCATATCCTAAAATTTTCATTTATAAACTAAAATTCCAATACATAAACTAAAATTTCAATTCATATCCTAAAGGTTCAACTCATATCCACAAAAGTTCAAGTCATTTCCTAAAATTTTAATTTATAAACTACAATTCCAATACATAAACCAAAATTTCAATTCATATCCTAAAGGTTCAATTCATATCCACAAAAGTTCAAGTCATATCCTAAAATTTCAATTTATAAACTAAAATTCCAATACATAAACCAAAATTTCAATTCATATCCTAAAGATTCAACTCATATCCACAAAAGTTCAAGTCAAATCCTAAAATTTCAATTTATAAACTAAAATTCCAAAACATAAACCAAAATTTCAATTCATATCCTAAAGGTTCAACTCATATCCACAAAAGTTCAAGCCAAATCCTAAAATTTCAATTTATAAACTAAAATTCCTATACATAAACCAAAATTTCAATTCATATCCTAAAGGTTCAACTCATATCCACAAAAGTTCAAGTCAAATCCTAAAATTTGAATTTATAAACTAAAATTCCAATACATAAACCAAAATTTTAATTCATATCCTAAAGGTTCAACTCATATCCGCAAAAGTTCAAGTTAAATCCTAAAATTTTAATTTATAAACTAAAATTCCAATACATAAACCAAATTTCAATTCATATCCACAAAAGTTCAAGTCATATCCAAAAATTTTAATTTATAAACAAAAATTCCAATACACAAACCAAAATTTCAATTCATATCCTAAAGGTTCAACTCATATCCAAAAAGTTTCAAGTCAAATCCTAAAATTTAAATTTATATACTAAAATTCCAATACACAAACCAAATTTCAATTCATATCCTAAAAGTTCAACTCATATCCACAAAAGTTCAAGTAAAATCCTAAAATTTCAATTTATAAACTAAAATTCCAATACATAAACCAAAATTTCAATTCATATCCTAAAGGTTCAACTCATATCCACAAAAGTTCAAGTCAAATCCTAAAATTTCAATTTATAAACTAAAATTTCAATACATAAACCAAAATTTCAATTCATATCCTAAAGGTTCAACTCATATCCACAAAAGTTCAAGTCAAATCCTAAAATTTCAATTTATAAACTAAAATTCCAATACATAAACCAAAATTTCAATTCATATCCTAAAGGTTCAACTCATATCCACAAAAGTTCAAGTCAAATCCTAAAATTTCAATTTATAAACTAAAATTCCAATACATAAACCAAAATTTCAATTCATATCCTAAAGGTTCAACTCATATCCACAAAATTTCAAGTCATATCCTAAAATTTCAATTTATAAACTAAAATTCCAATACATAAATCAAAATTTTAAATCATATTCTAAAGGTTCAACTCATATTCACAAAAGTTCAAGTCAAATCCTAAAATTTCAATTTATAAACTAAAATCCCAATACATAAACCAAAATTTTAAATCATATTCTAAAGATTCAACTCATATCCACAAAAGTTCAAGTCAAATCCTAAAATTTCAATTTATAAACTAAAATTCAAATACATAAACCAAAATTTCAATTCATAACCTAAAGGTTCAACTCATATCCACAAAAGTTCAAGTCAAATCCTAAAATATCAATTTATAAACTAAAATTCCAATACATAAACCAAAATTTCAATTCATATCCTAAAGGTTCAACTCATATCCACAAAAGTTCAAGTCATATCCTAAAATTTCAATTTATAAATTAAAATTCCAATACATAAACCAAAATTTCAATTCATATCCTAAAGGTTCAACTCATATCCACAAAAGTTCAAGTCAAATCCTAAAATTTCAATTTATAAACTTAAATTCCAATACATAAACCAAAATTTCAAATCATATCCTAAAGGTTCAACTCATATCCACAAAAGTTCAAGTCAAATCCTAAAATTAAAATTTATAAACTAAAATTCCAATACATAAACCAAAATTTCAATTCATATCCTAAAGGTTCAACTCATATCCACAAAAGTTCAAGTCAAATCCTAAAATTTCAATTTATAAACTAAAATTCCAATACATAAATCAAAATTTTAATTCATATCCTAAAGGTTCAACTCATATCCACAAAAGTTCAAGTCATATTCTAAAATTTCAATTTATAAATTACAATTCCAATACATAAACCAAAATTTCAATTCATATCTTAAAGGTTCAACTCATATCCACAAAAGTTCAAGTAAAATCCTAAAATTTCAATTTATAAACTAAAATTCTAATACATAACCAAAATTTCAATTCATATCCTAAAGGCTCAACTCATATCCACGAAAGTTCAAGTCATATCCTAAAATTTTAATTTATAAATTAAAATTCCAATACATAAACCAAAATTTCAATTCATATCCTAAAGGTTTAACTCATATCCACAAAAGTTCAAGTCATATCCTAAAATTTCAATTTATAAACTAAATTCAAATACATAAACTAAAATTTAAATTCATATCCACAAAAGTTCAAGTCAAATCCTAAAATTTTAATTTATAAACTAAAATTCCAATACATAAACCAAAATTTCAATTCATATCCTAAAGGTTCAACTCATATCCACAAAAGTTCAAGTCATATCCTAAAATTTTAATTTATAAACAGAAATTCCAATACATAAACCAAAATTTCAATTCATATCCTAAAGGTTCAACTCATATCCACAAAAGTTCAAGTCAAATCCTAAAATTTTAATTTATAAACTAAAATTCCAATACATAAACCAAATTCCAATTCATATCCTAAAGGTTCAACTCATATCCACAAAAGTTCAATTCAAATCCTAAAATTCAATTTATAAACTAAAATTCCAATAGATAAACCAAAATTTCAATTCATATCCTAAAGGTTCAACTCATATCCACAAAAGTTCAAGTCATATCCTAAAATTCCAATACATAAACCAAAATCTCAATTCATATCCTAAAGGTTCAACTCATATCCACAAAAGTTCTAGTCAAATCCTAAAATTTCAATTTATAAACTAAAATTCCAATACATAAACCAAATTTCAATTCATATCCTAAAGGTTCAACTCATATCCACAAAATTTCAAGTCATATCCTAAAATTTCAATTTATAAACTAAAATTCCAATACATAAATCAAAATTTTAAATCATATTCTAAAGGTTCAACTCATATTCACAAAAGTTCAAGTCAAATCCTAAAATTTCAATTTATAAACTAAAATCCCAATACATAAACCAAAATTTTAAATCATATTCTAAAGATTCAACTCATATCCACAAAAGTTCAAGTCAAATCCTAAAATTTCAATTTATAAACTAAAATTCAAATACATAAACCAAAATCTCAATTCATATCCTAAAGGTTCAACTCATATCCACAAAAGTTCAAGTCAAATCCTAAAATTCCAATTTATAAACTAAAATTCCAATACATAAACCAAAATTTCAATTCATATCCTAATGGTTCAACTCATATCCACAAAAGTTCAAGTCAAATCCTAAAATTTCAATTTATAAACTAAAATTCCAATACATAAACCAAAATTTCAATTCATATCCTAAAGGTTTAACTCATATCCACAAAAGTTCAAGTCATATCCTAAAATTACTAAAATTCCAATACATAAACCAAAATTTCAATTCATATCCTAAAGGTTCAACTCATATCCACAAAAGTTCAAGTCATATCCTAAAATTTCAATTTATAATCTAAAATTCCAATACATAAACCAAAATTTCAATTCATATCATAAAGGTTCAACTCATATCCACAAAAGTTCAAGTCATATCCTAAAATTTCAATTTATAAACTAAAACTCCAATACATAATCCTAAAGGTGCAACTCTTAGGGTTTCTTCTCTTCAAACAATTTCTTCCCCAAATTAGTAGGTACAACAAAATATTTTGGACTAAATGTATTAATAAGAACCCTAAAAATTGCAAATAATTTATAACTTTGAACACTAACATGGTTGAGCTAACTTTGAATCCTAACATGGAGAAATTAACTTTGAACCCTAACATGGTTGAACAAATAATATATAACTTTGAACCCTAACATGGAGAAATTAAACAAAATCAGTGTATTTCGAAAAAAACAAAGAAAGGAGAGAGAAACCTACCTTGGGAATGGAGGTCGCCGGCGGTGGAGCTGCTGCCGTCGGTGGTCGTCGGTGGCATGGGTGGCGTCACTGCTGCTGGGAGTCGGAGGGGGGGGGCTTGAGTGTGAGATAGAAAAGAGAGATTTTGGGGAATTTTTTTGAAAGAATGGGAGGGGAAACCCGGTTTTGACACTGGAATTAAAAATAGCAACCAACTTTGGTCGCTAATTTGGTAGCTAAATAAGTTTTGACTTTTTGACCAAAATAACGAACAAAGTTGGTCGCTATTTTTTGAGCGTTTGACCAAAACAGCGACCAAAGTTGGTCGCTGTTTCTAAAAAAAATTAAATTACTTTTAATTCAATTTAAAATTATGTATATATATATATGAGTAGGTTATAAGTCGATGAATCAATTTACAAGTATATCAATACCTAAAAGAACCTGTCCCTGTGTTCCGAGCGCTTCATGTTCTTATATATATATATATATATATATATATATATATCTTATATACTATATACTATATTATACTATATATATCGAATATACCTTGATATATAATACACTATACTATATATATAGTATAGTGTATTATATAATACACTATACTATACACTTAGTATATATAATACACTTAGTATATATATACTATACTATACTATGCACTAAGTATTAGTGCATTAGCTAATATTATATCGAATATAGCTTATATATATATATTAATTTATATATATATATATATATATATATATAGTATATAAGCTCTATATATATATATATACATATATTAATTGATATAAGTTGAGACATTTTAATTCATTGTTAATACTAAGTATTAGTACATTAGCTAATATTATATCGAATATAGCTTTTATATATATATATATATATGCATATGAGTGGGTTATAAGTCGATAAATCAATTTACAAGTGTATCAATACCTAAAAGAACCCGTCCCTATGTTCCGAGCGCTTCATGTTCGAGAGAGAGAGAGAGAGAGAGAGAGAGAGAGAGAGAGAGAGAGAGCTTATATACTATATACTATATTATACTATATATATCGAATATACCTTGATGTATAATAAACTATACTATATATATAGTATAGTGTATTATATAATACACTTAGTATATATATACTATACTATACTATGCACTAAGTATTAGTGCATTAGCTAATATTATATCGAATATAGCTTATATATATATATATATATATATATATATATATATATATATATATATATATATGAGAGATATATATATATAGCTTATATACTATATACTATATTATACTATATATATCGAATATACCTTGATATATAATACACTATACTATATATATAGTATAGTGTATTATATAATACACTTAGTATATATAATACACTTAGTATATATATACTATACTATACTATGCACTAAGTATTAGTGCATTAGCTAATATTATATCGAATATAGCTTATATATATATATATGCATATGAGTGGGTTATAAGTCGATAAATCAATTTACAAGTGTATCAATACCTAAAAGAACTTGTCCCTGTGTTCCGAGCGCTTCATGTTCTTATATATATATATATATATATATATATATATATATATATATATATATATATATATATATATATATAGAGAGAGAGAGAGAGAGAGAGAGAGAGAGAGAGAGCTTATATACTATATACTATATTATACTATATATATCGAATATACCTTGATGTATAATAAACTATACTATATATATATAGTATAGTGTATTATATAATACACTTAGTATATATAATACACTTAGTATATATATATGTTACGACCCAAAATCCCAACCCGGTCGTGATGGCGCCTCTCGAGAGGACAAGGCCAGCCAATCAACAAAACAATACATCTCTTTATAATTACTTAGCAGGAATAAGTCTAAATCATGGGCAATATAATCTTAAATGCGAAATAAACGTGATAGAACAAGGAAAACCCTCCCAACTCAGCCCGAAATCGGGGTGTCACAAGTCATGAGCTACTACAGAGCTTACTAATATTTTACAAAGTCTGGAATTATCATAAATAACAAAGATAAGGGAGAAAACGGGGTTGCGGACGTCAACAGCTACCTCGTTACTCTTAGTCACCGTCTGGTCTGGAAAGAATCAGCGCTCAGGAACGAACTCAGCTCTGCCTGTATCTGCACACATGGTGAAGGGAGTAATGTGAGTACTCCGACCCAGTGAGTAATAAAAATAAATAACGACTGAAAATATGAAATCTCATAACGGCACAATATAGCGCTATCCCAAGCAGTAAAATCAGTTATACAGTAAAAATAGTGAGTATCAGATAATTCTTCTTTTAAAACAGTAAAGACAAATAATTTCCACAGTAAGGATAAATCAAAAGCTTGCCCCTCGGGCTCAATATGTAAATCTCAGTATAGTATCAGCCCCTCGGGCTCTCTCCCAACTCACCAGCACACAACATCAGCCCCCCGGGCTCACTCCCAACTCACCACACACAAGCAACGGCCTCTCGGGCCCACTCCCAACTCACCTGGGTACCCTGCGCTCACTGGGGGTGTGTACAGACTCCGGAGGGGCTCCTACAGCCCAAGCGCAATATCAATAGGCCTGAAAGCCTTCACACATCACACACGAGGCCTGAAAGCCTCCTCATATAACACTCGAGGCCTGAAAGCCTCCTCACATCACTCAACATATCCTCACGTATGGCCCTCGGCCTCAATCAGTCCAGAAAATAATCATAAGACTCTTGGGCATCAATAAAACAATAGTGCTCAGCTCAACAACATTATAAATATCATTAAATCTCGAGTTGAGTATAAATGTAGCTGAGTTCACAAAATAATATAATTCAATTGGACTGAGTTCAAATAATATTTCAATTCGTGAGGAAAATAGTGATGTAAATTCACAAAAGATTTCAGATAATTGGCACGAAGCCCAAATATGGCAATAAGCCCAATCATAGTGAAAAACAATAAATCTTTATTAATTACGCGGTAAAAATATCAACTGGGATGGACCAAGTCACAATCCCCAATAGTAAATGACCCCGCGCTCGTCATACAACGCGTGTCTCATCTCAACATAGCAGTATGTTGTGCAATCCGGGGTTTCAAACCCTCAGTGCATCATTTAAAATCATTACTCACCTCAAGACGGTCCAACGTCTACTCTGCTATGCCCTTGCCTCTCGAATTTACCTCTTCGCGCGTCGAATCTGGTCAAAACCATAACAAATATATTACAATAGGCTAAGGGAATATAACCCAATCGAAAAGACTCGAAAAATATCGAAATTCACGAAATTCGCAAAACCCGAGCCCCGGTCCCACTTCTCGAAAAATTACAAAAGTCACATCATCGGATTCCTCGTCTCGCCACGAGTCCATACATATAAAATTTACCAAAATCGAAGTTCAAATGACCCCTCAAATCTTCAAATCTTATTTTCAAATCCCTAGGCCTAAATCTTCAATTTACTCATCAAAAACATGTAATCTAGTCGGATTATTCGATGATAATTCAATATTATGGAGTAGAAATAATTACAAGTGACTTACCTTAAGATTTCCCAAGATTTCTTGCTAAAAATCGCCCAAAATTCGAGCTTGGAAGTCAAAAAAAAAAATGACCAAACTCAGACTGCTGGACATTAAATCTATCCAGAAATTTCGGTACTGTTCACGCGGGGGCACTGTTCATGCGCGTGAGTGCACTATTCACTGTTCACCCGCGCGGGTACTGTTCACTGCTGCAGAAAATACAGCAGCTTTTAAGAAATTTGCAGCATAGCCATTTTTTACTAAAATGGCTCTAACTCCATCATACGAACTCGGAATTAGACGATTCATGTTCCTATGAGTTACAAATAATAATACGAACAGAACCCTTCAATCGAAACTCAATTCGGAACTCGTTTGCCCAGTTCAATACCCATTTCGCTCGTTAAATAATTAACTCACATTTCACGTCAAAAACCCAATCGCGACTTGATGAAATTAAACCAAAATTTCCAGATCAGTCCTATAATTCATGATTTAAATTCTGGAAGTCTCGAAATCAAATTTGGATCTCTAAAACTAAAAATGAACCTTTAGATCATTACATGCTTATGCTTAAAACGGTAAAAATCTTCCAAAAACTCTTCCAAAACTTATCCGAGCCTCATGGGATCCCAACAAAGTATACTAACAAGTCCCATAATATGACACAAACTTAGTTGTTCCTTCGAATCACCAAAAACAACGCAAAAATACTAAATTCACCTCAGATTCAAGCCTATGAACTTTGAAACTTCTAACTTTTACATCTGATGCTGAAACACGTCAAAACTAGTCCGAATGACCTCAAATTTTGCAGACAAGTCCAAAATGACATAACGAAGCTACAACAACTCTCGGAATTCCATTTCGACCCTCGGATCAAAATCTCACCTATCAACCGGAATTCGCCAAAATACTAACTTTGCCAATTCAAGCTTAATTCTACACCGGTCATCACAAAAATATTCCGGACACACTCCTAAGTCCCAAATCACCTAACAAAACTATCCGAACCATTCGCATTTCGAGTGCTCTAACACATAACGTTGACTTTTCCAACTTAAGCTTCCTTAAAAGAGACTAAGTGTCTCAAACCTTACCAAAATCATTCCGGAATGACTTCAAATTTTGCACACAAGTCACATTCGACATTACGGACTTGCCCCATCTTTCGGAACCGCATTCCGACCCCGATATCAAAATTTTCACTTCCGGTCGTATTTTCTCAAAAACCTTCAAATTTCTATATTTAGCCAAATGACTTCAAAATGACCTCCGGACATCCGAATTCACTTCCGATCGCGCTCCCAAATACAGAATCACCATACGGAGCTATTCCCAGACTCGGAATCCCAAACGGATATCTATAACACTGAAATGCCTTTCAACCCAAATTTATGCAATTCTTCTAAAATACTAACTTCCACAATATACGCCGAATGCTCACGGGTTATCCAAAACCAAATTCGGACATACGCTCAAGTCCGAAATCATCATACGAACATGCTGAAACTTTCAGATCCCAATTCCGAGGTCGTTTACTCAAAATTCCAATCTTAGCCTTTTTCTTCAACTTAAGGTTGCCGCAATGAAAAGTTTCTTTCCAATTTGACTCCGAATTTCCCGAAATTCAACTCTGACCATACGTACAAGTCAATATACCTGAAATGAAACTGTTCATAACTTCCAACTGCTGAACGACGCGCTAGAGCTCAAAACTATATAATACACTTAGTATATATATACTATACTATACTATGCACTAAGTATTAGTGCATTAGCTAATATTATATCGAATATAGCTTTTATATATATATTTATGTATATATATATATATATATATATATATATATGCATATGAGTGGGTTATAAGTCGATAAATCAATTTACAAGTGTATCAATACCTAAAAGAACCCGTCCCTGTGTTCCGAGCACTTCATATATATATATATAAGAGAGAGAGAGAGAGAGAGAGAGAGAGCTTATATACTATATACTATATTATACTATATATATCGAATATACCTTGATGTATAATAAACTATACTATATATATAGTATAGTGTATTATATAATACACTTAGTATATATAATACACTTAGTATATATATACTATACTATACTATGCACTAAGTATTAGTGCATTAGCTAATATTATATCGAATATAGCTTTTATATATATATTTATATATATATATATATATATATATATATATATATATACAAAAGTGATTTTTAATTTTGACCATTGTTGACCTGAAAAGAGACCAACTTTGGTCGCTAAATATACATAAATTTAAATTAGCGACCAAAGTTGGTCGCTAAATTTAAATCAGATTTATTTATATTTTATATAATATTTAAAATAATAATATAATTGTTAAACATTAGAACTGGGTCCCAGATTAGCGACCAAAGTTGGTCTCTATTTTTTTAAGCGACCAAAATTTCGCTAAATTTGAATTATATTTTTTTATATTTTATAATTTTTTAAATAAAAATATAATTATTAAAATTTTATAACTGGGTCCCATTTTTGGCGACCAAAGTTGGTCGCTATCTGCTTACCCCTTAATTGGCGACCAACTTTGGTCGCTAATTTTAAATTATATTTATTTATATTTTATAATTTTTTTAAATAATATTATAATTATTATAATTTTATAAGTGGGTCCCCTGTAGCGACCAACGTTGGTCGCTAATCTGAGTATACCTTTGACCAAGCAAGTCTGACCAGTCCGGTCAATATTTTTGACGAAATTAGCGACCAACCTTGTCGCTAATCTATATCAAATAATTATTTTATTATTTTCGCCAATTTAGCGATCAACTTTGGTCGCTAAAGTTTGGTCGCTTTTTTCCGGAGTTCTAGTAGTGAAAATATGTAGGTGATATTTTTTTTACAATTCCAACGGATTCCGTCGGAAATTTCCGACAAAAAATTTCAGGTGAAAATTCTTGATTTTCTTGTAGTGTCGTGAATTTCTGGAAATTCTGAACCAACTAGTTAATGGTACTTGTAAACAGTATTTTATCTTTTTTAAATGTTGTGATAGTTTAATTTCCTTTACATTAACTTGCCGTCAATTAGAGGTAAGAAGTATTTAATGATGCTTCTTTTGGGCAGGTGAGAGTTAGAGAAACAGGCTCTTTTAAAGTAAATGATGAAGCTTTGAGTTTTCATCGGTCTTCAACCACCGACTTGCTTATCTTTTACATGGATTAGTGCACCATCTGACTTGTTGAACTATAATTCTCTGTTAGCCTGGCCCAGAATTCTTTGCACCTCTCAGAATGTTTTGCCTCTATAATCGTTCCTTTCAATGATCTCTCTATAAAAAGAACATTTGTTTCAGTGTATTGTTCTGTGACATTTGTTAATTCTCACAACCAAATAAATTTTGAAACAGAAGATGGATAGCTCAAGTAATTGGAGCCTCTCCATTTTTTCTTCTCTTCTTGCAATTCTCATTCTCACCGTTCCTTGTTTTTCTGAGAAAGGTATATATGTATCTATTCATGCTCTAAATTAAAGTTGCCGTGATTAATTCTTCTTTTTTCTTCCATTTTCTCCTGTCTTGCAAGATCTATTGAAAAGATCGAATTAATGATGAGTAATGAAAAAGCATGTTTTGATTTTCGCGTAAAGAGAATTTTTTACATTATTGGTGTATTAGTGCATTAATTCTAACATGCTTTAGCATGTTTTATCTTATTTTTTTAGGTTACTAATTCCACTTTTTGTGAGAAACTGCATTTAGTTCTCTTTTTAGGTGACACGTTAGTAAACTGTATAGAAATTAAGCTCTTTGTAAACATATTTGATAAAAATGAAGGTGGTAAAAGTAGTTTGGTTTCTATGCATGCAGCCCCATATTCCACATTCGCAAAGGACGCTACATCAGCACCAGAGGTGGTATTCTTCGATTATATCGTTATAGGAGGAGGAACTTCTGGCTGTGCATTAGCAGCAACTCTCTCACAACGTTCCAATGTTTTGTTATTGGAAAGAGGTGGCTTGCCTTATGGTAACCCAAACATCACAAACATTACTGGTTTTGCCAACAATTTAGCAGACACTTCTCCTTCATCGCCCGCACAACTCTTCATATCTACGGACGGTGTATTCAACCACCGTGGCCGTGTCTTAGGCGGCGGCTCGGCCGTTAATGCCGGGTTCTTTTCACGGGCAAGCAAAGGCTACGTTAAGAAAATGGGATGGGATCAAAAGTTAGTGAATGAAGCGTATGAATGGGTTGAAAAGAAAGTGGCGTTTCAACCTCAGATAAAGCAGTGGCAATCGGCAGTGAGAAATGGTCTTGTGGAAGTAGGGGTGAAACCATATAATGGTTTTACGTATGAACATTTGTTTGGAACTAAAGTTGGTGGTACCATTTTTGATCCACAAGGTCATAGACATACCGCTGCTGATTTATTAGAGTATGCTGATCCTACCAAAATTACTGTTTATTTGTATGCAACCGTGCAACAGATCTTGTTCAAAAAAGAAGGTAACTGCTTAAATTTTTTCATTTCTCTTTTTCGTTTCCTTTTTCTTTTTTTATTTTTTCTCTCTCAAGATTCACAACTCCTAATTTTTACAAAATGAGTATATACAAATAAAATTACAAGATTTAGAGTACGAGGATGGGATTATTTTGTTTTCATGATTGTCTCGTTTATTCATACATCGATTTCTTAATTTCTAAAAATGAGATTTGTATATTTTGAAATCAAATAAAAAGTACCATAAGTCATACTATCAAGTCTTAAAGTCAAATGGTACCGACAAAAATCTAGTAATCATTCACATTGTCCACTATCTGTTCTTTTTTGTAGTTTTTGACTGACGAGTTTAAAAAAGAAAAGAAAGTATTTAAAACTTATGGTTTAAAACAAGTCATAAATATATCTATAACTATGAATCATCTCACTAAAAATATTAAGTTAATTTTTTTTCTAAATAAGAAATATATAATATTTTTTGGGGGCAAACTAAAAAAGAGAAGTATGACATTTTTTTTTAAAACAGACGGAATACTAACGGGCAAATTACTTGGTCGAGCGACCAAAAATAATTATATCCATATACAAAAAATATGTACTAAGTATGTTTTCTATATATTATGCGTTAATATATAGAAAAATATATACATTTTCCTAATACTAACACTGTCATTTATTTTACTGAAAATGAAATGAAGCAGGAGGAAGGAAGCCAAGAGCTTATGGAGTTCGGTTTCAAGATTCAAAAGGTAATAGCCACATGGCGTACCTGAAGGAGGGATCCAAAAACGAGGTCATTTTGAGCGCTGGAGCATTGGGAAGCCCACAAATGTTAATGTTGAGTGGTATTGGGCCGGCAAAGCAATTGAAGGCCCATGGGATTTATATTTTGGTGGATCAGCCCATGGTTGGTATGGGTATGTCAGATAACCCAATGAATGCTGTCTTTGTTCCGTCTCCTCACCCTGTTGAAGTTTCTCTTATTCAAGTGGTTGGTATTACTGGCTTCAAAAGTTACATTGAAGCTGCCAGTGGGCCTTTGGAATTGGATTGGATGCGAAGGATCGCCCATGATTTTAAAAATATAGCTAATCAGGTGAGATCAAAATAGCTCATTTTCATAATAAAGAAGAATTTGAGAAGCAAGACAATTCTTTCAAAATAACTATGCAAGCAGTTCCACTAGTAAATTCTGACTAGCTAACATTTTAAGGGATTGACTAGAAAAAAGAGAATAGGAGATATTCGAACCTCTCTATATCAGCCTCGTTTGTTCCGAATATTTTTGGATATTATAGTGAAGTGTTGTTATAGAGAACATATATCATAACATAACATAAAAATTGATTCCGGAAAAACTTGACTTTTATAGTGAAGTATTGTTATATAGAGATACTGTTATAGAGAGGTTGACTGTACTTGTATTGCAGTAACTAGAGGGATTTAAGCTATACAATCTTTGATAGTGTAATTTATAATGGTCATCGGTGAAATATTGTAATTTTTTTTTTTTTTCATTTGGTGCAGACCATGGACCCATTGAAAATACCTTCAGAATTGCACTTCCCCAAAGGCATACCTGGTATCAACCCACACCTTCTACACACCCCAATGCAAGCTGGTCTCATCCTAGAAAAAGTAGCAGGACCATATTCAACAGGTTTTCTTGAACTTAAAAGCAAAGACCCAAATGAAAATCCAAAAGTAACTTTCAACTATTTCAAAGATCCAAGAGACTTACAAAGATGTGTACAAGGCATGAAAGCAATAGCAGAAGTCATAGAATCAACATTTTTCTCCAAATTCAGATACCCTTTTACTTCAGCACAATCTTTAATGGATACAATGTTGACTTTTCCACTTAACTTGAGGCCAAGACATTTGAGTGCCTCTGTTTCTTTAGAACAATTTTGTATAGACACAGTAATGACCATATGGCATTATCATGGAGGTTGTCAAGTTGGAAAAGTGGTTGATAGAAATTATAGAGTTTTTGGGGTTGATGGATTGAGAGTTATTGATGGATCCACTTTTATATACTCCCCTGGCACTAATCCTCAAGCCACTGTCATGATGCTTGGAAGGTAAGTTAAGTTTAACAAATCTTGATCATGTTTCTGTATAGTCTACTCATAGGTGATGATGATTTGTATTAATGTGATGCAGGTACATGGGGCAGAAGATTTTGAAAGAGAGACTTGCTGGTGGAAGGAAATAAAAGATGTTTATAGTTAATTTGTATTGGGGAAGAAAATGTTGGATTATCGATTTTGTGTATGTTTTCTTGATTTATGAGGACTTGGACAAATTTAATAAAAGGGTAGTTGTAACTCATTAGTTTTGTTAAACTTGAATGTCAATGCTTTCTGGCCGTATGCAAATAATGCAATACGATATGGAAACATTCATCTCAAAACAAATAGGAGTAGTTGGTTTCATGTCTTCACTTGGGGTCAATTGAGTCACATCTTCCTTTCTCTATATTTTTCTACCAAAGCTTTGTTCTTGTTCTTTTTTTTTTTTTTTTTTCTTTTTCCGCTTGACGACAATGTTTTCCTATTTAAATTGCTTTCTTTCATGTGTGATGAGATTTTGTTTAACTGTTAAGTGCTAATGAGTAATGACCTCCAAATATTCTTTTATGAAAGCTAATACATATCTATAATAGTTGGTCTATCAATTTTTGTCGAGCTGTTTTCTTACTTATTAGTATTTGTACTCGTGGATCGCGTGGAGAATATTAATAAATATAATTTTTCATTAGAAAATATTACTTGGAAAATATGACATACACAAAAAAGCATGTTAATGATATCATTTTATGAACATGTAATACACAGCATATTCATACATTCAAGTCTATTCAAATTCTACAATGTTTTTTTAAATTACAATTTTATTATTTAAGTACTCGAAGAAATTGAGAAAATTCTGGATAAAATTTGTATTTAAAATAATTATTATTATTTTACTTTTTCATGAAATAGTAGATAACATTATTATATAGACTCGTTAACTAATAAATATTGGTGCAACTATATGAAAATAGATCAGTATTAATTTAATAAATAGGTTGAAAAATTGTTCCGAGTCCCCAAGGGGCAAACTCTACCACATTGCTCTGAGTTTGTACTTGCATACTATGTATTTCTATCTAATTACTAATTTTATTTTGTAGGAATATTCTGGTAGACAATTAAAAATGGTGCCAGAAAACTCTTTGATCTATTGGAATTTAACGATGAAGACATTGGACAATTACGATTTTTGTAATTCTTGATACATTAATACATTTGATTTTGTAAAGTTACAAGAATGAACCTTGAAATAATTTGCTTCGTTGTTTATGCAAGATTTAATCTTTTTTTGAAGTTCATTGCAAGTATATGAATTGGAATTATTCTTTTGTTATTTTTTACATAACTGAATGCTTGTGATCTTCGGACGTGATTATGAGATATATATAAAAATGTATTTTATTGAACGCAAACATATGGCTTATATAAATATATATAAAACAAATTACTTCATAACTTAGACACAATTGCCACACCTCAAATGTGTGGCAATAGGAATTGGAAAATTTGTTGTTGAAATATAGCAAAAGCAACACTTTCAAGCGTGACTTAAAGAGTAATTACAAATGCCACGTTTTTCATGTGTTGCTATAGTATCGAAAAGTGTTACCATAGAGGGTACTACAAGCGTGGCCTTATTAATTGTTAGGCCACGTTTTTCAAGTGTGGCTTCTAAAGCAACACTTATAAAGAGTGCTCTTAGGGCAAAGGTTACGCTCATTTAGGCCACTCCTCAAAAAACGTTACCTTAGATCCGAAAGTGTTGCCTTTGGTCAAAGGCCATACTTTCTGATAGTTTAAGCCACAGTTTTCAGGTGTGGTTAAAGGCCTAAAATGTTGTGGTGACTATATATCATGTTGGTATACTTATATATCATATTTGTAATGACTGGTCGGTCGATTTGCGTATTTGAGCCCTATTTTCATATTTGATGCTTCTAGTATATGTGCTTGTTATTTTGTGACTCGTGGGGGTGGTTGGCTTAGTTACGGAAAGGATTGAGAGGGATTCGAGAAACTTAGTCTTATTTTGGAGGCTTAAGTTGTAAGAGTTGACCAAGATTTGACTTTTGTGTAAACGGCCTCGGATTGGTAATTTGAGGGTTCCAATAGGTTTGTGTGTTGGTTTTGGACCCCTGTGTATGTCCGAATTTAAATTTGGAGGTTCATAGGATGTTTTGGCACTATTTGTCGAAAGTTGACAATCTGGAGGTTTAGAGAGTTCTTAAGTTTGATCGGGGGTTGACTTTGATGATATCAGATTCAAATTTTGATTTCAAAAGTTGTAATAGGTTTCGCTTATCATTTGGGACTTGTATATAAAATTTAGATATAATTTGGATTAACTAGGCTTGAATCAGACGCTTGGTTTGATGTTTGGAAGTTAATGAACTTAAGAAAAGCTTAACATATGTTTTGATCGTCGATTCATGATTTATGTTAGTCGTGGTAGTTTGAGCATTCAGACATGCTCAGATAAGGTATTGGAACTTGTTTGTGTGGTTTGATGGAGCCCAGGGGGCTCCGGTATATTTTGGATGAGTTTTGAATCATTTTGGTGAAGGTTGCCAGTTCTGGTGTCGGTGTATCGTACCTCCGGTACTTTTGCACAGGTGCAAGGCTGCAAAAGCAAGGTTTAGGTTGCATCCTGTGATTTTGCATAAGCGGTTTTTGTTGTGCATACGCGAGATTTGGCTGGCTCACGAGAGAGCACGAAAGCATATTTTGTTTTCGCGCATGTGGAACCACAGAAGCGGCATTTTCTCCGCAAATGCAATGGGTGGATCTATAAGTGAAGCTCGAAGATGCAAGAGCTGGGTCACAAAAGCGACTTTGCAGAAGCGGCATTTTGTCCACAGAAGAGGAATGGCAGTTTCATATATTTCGAAGGGTTAGTTTATTTTTTATTATTTTGAGTTTTGGAGCTCGTTAAGAGTCGATGTTTTAGGAGATTTTCATCACTACTTTGAGGGTAATTATTTTCTACTTAGATTTGACTTTATATCTTAATTACCCATGAATTTTTACACCTAAAATATAAATTTCTAAAGAAAAATTTGGAGGTTTTGTCTATAACTTAAGATAGTATAAATTTGGGATTTGAAAGTCAATTTGGACTTGGTTTTGAAATCTAATTACGTATTTGGACTTGTGGAATTATGAGTAGTTGGTATCTACCCCTTGACTCGGGTTTTAACTGTTTGAGCCGGGGTTGATTTTATTGATTTTTGGGAATTCGTGTAAAGATCGAATCCTTATTGTTTGAGATTATTTTCTATGGATTTATTTGATATTATTGAGATATTTTTTACTAGATTTGGGTCATTTGGAGTTGAATTTCGATGGTTAGGTAATTTTTGCTTGATTTGAGGTTGCCGGGTGGAGATAAATATCTTGTCTATCCTTTTAAGAGGAAATTTTTCCCATATGTATCATGATTGCTACTTGATTTATGATAGGAGCCACGTAGATGCAAGGTGACGAGTGTATATGCGGATTCATACTAAAACAACTCCGATTGACTTCAAATTTTGCACAGAAGTCATAAATGACATTACAGGCCTATTCAAACTTCTAAAATCAAATTCCAACCCCGATATTAATAAAGTCAACTCCCAATCAAACTTTTAAAAATCTTTCATTTTTCAACTTTTACCAATTCATGCTGAAATGAACTACAGACCTCCAAATCAACATCCGGACACACTCCTAAGATCAAAATCACCATATGGAGCTATTGGAACTATCAAACTCCATTCCAGAGTCATTTTTATGCAAGTCAAACTATGGTCAACTCCTACAACTTAAACTTCAAACTTAGGGACTATGTGTCCCATTTCACTCCAGAACTCACCCGAAGCCAAAATCAAACAACCTGACAAGTCACGTAACCATAATATAATATAGAGGAAGCGTAAATTAGGGGACCGGGGCTAAAATACTCAAAAAGACCGGCCAGATCGTTATATTTTCCAAGCAATCTTAATAAATAGGCAAAGTCAATTGATGACCATTCTATCAACTGAATAAGCATGTAGTTAAACAAGTCGAGAAATTCAAAGACTCAATTACTTAAAAACGTTACAAAAACTCATCCTCCAAAAGGTTCCATCGAAACCCTAGATAAGAAATTAGCTACTCATGTTAGTATGTAAAAATACAATACTACTCCCTCTGTTCCAGTTTATGTGAACCTATTTCCTTTTTGGTCCGTTCCAAAAAGAATGAACCCTTTCTAAATTTGGTAACAATTTAGCTTAATACTAACAACTCCAAGCGTATTCTTTCCTGACCCCCAAAGTCTTTTCTCCTTCAAAAAGTGGCTAGCTATCATATTTATATGAAGTACGGTTGAATTGGGGTGGATTTGACTTCTCCTATTTCGGATTGGAGAAACTGGAGGCGCGTCTAGGCGCGCACCCCAGACCACTCCCAATTGCTGTTTTTTTCTGCTCTGGTCTTGGTCTGGCAAAGAGAACCCCGCTTCGTTGTCCAAGACTTTTCTCTCCAACTCTTTTATAGCCATTTTTTCTCCAATTTGATTCTTTTCCACACAAGTTCATTTCCACACATAAAAAACACGTAATGAGTAGATTTTCACTTTAAAAACCATATGTTATCTTACAAGTCACGTAAGAAATAATATGCAAATATACTCAAAATATGCATTTTTCACCCATTATGATACATGTAATCAGACAAGATATGGAGATCTCTAAACCAAACAGAGAAAAATCATACTAGTAAAAGAAAAATACCGTATCGCCCACCAACAATCCACCATTATCGATTACACTATGGAACAAGGTTGGAATATTGCGTTGTAGGATATAAAGCACAACTGCACAACATAGTATAGTTTACTAAAGGATAGTTTTAGCACAAAAGTGAATGGACGCACCAAACGAAGTTAAAGGCAGCAACGTGACAGACTTTGCTCTCATTGGCCCTAAGTGCCAAACATAAATAGATATTATGCGTGTCAATCCATTATTTGTTGATACATCAGATCGTGGTACGATGATGTTGACGCGTTCACATCAATAAGCCATTCCCACCCTAAAAATTAATCACTTCTAAAACCCACCCTATTCATACTCCTATTTGGTTTAGATGTTACACTAATTATACATAAACCCTTTTTTTTAATTTAACACCCCAATAATATTTATGGTGATATTGTAATTTTTCTTGTATTACCCGGTTAAATTGAATTGGCATAAGACTAGTATAAATGGAGTAACGTAATTAATATAGCGACCTCTAGCTTGTTTGGAATAAAGACGTAGTAATAAGTATTAGTATATAAGATTAAATTGATCAATCACGACGGGTAATTTTCATGTCAAATGTGGTATATTAACCAAAAAAATAAATAAATAAACCATTTATATTTGATTAAATTACATTGATAGTATAAATTCGTTTACAGAAGTATAACTTAAATGAACAAAAAACTTTCATTTTGATTTCGTGGAAACAACATGTTGCAGAAATACAGGATAAGGTTGGGTACGATAGACCTTTATAGTCCGACCCTTTCCCCAACCCGGACTTCTTCTTTTTCGTTCCG
The DNA here is from genome assembly GCF_000715075.1 of Nicotiana tabacum. NCBI lineage: Eukaryota > Viridiplantae > Streptophyta > Magnoliopsida > Solanales > Solanaceae > Nicotiana > Nicotiana tabacum. Next base: position 87,240,283 of record NC_134090.1, read on the forward strand.
TCTAGAAGTTAGAACCTTTTTTTTTTGCAGTATTAAATAATTGGTACTCCCATTTATGACTTCAAAGATTACCGTTTCTGTATGATTAATGTCTATTTTTTATATTTTCCAAAACAAGGTAACAATGAGTGCTTTTGCTCGGATGGGACTTTCTTATGTTTACTTTTTTGTGCTTTTCCTTTTCTGTGGCTAAGACAGATAGTGAAGGACGAAGGGAATAAGAGAAATACGATGAATTAGGAAATAATGGACTCTCTCTGGTCTCAAAATAAAGAGATTGATGCATCAACGACGAATAACCCAAATTTCATGTCATTGTCTGTCTATTAGTGCTTTTTCTTCTTCGAATCCAGTTGCTTATATATTCTTTTTCATCCTATTCCCATTTTCCAGCAAAATCCCTTTCTTGGGCTTATTTTGCTTTTGGGTTAAATTTCTTATGCTTCAATCTTTTCAAGGTAAATGTTATTCTACTCTCAAAGCTAGGGTTTTTCAATTTTTCTGGCTTTATTCTTCTTCTGTAAGGTCAGCTAAAAGCTTCAGTTTTTGATTTAGATATTTTTAGGGTTTTGGGCTCTTACTATTTCTTCTTTAGTTCGATATTCAACTGTCAGCTTGTTCAAGATCTTGTTCAATCCCCAAGCTTAATACTAACAAGCTATCTCAGTTTCTTGCTAATCTTTGGTAGGATAATTATATTATACTGATAGTCATGATATTTGTTTCTAGAATTTATTTATTACAGTAGTTGTAACGAAAATATTAATGTGCAGGAAAATGGTGAGAGGGAAGGTACAAATGAAGAGAATTGAGAATGCGACGAGCCGGCAAGTGACTTTTTCGAAACGTAGAAATGGAATTATGAAGAAAGCTTATGAGCTCTCAGTTCTTTGTGATGCTGAAGTTGCTGTCATCATTTTCTCACAAAAAGGAAGACTCTACGAATTCTCAAGCTCCAGGTATGCATGTTTCTACTTTCTTAATAGATTTCCTCATCCGAGATCTGATTGTATAATTTTTTAAAACTTTTATATATCTAGGATCTCGTTATCAAGAAATTAATAATCATTTTTAGAAAGAACCTCTAGTACTTGGTTAGTAATTCCGCTGCAGTTTGATGAAGTAAGGAAGCATGGGGTTCGTGTACTTGGGATTTTTCCAGAAAACTTATTGCTATAGCAAGAAAACTCACTTTCTCAAAAACTGCATCCCTATAAAAGACCCATATTGATACCAGTACTATTCTATTAGTGTAACTTGTTTTCTTCGTCAGTGTGCTGTACATTTTCTCGTCCAGTCATTTCTTATCTTCCACGCACTCATGAATAACGCTGTTGAGTTGTGTTAGTCTTTCTGTTTTCTGGTACACCTTATTTCGCGGAACTAAAGAGAGTTACAGCCATGTAGTGGCAGTCTTTATAATCTTTGCTTATATGATGTGAATTAAGGAGATTTTATCCGAGTGATATAGGATTTAGATAAGGACATGAGCAGACCTATGAGAAATTTTAGGCTGCAGCAATGTCACATGGGCTAGCGCTTTGTACCATTTTATGTAGTTTCTGTTTGCCTGAGTTTCCCACGTTGGTGGAGCCAATGGGCTGTTTTCTCGTGCTTTGAGAAATCTTCACGTCAATGAATTAGGTCCAAAGTCCTTTTTCTTTAACTACATGACATATGAGCTAGAGTTATTCTCGGTTTACTCAATGTTGAATATATCCTCATTTTATATATGACGTTCATGCTCAAATATCCAGCTCGGAGTGGCAGAGTGTTAGAGTGTCCAAAATTAGTGGAGGGAATGAATTATTTTCTCCTTATAGTCTTTGAGGTAGTGCTTACCTTGTGAGCTAACTTTTATACGTATTTGGGTTATCCGTGATCTTTTTCTTGTACCACATGGAACACATTTATTTTCAATCTATTGTTGAAGTCTTATAACACATGGAACACATTTGTTTTCCATCTAAAGTAAAGTCTTATAATGACATGGAATACATTTTTTTTCCAAAAGTTCCTTTGTTGAGGAAAGTGGAGCGGGGGAGGGTCGTCCTAGGTATCATTTCTTATAGTCTGATTGGTCAAATTTCTAAAATGATCGGCTTATTTCTTAAAAGTGTTTATTCTCAAAAACGCTTTTTTCAAAAGTTTTTTTGGTGAAAAGCAGTGTTTGACTAATTAATTTAAAAAATACTTTTGATCAGCAATTAGTGTTTTGTCAAGCTTTTAAAAAGTGCTTCTAAATATATTTTTCTCAAAAGTGTTTTTTTGTGTTTTTGAAAAAAATATTTTTTTTCTGCTTTTCCAAAACTGTTTCTGCTTCTCTTCAAAAGTACTTTTTGTTCTTCCAAAAGCTTGGCTAAACACTTCAACTTTGAAAAAATTAATTAAGTAGAAGAGAAAAATTCATCCAAAACCTATCCTAAATCGGTTTTTGGGAACTTAAAAAAATTAATTTTTTTTTTCAAAAACTAATCATGCTCCATAAATAAACAATGTTTTAAATTTTTCCTTTTTGAAAAAATATACCCAAAATCTATGCTCAAACGGATGCTTATTTTCAACTGAATGCTGAGGTTGTTTGTACTTTGGGACAGAATATATTCCACAATAATTCTTGGACTAAAGTGTGTGTATATATATAGGTTAATAATGTACAGCGAACCACGCTATGTATATAAAATATCTTAGTTCAGGTTTTAACCAAGCCAAAATTGATTACATAAGCTAATTACTTGTATAGGAGTTACTTTTTGTATTAGTGTGAGTTGAGGTTTAAATAAGCGAAGTTGCCATAGGATCAGCCGCAAATTAGTTATGGCTTCAATAATATTAAGATACATGAGTAACAACAACGATAACAAGAGCACTAATAATGTTTGTAAAAAATGCCTTTGACAACGGTATTAAAATAATGATGGCAGTAACAACAATAATAAAATCGAAGGAAACTTTGTTGCAACCAAACACACGCTTAAGTATACGTGGCCGTCAAATAATAAAGTAACTCGAAAGTCGGATGTCTAACCCACAGAAATGTAGATCAATTGCTATTAAGTAAACTAAAATCAATTAATTGTCCAAGGTAATCAGGAGTGATATTTTTCTATTAATCTACTATTGAAGAAATTAACCAAGTAACAACTAATTTAACAAGAATGCAAATGTGTAAGCTGAGGTTTTAATTCAGAGAAGGTGAAGATTCTGGGGTAGTGGTTGGTTTATCAATCCTATTAAATTCAATAATCACACTTGTTAATCTAGATTATCTATGGTTGTTAATTAATCGGAACGTTTATATGAATAACATGTTCCCACAATACTACTCGTCTGTCCACAATATATCAATCAGGTATTCCTATGATATTGGGTCTATCATGAACAAATATAATATGGTATTCAATTGAGAAAGACTGTTAGGTATATTTCTATCCTAACCACGAAATCTTTCTCCAAGCCAAGGGTTTAGAAACAAGCTCTCTTTAATTCTACTCTAATCTAAATATAGCTTTTTCAAGCATAGCATAGATAGTAGGGTGAATTGGTAGTTACAACAATTCACAAGTTAAAACTAGAATTAAAGAAACAACCACAAGATGATAATCTGAATTAACAAAGATGTAATTAATAAATGTTAATAATCATATCAACCACAACCCTAGAAACTAGAATGCTTAGCCACTCATGTTCATAGCAGTAATTTTTTAAGTATTTTGTATAAACAAATTACAAAAAAAAGATGAAGGAATGAATCATTTTCTTCTCCAAGAATGTTACCAACGTCTTATCCCCTTCAAAAGTCACGTTTTTCCTTCACAAGTCACGTCCTCCCTCACAAAAGTGAGTTTAAAGATAATTTATATGTGATAGGGTTAGCATGGGATGAAATAAAACAAGCCCACTTCGAAATAGCCTTTTTAGATTAGCTCGTTCACTCTCTCGTGAGCACAAGAGAGTGAACGAGCAAAGTTCTTCTCTTTTTCTTTCTCTCCTAGGTCTCTCGTGCACTTCTATGTCTTTTTGCTATACTTCGCTATTTTTTTCCAAGCTTTTCCTCAATTGCTCGTTCACTCTCTTGTGTGCACGTGAGAATAAACGAGCAAAAACCTTTTTTTGTCTTTTGATCCCGAATCAACTTCTTTTGCTCACATTTTGTCAACTTGCTCCTACACATAAGAATGCACGTAATGAGCATAATTCACTACAAAAACTCATGTAACCTAACGTAACCACACAAGTTATGAGATGAAAGTACACCGAAAAATGTCACGACCCAAACTGGAGGGCCATCACTAGCACCCGACCATACTTGCCGAGCACCAACGTACATTTTATCTAACCTTTTTTTATTATCTTTTAGGGTTGAAGAGATCAATATAAATGGTAGACCTGGATCATGGACAACCAGCAATAAAATATGATGGCATGAACATACATAGCAAGGAATGACCAGACAATCAAGAAACTACATATAAGGTACGAGCTACCACGTTACCATGAACGACTATACAACAAAAACCAGCCGACAAGGCATACCAAACTATACATGAGTCGACACTTGTCTATGAGCCTCTAAATGAACATAAGTGCTGCAACATAGCTGGAACAGGGCCCCGACATACCCATAATGTCTATAACAAAAATGCATACCAAGACCACGGCAAGTCCGGAGAAGGGATCTGTCACGACCCAAAATCCCAACCCGGTCGTGATGGCGCCTCTCGTGAGGACAAGGCTAGCCAATCAACAAAACAGTACATCTCTTTATAATTACTTAGCAGGAATAAGTCTAAATCATGGGCAATATAATCTTAAATGCGAAATAAACGTGATAGAACAAGGAAAACCCTCCCAACTCAGCCCGAAATCGGGGTGTCACAAGTCATGAGCTACTACAGAGTTTACTAATATTTTACAAAGTCTGGAATTATCATAAATAACAAAGATAAGGGAGAAAACGGGGCTGCAGACGTCAACAACTACCTCGTTACTCCTAGTCACCGCCTGGTCTGGAAAGAATCAGCGCTCAGGAGCGAACTCAGCTCTGCCTGTATCTGCACACATGGTGCATGGAGTAATGTGAGTACTCCGATCTAGTGAGTAATAAAAATAAATAACGACTGAAAACATGAAATCTCATAACGGCACAATATAGCGCTATCCCAAGCAGTAAAATCAGTTATACAGTAAAATAGTGAGTATCAGATAATTCTTCTTTTAAAACAGTAAAGACAAATAATTTCCACAGTAAGGATAAATCAAAAGCTTGCCCCTCGGGCTCAATATGTAAATCTCAGTATAGTATCAGCCTCTCGGGCTCACTCCCAACTCACCAGCACACAACATCAGCCCCTCGGGCTCACTCCCAACTCACCACACACAAGCAACGGCCTCTCGGGCCCACTCCCAACTCACCTGGGTATCCTGCGCTCACTGGGGGTGTGTACAGACTCCGGAGGGGCTCTTACAGCCCAAGCGCAATATCAATAGGCCTAAAAGCCTTCACACATCACAGACGAGGCCTGAAAGCCTCCTCACATCACTCAACATATCCTCACGTATGGCCCTCAGCCTCAATCAGTCCAGAAAATAATCATAAGCCTCTTGGGCATCAGTAAAACAATAGTGCTCAGCTCAACAGCATTATAAATATCATTAAATCTCAAGTTGAGTATAAATGTAGCTGAGTTCACAAAATAATATAATTCAATTGGACTGAGTTCAAATAATATTTCAATTCGTGAAGAAAATAGTGATGTAAATTCACAAAAGATTTCAGATAATTGGCACGAAGCCCAAATATGGCAATAAGCCCAATCATAGTGAAAAACAATAAATCTTTATCAATTACGCGGTAAAAATATCAACTGGGATGGACCAAGTCACAATCCACAATAGTAAATGACCTCGCGCTCGTCATACAATGCGTGTCTCATCTCAACATAGCAGTATGTTGTGCAATCCGGGGTTTCAAACCCTCAGTGCATCATTTAAAATCATTACTCACCTCAAGACGGTCCAATGTCTACTCCGCTATGCCCTTGCCTCTCAAATTTACCTCTTCCCGGGTCGAATCTGGTTAAAACCACAACGAATACATTACAATAGGCTAAGGGAATATAACCCAATCAAAAAGACTCGAAAAATATCGAAATTCACGAAATTCGAAAACCCGAGCCCCGGGCCCACTTCTCAAAAAATTACGAAAGTTACATCACCGGATTCCTCGTCTTTCCACGAGTCCGTACATATAAAATTTACCAAAATCGGAGTTCATATGACCCCTCAAATCTTCAAATCTTATTTTCAAATCCCTAGGCCTAAATCTTCAATTTACTCCTCAAAAACATATAATCTAGTCGGATTATTCGATGATAATTCAATATTATAGAGTAGAAATAATCACAAGTGACTTACCTCAAGATTTCCCAAGATTTCTTGCTAAAAATCGCCCAAAATCCAAGCTTGGAAGTCTAAAAAAATGACCAAACTCGGACTGCTGGACATTAAATCTGTCCAGAAATTTTCGGTACTGTTCACGCAGGGGAACTGTTCATGTGCGTGAGGTCACTGTGCACTGTTCACCCGCGCGGTTACTGTGCACGCGCGGGTACTGTTCACTACTGGAGAAAATACAGCAGCTTTTAAGAAATTTGCAGCACAACCATTTTTCTCTAAAATGGCTCTAACTCCATCATATGAACTCTGAATTAGACGATTCTTGTTCCTATGAGTCACAAATTATAATACAAACACAACCATTCAATCGAAACTCAATTCGGATCTCGTTTGCCCAGTTCAATACCCATTTCGCTCGTTAAACAATTAACTCACATTTCACGTCAAAAACCCAATCGCGACTTGATGAAATTAAACCAAAATTTCCAGATCAGTCCTATAATTAATGATTTAAATTCTGGAAGTCTCGAAATCAAATTTGGATCTCTAGAACTAAAAATGAACCTTTAGATCATTACATTTATGTTCAAAACGGCAAAAATCTTCCAAAATGACACGTTGGGCATCCGAAACACACCCGAGGCCTTACAAGAGTATGCAAAGCATTATGGACATGTAGATTATCTGCATATCGCCATTTTGTATTAAGGAAGAGTTTTCTCAAGTTATTGCTTACCTCATAGAGCCATTTCACCTTCCAATGTATTATGTGTTCCACCAGCATCCTTGTTATCTTCATTATGGAATAGGTACGGGTATTTAGACTTCATCTCCTCTTCTGCTTCCCATGTTATTTCTTCCATATTCTTGTTCCTCCACAATACTTTGATGGAAGCTACATCTTTTGTTCTCAGCTTGCGGACTTGTCGATCCAATATAGCCACTGGCACTTCTTCATATGATAGGTCCTCTGTAACTTGTACATCTTTGATAGGGACGACTCGAGAAGGGTCTCCAATACATTTTCTCAACATAGATACATGGAATACCGGGTGGACAAATTCCAATTCGGATGACAATTCTAACTCATAAGCAACCTGTCCAATCCGTCGAAGAATTTTATACGGCCCGATATACCTTGGACTCAGCTTACCTTTCTTCCCAAAACGCATAATACCCTTCATTGGTGAGATCCTCAGGAAAACCCAATCACCAACCTCAAACTCCAGATCACGACGTCGGACATCAGAATAAGATTTTTGCCTGCTTTGTGCCGTCCTCAATCGCTCCTGTATCACTTTCACCTTCTTAATAGCTTGGTGAATCAAATCTGGCCCATATAATTCTGTTTCACCGACTTCGAACCATCCAACTGGTGATCTACATCTTCTCCCGTATAGTGCCCTACTCTAACTATTTTAATACTGGAATGGTAGCTATTATTGTAGGCGAATTCTATGAGTGGAAGATGGTCATCCCAATTTCCCTTAAAATCTAGAACACATGCTCGTAGCATATCTTCCAGTGTCTGAATGGTACGTTCAGCCTGTCCGTCAGTCTGCGGATGAAATGCAGTGCTAAGATTCACTTGTGTGCCTAAACCCTTCTGAGAAGACCTCCAAAAGTTAGCTGTAAATTGAGCTCCTCATTCTGATATAATAGATACCGGCACACCATGAAGCCTAACAATCTCCTTGATGTACAACTTCGCATAATCTTCAGCCGTGTAAGTTGTCTTAACTGGCAGAAAATGGGCACATTTTGTAAGTCGATCAATTATCACCCAGATGGAGTCAAACTTATGATAAGAGCGAGGTAATCCAATAATGAAGTCCATATTAATCACCTCCCATTTCCAGGTCGGAATCTCTATATTCTGAAGCAATCCACCGGGTTTCTGATGTTCTATCTTTACTTGTTGACAATTGGGACACTGGGCTACAAATTCTGCAATAGACTTCTTCATGTTATCCCATCAATACTGCTCCTTGACATCATGATACATCTTTGTCGAGCCGGGATGGATGGAATATCGGGATTGATGAATCTCATTCATAATCTTCTCTCGCAACCCTGCCACATTAGGCACACATAATCGGCCCTGGTATCTCAGTGCCCCATCTCTTCCGATCTCAAAAGCCATACTTTTACACTGCTGAATGCTCTCTCTTAATCGTACTAAGATAGGATCTTCATATTGCCGTGCTTTTACCTCGGCTACCAAAGATGATTCTGATGTATTCTGTACAGTAACACCTCCGTCATCAGAGTCTAACAATCTGATTCTCATATTGGCTAGCTGATGGAGCTCTTTAGTCAACCCCCATCTACCCGCCTCAATATGTACTAAGCTTCCCATTGATTTACGGCTGAGAGCGTCTGCCACAACATTGGCTTTACCGGGATGATACAATATCTCGACGTCGTAGTCTTTCAATAATTCAAGCCACCTACGCTGCCTCAAATTCAACTCTTTCTGCTTGAAGATGTATTGTAAACTCTTGTGATCTGTGTAGATGTCAACATGGACGCCGTATAAGTAGTGCCGCCATATCTTCAAAGCATATATTACTGTAGCCAATTCCAAATCATGGGTTGGATAATTCTTTTCATGCTTCTTCAATTGTCTTGATGCATAAGCAACCACCTTCCCACGCTGCATCAATACGCACCCCAAACCTATACCTGAGGCATCACAATATACCACATAACCTTCTGTTCCTTCAGGGAGAGTGAGCACTGGTGCGGATGTCAATCGATTCTTCAGCTCCTGAAAACTACGTTCACAAGTGTCAGACCACTGGAACTTGGTATCTTTCTGTGTTAACTTAGTCAATGGTGATGATATAGAGGAAAACCCTTCCACAAACCGCCTATAATATCCTGCTAGCCCTAGGAAGCTGCGGACTTCTGATGGTGTTGTAGGTCTTGGCTAATTTTTTACTGCATCGATCTTCTGAGTGTCGACACTAATACCCTCGTCAGATATCACATGGCCAAGGAACGCTACTGAGTTCAGCCAAAATTCACATTTGGAGAGCTTAGCATATAACTTACGATCCTGAAGCATCTGTAATACTATCCGCAAGTGGCCCGCATGTTCCGCCTCCGAACGAGAATATACTAGAATGTCATCAATGAATACAATCACGAACACATCAAGATAGGGCCTAAATATAGTATTCATGAGATCCATAAAAGCTGCTGGGGCATTTGTTAGCCCGAACGACATCACCAAGAACTCAAAGTGCCCGTATCTTGTCCGGAAAGCCGTCTTTGGAATATCCTTCTCCTTAACCCTCACCTGATGATACCCTGAACGTAAATCAATCTTGGAGAAATACTTGACACCCTGAGTTGGTCAAATAGGTCATCAATTCTTAGAAGTGGATACTTGTTCTTTATAGTAGACTTATTCAACTGTCGATAGTCGATACACATCCGTAACGACCTGTCTTTCTTCCGCACGAATAGGACTGGTGCACCCCAAGGTGAAGTGCTAGGTCTAATGAAGCCCTTATCCAGCAAGTCCTTCAACTGCACCTTCAACTCTCGTAACTCTGCCGGGGCCATTCTGTATGGAGGGATAGAGATCGGTTAAGTGTCAGGCAACACATCAATGCTAAACTCAATCTCCCTTTCAGGAGAAAGGCCTGGGAGTTCATCTGGGAAAACATCTGGGAATTCGTTGACCACGGGGATTGATTGTAAAGTAGGCGGTTTCGCCTCCGCATCCCTAACGCGAACGAAATGATAAATGTAACTTTTTGAGATCATTTTCCTTGCCTTAAGATAGGAAATAAACCTACCTTTTGGTGTAGCAATATTCCCTTTCCATTCAATGATGGGTTCACCAGGAAATTGAAACCTAACCATCTTAGTACGGCAGTCAACATTTGCATAGCATGAGGCCAACCAGTCCATTCCTATTATCACATCAAAATCAACTATTTCTAACTCAAATAAATTTGTCGAGGTTTGACGACTACAAATCATCACAATGCAACCTCTATATACCCTTCTAGCAATCACAGAATCTCCTATCGGAGTAGATACCGCAAGGGGTTTACTTATCAATTCAGGTTCAATGCCAAACTTATTAGCCACAAAGGGTGTAACATATGATAATGTAGATCCCGGATCAATCAGCACATATACATCATAAGAAAACACAGATAATATACCTGTAACAACATCTGGAGACGACTCGAGATCCTGTCGACCTACTAGAGCATAGGTTCGATTTTGACCACCCCTCAAACTCGGCACTACACCTCTACCTCTACCACGACCTGTCGACCGCTGAAAACCCCGTGCTGGAGGTCGAACTGATGAGGAAGAAGCAGACACATATCCAGTCGGCTGAGCCATACCATCACCTCCCCTGTTAGGACAATCCCGCATCATATGGCCAGGCTGTCCATAAGAATAACATGCATCAGAACCTTGACGGCACAATCCAAAGTGGGCCTTGCCGCACTGATCACAACGTGGTGTTGTGGGTCTCGTCTAACTAGTATCCCTGTGATGTTGTGAGCCTGATGCCTACGAACTCTGACCTGGACCAGAATGGGTAAATCGATCATATTGAGGCCTCTAAAACTGTGGGGGAGCACTAGCTACAGGTGGCGTCGAACTCCTCAAAGACTGGGGCCTGACACTGCCTCTGAAGTCATTAGAATGCCTTTCAAATCTCGCCCTCTTATGTTGGCCCCTATCCTGCTCCCTATCTGCCCTCTGTTGGCGCTTACGATCCTCTAGGGTCTGGGCATAACCCTAAATACGGGAAATATCCATGCCCTCCACCAAGAAGGCTGTCGTGCACTCATTTATCAGATGTTGTCCCAATCCGTTCACGAACAAATGCACCCTATCACTCATCTCGACCACCATATGGGGAGCATACCTTGCTAAAGAATCGAACTACATATTGTACTCTCGCACACTCATATTACCTTGTCTAAGGTTCAAGAACTTATCAGCTCTAGCTTGTCGTATCTCAACTGGCAAGTAGTGACGAAGAAAGGCCTCAGAAAATTCCTTCCACACAGCTGGAGGAGCGTTCGAACCCCTGGATCTCTCCCAACTATCATACCAGAGAACCGCTAAATCCCGTAGCCGATACAAAGCCAACTCTACTGCCTCTGTATCACTAACATGCATAACCCGAAGTGTACGATGAACCTGGTCAATAAACGTCTGCGGGTCCTCCTTGGGTTCTGATTTGGTAAACACTGGAGGGTCTAAATTAATAAAATCACGAACTCTCATACTAACTGGTTTCTCAGCAGCACCTGTATTCTGCCTCTGAGCCTGAGCAGCTACCAAGCTAGTCAATAACTGCAAATCACTCCGCATATCCTGGTCTGTAATGCCAGACGGAGGAACTGGAGGTGCTGGGTGCCTCCTAATATCCTTTGGAGGAGACGGGGTAGCTGAGGTATGAGACGACATCTCACTCTGAGCCTCACTTTGGCCTGCTCTGGCTTGGGGCACCAGACTGGTACCCTCTCCCGTAGCTGTATCAAGCCGTCTACTAATTGTTTGCTTCCTAGTCGAAGGCATCACTGAAAGAAAACAAGGTGAATATTAGAGACAACACTTACGACTCAACTCTACGCACGATCTAGATTCAGGAAGAAGGTAACAACCCTAGATGTCATGTAGCCTCCTGATTATAAATGTGGCGCGCTACACATCCATAATCAAGAATATACTAGACACAGCTCATAGACAATCCCTAGGACAGATTTGCTCTGATACCAAGTTTGTCACGACCCAAACTGGAGGGCCATGACTAGCACCCGACCATACTTGCCGAGCACCAACGTACATTTTATCTAACCTTTTTTTTATTATCTTTTAGGGTTGACGAGATCAATATAAATGGTAGACCTGGATCATGGACAACCAACAATAAAATATGATGGCATGAACATACATAGCAGGGGATGACCAGACAATCAAGAAACTACATATAAGGTACGAGCTACCACGCTACCATGAAAGACTATACAACAAAAACCAGCCGACAAGGCATACCAAACTATACATGAGTCGACACTTGTCTATGAGCCTATAAATGACCATAAGTGCTGCAACATAGCCGGAACAGGGCCCCGACATACCCATAATGTCTATAACAAAAATGTATACCAAGACCACGACAAGTCCAGAGAAGGGATCTCGCCAATCACTACTGAACTGGACAACCTACTGTGGTGGGGGAGCTGCACCTGCCTACAGCACGACATGCAGCGTCCACAAATAAAAGGACGTCAGTACAAATAAAGTACTGAGTATGTAAGGCAGGGAACCATAAATATGATCAGTAATGTAAGCAGGGATAGAGAATATACAACCTGGAACATCTGAGTACCTCTGAGGGCTACTGACATGAAATGCATGATACATATGTATGTATACATAAACTTTTAAAACATATGCCTCTGTGGGCATCATCATCATATATCGTGCCCAGCCATAATAGGCTTGGTAAAAACGTACCCGACCGTCATAAGGCTCGGTAGAATCGTACCCGACCACGTGGAGCTCGGTAAAACCCAACTGATCAGTGGTTTCACAATAGGTGTCGTACCCGGCCGACTATAGCGTGGCTTGGTAGAGTAAAATAGATACATATATATAATGCATGCTCGACTCATGGAATCACATTCTAAACCTTTCGGAGTGACATAAGGTCGGTATCCTCTGTACACGTTATTAGGACCAACTCTTCATTACGAACCTTATAAGAATCAGGAAGTACCAGCAACATTGATAACATAAGAATAAGAGAAGCAACATTAACATCAATCGTTCCATAAGAGGGAAAGCAATGTAAGTACTGCTAGCTTCTAAGAGTAGAGTATCTTTGGAAGCTCGTTCATTACATTATGTACAATCGGAGTCGTGCAAAAGAAGAAAAGGGATAGCCTCACATACCTTGTATATACTTCCCCAATCACAAGCTATGCAATTGTCACAACTCCTTAGTCTACAATAAGAGAAACGATACTATCGTTATCATTTAAGCGTCATAACTATTATGTATCGACCACAACCTATTTTACGTTGAAACGGACAGCACCTCCCCTATATATATGACTTCACACCATTCAAAACAATCACCAAACAGTCCAAACAACATCAATAATAAACATATTGAGCCTCCCAAAACAGTCCACGCACAACCTAATTACATCATACATACGACGACCACTGTAGTCGTGTCAAACGACCCAGAAATGTTACGAATCACTATCAGCCCACAACCCTACATATATATGGTGTTCCTACACACCCTTCCACCTCCAAAACTCCACAAAATAGTAGTAAAACATGCAGCCCAATAGCAACACAAAACCATCCACAAAACAGTCCGCTACAAGTGAATAACTCGAACTCACGGCTTCCGATCACCGTCCCGTGAGTTCTTACATGTATAGAACGACTTACCATGAATTCACAGCAGAGAAAAATGTATGAAAGATGACAGTAACTTACCTTACTTGTTGGATAACTCAGCCCTTCCCTTGGTTCTTCAAACTCTAGGTTTTACCTTCAAATAGAACTTGAAAGAGAGGGAAAATCGATTAGGGTTTGTGTGGGATTTTTGGGGAGGAGTTGCAGGGGTTAACTTTGGTTTTGAGGGTCTGAAAAATGGATGAAATAACTGAGTTCATAACCCCTTAAAATTCCTCTCTTGGCCGACTTAGGGCTTTTAATTTTGTCCTATCATTTTGGCAAGTAGGTGATGCACCTACTTGTCATCTACCAATCTGCGCAGGCTTGCGAAAATATAAATATATCTATACTCCGAGATCTTATTGACAAATGGTTTAATGCGTTGGAAACTAGACTCGTAGATCTTTAATTTGGTAGGTAGAGCACCCCGTAATTCCTTGTAAATTAGGAGAAAAACTTAGAAACATTTAATCTAATGTTTAAGTAAAATTATGAACCTAAGTTGCGACAACGTTTGTCGACTTTTGTTTCATAACTCGTTTGACTTCAGGACTTATGATACAGATACTATATGATTCAAACACTTTAATACATGACCTTGAGTGTATTAAGAACCTCTAGGTTTACCTGAAAATACGAGTTACAACATCCTTGATTCGTTTAACTTCTAATACTTGTTAATCACCCTTATACACCCTTGTATCACTTAAGACCAATAGGATTAACTTCTTATCATCTCAAATGTAATTCCTTCTTGAATTTATGTTAACTAATATATGGCATGAACTAACGCGTGTGGATATGGGTTGTAACAAAAAATATGCATTTTTGGCCGTTTATCAACACCCCACACTTAAACTCTTGCTCATCCTCGAGCAACTTTCTACACTTTACAACAACACAACCTTTTTAAACCACTCTCATAACTCATCACACCAAGAATATTTAAAATAGGCTAAGCACAATAGTGTAACATCCTCACCTCAAAATTTGACTCACAAGCACCATGCATTTTTTACAACCCGCTCACTTACTCTAAATAATATAGAGGTCATCGACATTACCTTTCCTTCATGAATCAAGTGCCCTCACACCACAAAAGAGAGTAATTCCACACACATAAAATTCAAGAACAATTAGGAACTCAATATAGAATGAATTCACTCACTCTCAGAAACAACATTCATATCCTACAAAAGATGAACCATAGGCTTGCCCATAATGTACTACTTTACTAATCGAGATCATTCTGTCAAGGATCAATTAGAACTCTATTTGGTTGTATTGTAGGCTGCGGGACGGGTAGGATACATTTAGATATATGAATGACTACACCTCCCTAAGCACTTTAATGCATACATTTTAACATTTAAAATCACACACTTATGTCAAACCATAGCTCCACCTTCACATTAATGTAAATTAACTCCATACTTCTTTAAGCACAATTATATCAAGAGTCACCAACTATCAAGGAATAGTTTTCACACAATAGAACTACTTTTTTTTTCAATTCAAGTGGCTCTTACTTTTTCAAAATAGTGCACATTTCTCCTTATTTCATTGGTTCCACTCAAAAGCCAAACTAGCACCCCACACTTTAACTTTTAAAAAGTTCATTAAAATTCAAGTGCTCATGAGAGGTGAAAAGGATGAAATAGATGGTTAATTCAAAAAAAATGGGTAAGGCTTGTAATGTGGTTAACGCCAAAAAAATAGGATTACAGACTCAAAGGATTAACCATGATACGTAACAATTAGACGGGTAAAATATATATATCTGGCTCAATAATGAAACGTCTATATCACTTCCAAGACTGAACAAAACTGCTATTTTGCTTTGCAAATACACGGGGCAAGTTCTAGATATTAAATGCAACAAATAGAATGACACACAAACCTCACACACACATGGCACATAACTCATTCAGGATTGAAATCATCAAGACACTCTAGTCAAAGCAATTAAGCAAAGTTAAAATCATACAATTTAAGGTTCTTATATAAAAGTCAAAACCTGAGCCTAAGCATCACAACCAAAGTACTCACTATTCTTAAGGCATAACAAAATCAAGAGATATTTTCTCAATTCCAATCACAGCACAATGGCTCCTATTCCTAAAAAAATAAAACTAACTACACCTGGTTCAAACAAAACCCTTGGAAAAGAATCGCGGGACAAAGAAAAACTAAGGGGGAATTATTACACTACCTATAAAAAATTTTATTTATTGGACTTTAATCCCTTAAGAAACCTGTCGAATGAAATCTATCGTAGGGAGAAGTCCAATTTTTCTACTTTTTCAATTTTTTATTTGATATTTCTAAGAAGTTAACATTTTTCTAACACATTACTACTAATTATCTAGAAAAATTATCCCACCCCAAACTTAAAAGAGTGCAGTGTCCCCAATGCACAAATAAAGCAAAATACAAACGAGGGTGGACAAGAGACTCCCTAAAGGCCAAAGGCCGAAGCAATAGCGGCTCATGGGGTACTCAGACTTCTCCCACTGATGGTCCTTTGTGCCGGTATCTCACACTTAGTTCTCACCATCTAGATCACTTTTGCACTCTTCTAATGGTTTTGCTTCCTATGCTTATAATCCTACAAAATAAAAACAGACACTACAAAAATAATATAATAAAAATAAAAATAAAAGAAAGGAGTAAAGATGGGTCGCCTCCCAACAAGCACCTGATTTAACGTCGCGGCATGACTCTGCTACTCTTCTCAGGCTGGGTGCTTTCTCTTCTTCTTTCTCCCATGAAGTCTAGCCTTTTTACCCGTTCTCCGAAGGTCTCCTATTTCATCTCTGGCTCTTTTCTCAATCATCCTTACACACTCAACTTGCAACACCATCTCATCTAACTCAGTTGTTCCATCCGAATCACTACAATTCACATAAGGACTCTACTCTATCCCTTTCAGTTCTACCACAGTAATCATGTACAAGTCCTCATAGTGCTTAGGGAGCTTAAGTGCCTTGTACACATTAAAAGTGATTTCCTTATCGTCAACTCTCATCTTCAACTTCTCTTCCCTAACATCAATAATCGCTCCACCTGTAGCTAAGAATGGTTGTCCCAAAATAATGGGAACTTCCTCATATGCCTAGTAACCAAGAATAATAAAATCAGCAGGAAGAATAAACTTTCTCACTCGAACTAACACATCCTCAATAATTTCTTTTGGCATAATTAGTGACCTATTTAGCAACTGTAAAATGATTGTAATAGGTCTAAGCACCCCTAATCTGAGTTGCTTGAACAAAGAGGATGTCATCAAATTTATATTAGCCCCTAAATTACATAGGGCTCTACCAACTTCTTCTTTTCCAAGAGACAGAGGAATTGTGAAACACCCAGGATCCTTCAACTTAGGAGGAAGCTTACTCTAAACTCTAGCACTATACTCTTCAGTAAGTGCAACTGTTTCAAACTCTATATGTCTTCGCTTGTTTGCCACAATATCTCTAAGATACCTTACATACTTAAGCATTTCCTGCAAAATTTCCACCAAAGGAAAATTCACACGCACTTGGCTCAAAATATCTAAGAATTTCTTATACTTAGTGTCATCTTTTTGATTTTGCAGTCTTTGTGGAAACGGAGGTGGTGGCCTTGCCATAATTACTAGCTCTGATCCTTTATTCTCTTTCTCATTCTCCTCAACTGGCTTAGGAACTAATTCTCCTTCATAACTAGCTTTATACTTCTTTTCTTTGGAACTTCTTCTAATACCCTTCCATTTCTCAAGTTAACCGCATTGACTTGAGCCTTAGGATTATGCTCAATATCACTAGGGAGAGCTCCAGCAGGTCTAATATTCTGAGTGTTAGCCATTTTCCCAAACTTCCTCTCTAAATTTCTGAACTCTGTGCGCAACTTGTTGATTCTCAGCTATAACTTTCTGATTGTCTATCAAGAGCTTTTTCATTATGTCAGTCAAACTCTCTTCTACTTGTTGTGGGGGTTTAGGTGGCTGATTATAGTTAGCTTGAGGCTTGTTATTCTGATTTCCACCCTAAGAGAAGTTAGGATGAATCCTCCAGTTCGGACTGTATGTGTTACCATATTGAGCATTTTGATTCATCGGCCCTATAGCTTGTTGCCCAATATAATTGATGGATTCAGGATTCACGGGGCATATATCACTTGTGTGACCTTCACCACATAGCTCGCAACAAGTAGAAATCTGTTGCACATGTTGTATCTGTTGTGCTTGGTGCATTGCTATTTTATTCATCTAATTTGCTAATCTCGCTACATCTTCCCTCATGGCTGAGAAATCATCAAGCTCAATCACACCTACTGCCTTTTGTTTAAGTGCTTTTCGTGGTTCCCCATCTCTTTGACAATTATTGTCATTAGAAATGAATTGTTTATCAGGATCTGGATCTCACTATATGGTCTTGCCATGCAACTACCCCCACATGCTGAGTCAAGATTCACCTTTGATGCCTCGTACAACCCATCAACGAAAGTATGACCCAACACCTCATCAGTCTGACAATGATGTGGGCAGTCTTTGAGTAGCTTCTTGTATCTTTCCCAAGCTTGACGAAGAGTCTCGCCATCTCGTTGTTGAAACCCAAGAATCTGGCTCCTCAGCGACTTTGTCTTCTTAGTGGGAAAAAACTTGATTAAGAATTTCCTTGCTAGATCATCCCAAGTGTTGCTTGAGTTTGCAGCCGCCTTTTGCATCCATTCCTTAGCTTCCCCCATCAATAAAAAAGGAACAGTGTCAGCCTGACGTAGTCCTTGGAAACGTTCGGATAATTATAAGTGTGCATAATTTCCAGGAAGTTCTGAATATGCCTCTGCGGATCTTCATGAGATAGACCCACATACTGCCTGGTGGACAAAATCAGTTGCACCATGTACTTTTTGAGTTTAAAGTGACCGTGATATCAAGCTTCACAAGAGCCTGAGTCATATTAGCAAGATTGGGCCTTGCCCCTTCTATCACCGGACGCTCTTCATGACCTGCCATCTCTATTGGTTGTGGTTGAACTATGATGTCCAACACTCTTTCTATTCCAGTTATAGCTTCGGCTTCCCTCCTCACTCTATGAAGTGTTCATTCGATTTCAGGATCAAGAGGAAGGAGATTGTTTGCACTTCTACTCTACCGCATTCAAGAGAAGAGCCTGCATTATCACAAATAAAGCAAACTAAAAAGTAAAACTTGAACAAATAACGAATAAAAGCTTAACTTAAATAGACAATCAATAACTAAGACCCCGACAATGGCTTCAAAAACTTGTTGCAACCAAACACACACGCAAGTATACGTGGCCGTCAAGTAATAAAGTGACTCGAAAGTCGGATGTCGAACCCACAGAGACTTAGATCAATCGCTAATTAAGTAAACTAAAACCAATTAATTGTCCAAGGTAATCAAGAGTGATGTTTTTCTATTAATCTACTATTGCAGAAATTAACCAAGTAACAACTAATTTAACAAGAATGCAAATGTGTATGCTGAGGTTTTAATTCAGAGGAGACGGAGATTCTAGGGTTGTGATTGGTTTATCAATCCTATTAAGTTCAATAATCAATCTTGTTAATCTAGATTATCTATGATTGCTAATTAACCAGATCGTTTATATAAATAATATGTTCCCACAATACTACTCACATGTCCACAATATATCAATCCTATATTACTATGGTACTGAGTCTATCATGAACGAATATAATACGGTATTCAACTGAGAAAGACCGTTAGATATATTTTTATCCTAACCACGAAATATTTTCCCGGGCCACGGGTTCAGAAACAAGCTCTCTTTAATTCTACTCTAATCTAAATATGGCTTTCCCAAGCATAACATAGATAGTAGGGTGAATTGGAAGCTACAACAATTCACAAGTTAAAACTAGAATTAAAGAAACAGCCACAAGATAATAATCAGAATTAACAGAAATGTAATTAATAAACGTTAATAATCATGTCATCCACAACCCTAGAAACTAGAGTGCTTGTCCATTCATGTTCGTAGCATTAATTTTCCAAGTACTCTGCATAAACAAATTACAAATAAAAGATGAATGAATGAAGAACTCGATAATTTTCTCCTCCAAGAATGTTCCCAGCGTCTTCTCCCCTTCAAAAGTCATGTTTTTCCTTTACAAGTCACGTCCTCCCCTCACAAAAGTGAGTTTAAAGACTATTTATATGGATAGGGTTATCATGGGGTAAAAGAATACAAGCCCACTTCGAAACAACCTTTTTAGGTTAACTCGTTTACTCTCTCGTGCGCACACGAGAGTGAACGAGCAAAGTTCTTCTCTTTTTTCTCTCCTAGGTCTCTCGTGCACTTCCATGCCTTTTTGCTATACTTCGTTGTTTTTTTCCCAAGCTTTTCCTCAATAGCTCGTTCACTCTCTTGTGTGCATGCGGGAGTGAACGATTAAAGTCCTTCTTTTGTCTTTTGGTCCCGAATCAACTTCTTTTGCTCACATTTTGTCCAACTTGCTTCTATACATAGGAATGGACGTAATGAGCATAATTCACTACAAAAACTCATGTAACCTAATGTAACCACACAAGTTGTGAGATGAAAGTACACCGAAAAACATACATTTTTGGTCGTTTATCAAACTTGCTTAGGCTTAGGGACACGTAAAGACGTTTTTTTGTGATAGTGCATGATTAAAAAAAAAGAATGGTACCAGTACTATCTCCAAGAATTTAAATAATTCATACAACAAGTAGCATTCAAGAACATCTTGAATATATGACTTTCACCTTTTGATCGAGGATTATGACATCCTCCAATATTCTTCTCATGTGATTGTGTTTGAGACGACTTGCCTTGACTTGCCATTATAACAATCACCTGAAACCCGAAATATAGCACATTTGTTATCACAATAGATAGTCAAATGTGGCATTGGCTTACTCTATTGAGGAATATCGATCAACATACTTCTAAGCTAGTTTACTTCGTCTCTAGCAAAAGACATACCTATAAGTTCGGGTTCCATTATTGAGTAGTAATATATGTCTACTTCTTTGATTTCAAAGATTACTGCTCCAACCAAAGTTAAAATACAAGTAGTAGTAGAGTTAGCGTCATCCAAATCAAAATTATAAGTAACATCACTACAGTCTTTACGAATGACAATGTAGAATAATGCAGGTCAACATTAATCATACCCTTCAAGTACCATAAAAATGAATTAAGACATTCTAATGTTTAACTGATCTAGGGTTACTAATAAAGTTGCTTGAAGTTTTTACTGCTTAACCAATATCTAGCTTGCTACAATGCATGACATATATAAGACTTTCAACCATTTGAGAGTAAGCCAACTAGTCAATAACGTTATTAGAGTTTTTCAATAATTTGATGCTAGAATTAAATGGTTTAGGAGCAGGCTTATCATTAAAATTGTCATTTGCTTAACAACTGCCTTCTTCCACAGTAACTTCCCTTCCATCACGATGCTAGTCAGCAAATCAAAATTTTCATTTCTTCTGCGTCTGCTGATGATACTGAAGTAAATTTGACTTTAATAGCTAGGTACTAGTAGATTTCCACTAGTACAAGAGCACTTTTGGCTAAAAGTCTTGCTTTTTAGGATCCTTTCCAAAGGCAGGCTTAGTGCCAAGGACAAACCAACTTATTCACGTTCGAACCTCCTTATAAGATTGACTGGTAGTTTGATAAGAGATAGTTTACTATGTAGTTGAATAGGAAACACACGATAGGCCAATGGTCCTACTTTGGTTTACACTAAGAGACTCTGATTGGATCTGTCTTTGATAGAGCCATTATGCCAAGATACTTTAAAATTCAATTGTGTTAGTGCATGAAGCAAGCACACAAAAACTACGTAAATCTTTGATATGTCTATCATTGTCTATATTGGGCTGATTCCTTTTAGGAAAAAAGATTACTAGTTGAATGAATAAATTATTAAGACTAATTGAGAAAAGGTACTTTTTTCCTTATCAAACCATTTGATGATCATACAATTTTAATATCTAAAATCATATCTAGGATCTTTCATTTCAAACTGAGAAGCAAGAAATAATTTGGTTTTCCTACTCTCTTTCAATTTGTGTTCCAAATATCAATATATTAAAACATCTATATGGGAAATATGTTACTCCCCTCCCTTCCCCCCAAAAAAACAAAGGTACTATTTTCTTATTAGTCCATTTAGAAAAGACCCTTGTGGTCCGGCCCTTCCCCACAAGAACTTAGTGCACCGGGCTGCCTTTTTTTTTAAATTTAGATAAGAATGACATATTTTTAAGTTTAGAAATAATTTAACTTGAACTTTCCATTTTACTTTTAATGATAATATAATTCTATAGCCACAAATATTGTGATATGTTTCAATTTACAAGTTTAATTATAAAAGTCTTATAGCTACACAAATATTATGATATATTTAATGCCACAAGCTTTACCGCCATCTTATAATACTTTTGTTGATATGTTACTATATGAGAAAGACAGCATTTCACTAGAAGATGTTAGTAATGCATTAAAATCTAAAGAGTTTAAAAAGAGCTTTCCAGACAACGGAATTAAGGGCGGGGGTCTTGTGACTAGAGGAAGAACACAACAAAAGGACTTTAACAAGAAAAAGTTTGCCGCTAGATCAAATTCTAGAGCAAGAAAGCAGAACTGCTATGAGCATGGGGAACAAGTTTACTAAGGGAGAGATTGTCTTAAGTTAAAAGAGAAAAGAGGTAGGCGGAAAGCAGATAATTCTGTAAATATTGGTGAGATCGGCAACACTTCTGATGAAAGTGACTATGTAGGGGAAGACTGCACCATGAGTTCTAGTTATGGGAAAAATTCTTAAGTTCTTGATTCTGGTGCAACAATTTGCATGTGTTTACATAAGAATTAGTTTGAAACTTACAAGTAGATGAATGAGACTGCCGACTTGGGAGATGATAATTTATTAATGCTAGAGGATATTAGTAATATCAATTTGAGAATGTTCGATGGAATTATTAGAAACATTGAATGTTGGCATGTTCCTCGGATGAAGAGGAATTTCATTTCGTTTCAGCTTTCGATGATCAAGGGTTTAAGTTATACTCCGAGAATGACACATTTAAAGTGCGTAAAGGTTTCATGGTTCTCATAAATGGTAAACTACATTCTTGTTGAAGGCGAAGTTGTTGTAGCTTCTGGAAAGAGTGATCTAAATTAGTCTCAGTTATGACACTTGCGACTTGGTCATACGAGTGACAAGGGGTTGCCTTTGTTGAGCAAGCAAAATTTGCTCGATGGGTACAAAAATTAAGTTTTGAATTTTTATGAGCATTGTGTATTTGGAAAATAGACAAGGATAAAATTCAGCAAAAAGGCAGGACACATGACCAAACACAAGTTAGATTATATGCATTCATATTTGTAGGATCTAGACAAAGCTTCCTTCAAGAGTAGTACCATATATTTTATGACTTTGATTGATGATTACTCTAAAATGGTTTGAGT
Organism: Nicotiana tabacum; assembly: GCF_000715075.1. Lineage (NCBI taxonomy): Eukaryota > Viridiplantae > Streptophyta > Magnoliopsida > Solanales > Solanaceae > Nicotiana > Nicotiana tabacum. The sequence goes on from NC_134090.1 coordinate 87,263,625, forward strand.
GTATTTTTGAAAATAAAAAAATGACGTATTTTCGATATTTGTTAAATGAAAGACGATGGTTGAGAAATAGACAGAAAGAAAAGTTAAGCGTCTTCGGACTGATAATGGGTTAAAATTTTGCAATTCAGAGTTCAATGGTTTTTGATGTACAAAGGGCATAATGAGACACTGCACTTGCATGAAACACCACTATAGAATAGTGTTGCTGAACGTATAAACAATACCCTTTGTGACAAGGCCGAAACATGCTTTTACATTCATGTGTTAGCAAGAATTTTTGGCATGAAGCAATCAACACAATTTGCCACTTGGTCAATAGATCTCCATTTATAGCTATTAAGTCCAAAACTCTTTTTGAGGTATGGTCTGGTTCGTCTGTTGATTATTCAAATTTGAGGATACTAGGTTGAAATGCTCATGCGTGAGATGAAAAACTTGAGCTGAGGACAAAGAGGTGCATATTTATAGAGTATATGCAACTAGAGTGAAAGGTTATAGGTTGTGGTGCGTAGATCAGAAGACTCCATGATTAATTATCAGCAGGGGCATGACATTCAATGAATCTACCTCACTAGACAGACAAAGAAAGAAGTCAATAGCATAAATAGATTATGGTGTCAGTGACCGCATAGAGCTAGAAACTGAATCTCCACTAGCTTAGACCAGTAGTTCAAAAGTAGAGGAAGTGGATGAAGTGCAAAATATTGATCAAAATAATAACGTTGATGCACCTACGGAAGAACAACAATATAGAATTGCAATAGGCCAAGGGAAGAGAGTAATCAACCGACCACCAGAGGCGGAGCTAAAATTTCAAGCTTATGGGTTCGAGATTTTAATTGTTTTAAGTTACTAGGTTCTAAAATAATAAGTTATATATATTCAATGAACTTTTTAATACAAATATATGGTTCGAACCAAAGCTACTGGGTTCGGCCGAACCCGCACTCGACTCTCTACCTCTGCCCCTGCCGACCACAAAAGTCTGCAAGTGTAGTTGATATGATCTTCTTGGACATACAAATCTTGTGAGATTTGCTTTGCCCTGTTGATGTGCTTGAGTATAATAACTATCCAGAAGTTATTTCGAATGTAGGAGCAGATAAATGGATTGGTGCTATAACCGAAGAAATTGGGTCTTTTAACAAGTTTAGACATTGTCCATACTTGGTTAATGTATGTGGCAATGAATAGAGCCCTAACAAGGACTGAGGACAAGACAGAGACACATTGTTCATATTGATAAAGCGAACTCAAGCCAAGGGAAGATTTATTATTTATGTCTTGAATTTATTTTCTTGTATTTTTAGGAAACCTATGATCCCTATCTTGTGAGGATAGAGAGGTTGTTTTCAATGGACCCTCGGCTCAGGAAAGCATAAGCACCACATTAATGAAAATATAGACAAGAAGAGATAGTAACAAAATGCCATACAAAAGCAGAATAAAAATAACAAGATAGTAAGGTGATCAATAATGAAAGAAAACAATGGTTAGTCATAAAAACCTACTACCAATAGAAAGCGAGACTGCGTGCCAATACTACTATTATAAACACTCTAGACTACCTACTCTATACCTTCCTATCAAGGGTCAAATCCTCGGTCAGCTGAAATCGCACTATGTCTTGCCTAATCACCTCTCCTCACCTCTTCTTTGGCCTACCTCTACCTCTCCGTAGGCCCTCCAATGTCAACCTCTCACACCTCTTCACCGGGGCGTCTGTGCTCCTCCTCCTCACATGACCAAAACACCTAAGCCGCAATTCCCGCATCTTGTCCTTAATAGGGGCCACACCCACCTTGTCGCGAATAACCTCATTTCTGATCCTATCTAACCTGGTGTGTCCGCACATCCATCTCAACATCTTCATCTCTGCTACCTTCATCTTCTGCACATGAGCGACCTTGACTGGCCAACACTCATCCCCATACAACATCGTTTTATGACCACCACTCTATAGAACTTACCCTTAAGTTTTGGTGGTACCTTTTTGTCATACAAAACACCGGAAGCGAGTCTCCATTTCATTCATCCTTCCCCAATACGATGTTTGACATCATCATTAATCTCTCCATCTCCTAAGTAATCGACCAAGATGCTTAAAACTTTCTCTCCTAGGGATAACCTGTGAATCCAGCCTCACATCTCCTTCCCCTCCTTGAGTCTCGCCATTGAACTTACACTTCAAGTATTCTGTCTTGGTCCTACTCAACTTGAAACCTTTAGATTCCAGGGTCTGCCTCCATACCTCTAATTGCGTGTTCACACCGTCTCAAGTCTCGTCAATCAATACAATATCATTTGCAAATAGAATTCACCGCGGCACCTCCCCTTGGATGTGGCGCGTCAGTACGTCCATTGCTAGAGCAAAAAAGGGCTAAGTACTGACCCCTGATGCAACCCTATCATAACCGGAAAATGGTCCGAGTCCCCACCCACCGTCCTCACTCGGGTCTTTACTCCATCATACATGTACTTAATCAATCTAACATAGGCAAAAGTACACCTCTAGCCTCCAAACATCTCCATAAAACCCCCCTCGGAACTTTATCGAATGTCTTTTTTAAGTCGATGAACACCATATGCAAGTCCTTCTTTCTCTCCCAATACTGCTCCATCAATCTCCTAATAAGGTGAATGACTTCTGTAGCCGAATGCCCCGGCATAAACCTAAACTGGTTCTCGGAAATAGACATCCTCCTCCTCATCCTTAGCTCAACCATTCTCTCCTAGACTTTCATAGTATGGCTAAGCAGCTTGATACCCCGATAGTTATTGCAATTTTGGATATCACCCTTGTTCTTGTATACAGAAACCATCATGCTCCACCTCCACTCTTCGGGCATCTTCTTGATTAATGAAGTTTGAACAAAAATCTTTCTCTATTTCAAGTATACAACCACAATGACTCTCATCGCTCACTTCAAATTTACAAATGCTCCTCTTATTTTCATTCTTCCACTTCTTTTAGGTCTCCTTTCATATTCATCATAGTACTACCCATAAGAGTTTCTACTAGAAATAGTCACAAGATGAACTCCATCTTTCACTCTTAGTCATAGATTTACCTCTTGGGTTATCACAACCACCAACACCTACCTTATATCTCATTGAACCTGCAAAACACATGCTTGAAAGTAAAGTAAATTGGTTAATGTAAATTAGTCCTCACAAGTCACCCCCATTTGCATATCACTCAAGAGATGATTCACTTAACCCTCGTGTTTACTCTCAAGGTTAGAAGCTTTTAAGCCACACTGTAGTAATCTTGCCACTCTTGCCTTTTTCCCCTCAAAGGGATGTTCCTTAGGCTGTTCAAGAACCACCAAGAAAATTGCTTTCTGAAAATAGGTGGAGGGTGCATGGTTTCAAAGCGTTAAGACCACTTTCGAACCGTGGGGGCGGTTTTGGCTTTAGCAGAAAGTTTTAGCTACGTGCCTTTTAGGTATAACGATTCAGTTTAACTCCAAATAACTTAAATTTGATATTTTACCTATTTCAACTACTCACAACGATCCCTAATCAGTAGAACGGATTCAAACCACTTTTGGAATACCAGATTTCTTTCCGCACATGTTCGAGAGTTCTTCAAGTGGGTTCAATAATGGTGATTCTCAATTTTAGTCAATCTTCCAAATCGTTAGGGGAGAACAATACAAGGTCAATGAAACAATACTCACTCAATTTCAATCACAAAGTAGCAATATATTTCAATTTTGGATGCAAACTTGGTCTGAAGCTACTTTAACAATGATGGATATGTTTTTGGAGTTTTTGAATTTTGAACTTTTTGTAGTTTTTGATAGTTCCAATTATAAGAATATATCCAATCATTCAATGTTTATATACCAAATAATAGCGGGGCTCCGATGAGAAATCCTTCGGCCCTCAAGAACACCTATGAAAATGATGAAAGCAATGTTAAGGATAGATGGGATAATAATACCAATTAGATGAGTGAAAAAGGAAAATCAAGTAACGGAAAACTTGATCCCTTATATTCAGCACACAATAACCTTAACCCAACATTTTCTTTTTAAATATAATTACGCCTTAGGTGGCGTCCCCCTTGTATTGAACACCAAAAAAGAAAAAAAAGAGTTTACAAATTACAACAACCTAAAAGGAAAGAGAAAATAGGAAAAGGTTTTAGCAAAAATATATCGGGACAAAATATACATGTCATCCAACATCTCCCATTATAAGAGTTCTTCAAAGCTTCAACTTGTCCAATATGTATGGGCCAAAGGCTTCTTTAGGCAGTTTAGATGGACCGAAGAAAATAGTATGTTGTCCTCTATTACTCCACTTAGCTAAGGCATGTGCTACTTGGTTTCCTTCCCTAAAATAATGTTGCACTTTGATGTTTTGCAAGTATATTATCTGTTTAATCTCTTCTATAATGGGCTGCAACTGCCAAGGCACCTTAAATGTTCCTCTCAACATTTCAATGACTATCATGGAGTTGCATTCCAGGATGAGATTAGCAAGGCCATGTGTGTGGCACCATTAACCACGATTAAGGTTGCTGAAGCTTCAGCACAATTATTACTTCCCATCTCCAATGATTTTGCAACCGCCATCACTAAATTATCTTGGTGATCTCGAATAATACCTCTAGCACCAGTAGAACCATTAGCAAGCCTGCTTCCATCAGTGTTTAGTTTTAGTTCTTGAGTAGCTGGTCTTTCCCACTTCACCATTAAGCATCTCACTGAATGAGTCATCACCATCAGCTTCTCACAAATAGCATTCCAAGGCATATTCCAGCTAACCCCATTGCAATTCTTATCAATGACCCATCTCAGATGATATTGAATCTGGAATAATATTCTACTTCCAGAAATTCTCTTAATACCATATTTAGAGGAGCACTAAGCCTTCATAACTCCCAACAAATAACCACGGGAGTTATTCTCAAAATGACGTGATGGATCCTATTTTTGGGCTTTAAAACTCCACCATTTGTTCAACATCAAAATAATATGAGTATCTTTCCAACTGACCCCCAAAGGGGCCCCAAAATATTTTCAGGTCTTAATTGCCATATTACTATTCATAAAAGTATGATGCATATTCTCTTCTTTAGGTGGTATACAACAGCAACATCTGGAGATGATGTGTGAGCGTTACTGTGTTAAAACAAAAATCAGAAAATAAAACTGTTAGAAGAATAAAGAAATCTAGAAAACAATAAAGAATCAGAAATATTCCGAGTCCTCAATTTTCTTGTGTCCTTAAGAAATTTTAACCCTCTCACACGTTGCCAAGGTAATGAATTAAATCCTCCCAGGATAAAACGGAATAAACCTTCCTGCAACAGTGGCAATACAAACTGCAGGATCCCAACGAACTCAAAGAATGGAGCAAAATCACACTTACGAATTTGAGAGAGAGAAACTGCGAATTAGGATGCAGTGTATTCAGAAAGAAAGAAGTTCTGGAGTATTTTTCGTATGTAGAAAATGGAGCCTTGCCTCAGAATTTATAGGCAATTATCAGAAGAGGTGTCTGGAAAAAGTGCCTTTTCAGAAGAATACGCTGCCTGCCGCGGTTCTGGCTCTCTAAATCTGCCTGCCGCGGTTCCACCGCGACCGCGGCAGAACCGCGGTCAGATAGGCTCTCTGAATCTTCAGCAAGATTCTGGCATATTTTCAGCAGTGACTTTCTAAAAAAATAATCTTATCGATCATTTGACAAATCCAAATCCAAATCCAAAGCCAAAGCCAAAGCCGAGCCGAGCGAGCGACGACGACGACAGCGCGAGGGTTCATTCTCTTCAACTCCTTTTAAGAGCTTTAAGAAGTGATTCTATATATAAGCACACAAATGTGGCTGTCCCTCGCCAATGAGGGACAAAGTGCAAGACAAAAGTTCACTTTTTCAAATTTTTCATTTTCACTCCATTTTATTTCCCTCCATTTCCAATTCACACTTCTTCTACTTTAAAGCCCAATGGCTTAAAGTCCAACAATCCCCCACATGAATGGGAATGGCTGTATCAAGAAAGATCATAGATGAAAGCTATGTGATTTTGCAAGTAAGGATTAATTGCATCTGGATAAGTAGGTTTCCCTTTGAACTTTCTGTAGTGAACATATGTCGGATATACTCGGTCAATCGGTAGATTTGATATCTTTGAACCGTCAAACTTTAGTGTATACCTAGACAACTATATGCAACACAACCAACCCTTAATCGTCTTTTGGTTCTCATTGTTGTGTTCGTTTTAGCCATGAACACCGCCTGGTCTCATAAGTGCATAGAGAATTGGCCTTACAGAATTCTCCTTGAAGCGGCTTACACTTCACACTTACGTAGGTGATTCCTAAACGTGTAATCCTTTAGATTGACACTATTTGATAGATACCTCATCAAACTTTGGTAATCATTAAAGAACGTGTAAAGTTCTATCCTTGTTACTGAACATTGTCTTCATCACGAGAATGGACCAAAGATTTTATTTTGACAATGTTGAACCGGTCAATCACAACTTTGTTTGAGCTCCTTGAACCTAGATCTCGGAACATCCAAAATTCTAGGTAGAGTTACCGCCATGTTGACTTGTCCTCGGCCATAGTCCCATTCCCTTAGATGATTTCTCAACTCCCTTTCTAGTTAAGCCTTTTGTAAGCGGATCTGCCACATTCTCCTTTGATCTTACATAATCAATAGTGATAATTTCACTAGAAAGTAGTTGTCTAACAGTGTTATGTCTTCGTCGTATATGACGAGACTTTCCGTTGTACATAACACTCCCTGCCCGTCCTATGGCAGCCTCATTATCACAATGTATGCAAATAGGAGCCAAAGGCTTTGGCCAGAACGGAATGTCTTCTAAGAAATTTCGAAGCCATTCAGCTTCTTCACCGGCTTTATCCAAAGCTATAAACTCTGATTCCATTGTAGAACGAGCGATACATGTCTGTTTGGAAGATTTCTAAGATACTGCTCCTCCACCAACAGTAAAAATATATCTACTTGTGGACTTTGTTTCTGTTGAGCCGGTTATCTAATTTGCATCACTATATCCATCGATAACCGCAGGATATTTATTATAGTGCAAAGCGTAGTCTTGGGTATACTCCAAGTATCCCAGAACTCGTTTCATTGCCACCCAATGATGTTTGTTGGGATTACTTGTGAATCGACTAAGTTTACTTATTGCACAAGCTATATCAGGTCGTGTACAGTTCATGATGTACATTAAGCTTCCCAACACACGAGCATACTCCAATTGAGACGTACTTTCACCTTTATTCTTTATAAGATGATGGTTTAAGTCAATTGGAGTTCTTGCACTTCTAAATTCCAAGTGTTTGAATTTTTCCAGTACCATTTTCACGTAATGTGACTGAGACAAAGCTAGACCTTGAGGAGTCCTCTGGATTTTAATTCCTAGAATTACATCGGCAACTCCTAAGTCTTTCATATCAAACTTACTAGCAAGCATACGTTTAGTAGCTTGAATGTCGGCAATGTCTTTGCTCATTATTAGCATATCATCAATATATAAGCAAACAATGACTATATGATTTGGAACGTTCTTAATGTAAACACATTTATCACATTCATTAATCTTAAAACCATTTGACAACATTGTTTGGTCAAATTTCGCATGCCATTGCTTGGGTGCTTGTTATAGTCTATAAAGGGACTTGACAAGTCTACACACCTTCTTTTCTTTTTCCGGAACCACAAACCCTTCAGGTTGGTTCATGTAAATTTCTTCCTCAAGATCACCATTTAAGAATGCTGTTTTTACATCCATTTGATGGATTTGAAGACCATACTAGGCGGCTAACGCTATTAGCATCCGAATGGATTTAATTCTTGTTACCGGCGAGTATGTGTCAAAATAGTCAAGACCTTCTCATTGTCTAAATCCTTTGACAACAAGTCTTGCCTTGTATTTGTCAATAGTACCATCGTCCTTCATTTTCTTCTTGAAAATCCATTTAGAACCCAATGTTTTGTTACCTGGAGGAAGATCAACCAATTCTCAGGTATGGTTGCTCAATATGGATTCTATTTCACTATTGACAACTTCTTTCCAATATTGTGCTTCTGAGGAATACATTGCTTCCTTGAAGGTACGAGGCTCATTTTCTAACAGAAAAGTCAGAAAATCTGGACCGAATGAAGTAGATATCCTTTGACGTTTACTTCTTCTTGGATTTTATTCATTAGGCATACCATCTGTTATTTCCTCCCGAGGTCGTTTTGACTTTTGGCAGGTCACTTCACTTTCCTTTTTATATGGATAAATAGTTTCAAAGAATTCAGCATTATCTGATTCTATTATCGTATTAATGTGAATCTCAGGATTTTCTGATTTATGAACCAGAAACGATATGCCTTGCTATTGGTTACATATCCAATAAACACACAATCAACCGTTTTTGGATCTATCTTAACCCTTTTAGGTTTAGGAACTTGTACCTTAGCTAAACACCCTCACACTTTGAAGTATTTCAAGCTAGGCTTCCTTCCTTTCCACTTTTCATAAGGAATGGACTGTGTTTTACTATGAGGTACACGGTTGATTATCCGGTTAGCTGTAAGTATAGCTTCCCCCCACAAGTTTTGTGGTAAGCCAAAACTTATTAGTAATGCATTCATCATCTCATTCAACGTTCGATTCTTCCTCTCCGCAATTCCATTAGATTGTGGGGAGTAAGGGGCAGTTGTTTGGTGAATAATGCCATTTTCCAAACAAATTTCTTCAAAAGGAGATTCATATTCGCCACCCCTATTACTTCTTATCATTTTGATCTTTTTGTTTAGTTGCGTTTCAACTTCACTCTTGTATTGCTTGAAAGCATCAATTGCCTCATCTTTACTATTAAGTAAATAAACATAGCAGTATCTCGTGCTATCGTCAATAAAAGTAATAAAATACTTTTTCCCATCGCGAGATGGTGTTGACTTCATGTCGCAAATATCTGTGTGAATTAAGTCTAAAGGACTTGAATTCCTTTCAACGGACTTATAAGGATGCTTAGCATACTTTGATTCCACACATATTTGGCATTTGGAATTAACGCAATCAAATTTTGGCAATACTTCTAGATTTATCATCTTCCGCAATGTTTTGAAGTTTACGTGACCTAAACGAGAATGCCATAAAGTGTTTGACTCAAGTAAGTAAGAAGAAACATTCACTTTATTGATAGGAACTACTATTACATTTAGCTTAAAAAGGCCCTTATTTAGGTAACTTTTTCCTACATATACATCGTTCTTACTAAGTACAACAGTATTAGAAACAAAAATACATTTGAATCCATTCTTGACAAGAAGTGAGGTAGACACAAGATTCTTGCGAATTTCTGGAACATGGAGGACTTGGTTTAGAGTCACTATTTTTCCCGACGTCACCCTTGCCAACTCCTTCAATTTTGGCCGTAGATGAATTTCCCATGAAGATTGTCTCGTCGGGTCCTGCGGGGGCATAAGAAGAAAATAACTCCTTGTTAGCACAAACATGGCGGGTGGCTCCAGAATCTATCCACCATTCTTTTGGATTTCCTACCAAGTTGCATTCAGACAACATGGCACATAAGTCCTCCATTTCATCTTTAACCATGTTAGTTTGATTCTTTTTCTTCTTAACATTCTTTGGCGCACGACAATCCACGGCCTTATGCCCAGATTTTCCACAGTTGTGGCAATTACCCTTGAACTTTTTCTTGCTTGGATAATTCTTTGGTCCAGAAGCCTTCTTCCTCTTCTTATTTTGTGGCACCTCCTCAACAACGTTTGCCCCCATTATTGTCGAGTTTCCACGTGACTTCTTTTCAGTATTTTTGTTGTCTTTTTCTATCCTCAAACGAACAATCAAATCTTCTAATGTCATCTCCTTCCGCTTGTGTTTAAGATAGTTCTTAAAATCCTTCCACAACGGAGGTAACTTCTTAATGAAAGCAGCGACTTGAAAGGCCTCATTTATGACCATACCTTCAATAACAAATTCATAATTAATAATAAGATAAATCTTATTAATAAAATTATTGATTCGGGTCATACCTTCAGCAAGGAGGTCATAGACAATGACTTGTAATTCATGGACTTGAGTTATGACTGACCTAGTGTCAATCATCTTGAAATCCAAAAACCTTGCAGCCACGAACTTCTTAACTCCGGCATCCTCAGTCTTGTACTTCTTCTCAAACGCATTACATAATGCTTTTGAAGTTTACATGACACTATAGACATTGTACAATCCATCTTCCAAACAACTCAATATGTAGTTTTTGCACAAGAAATCAGAATGTTTCCATGCTTCAGTTACAACAAGTCGTTCATCATCCGGAGTATTTTCAGCCATGACCGGAGGATCCTCCTTGATGAAATGTTGCAAACTCAACGTAGTAAGATAGAAGAGCATCTTCATTTGCTAGCGTTTGAAGTCAATACCGGAAAACTTTCCGGGTTTTTCTGCCGGTTCCATAGCATGAACAGGAGTAGAACGGCTTGACGAGGCAGCAACACTCGTAACAGTAGCACCCGTTCCCGCAACACTTCCATTAGTTTGGTTTCATTCGTCATATTTCTATAAAGTTGAAAACAATACAGAACTTGTTAAATCAGTGAAATTTTGATATCTTCAAACTGAATACCAAACCAAACATACAACACGTAACAATGGTGAAGTTTTTATATACTTCAAATCCGTACGTTTATTATTCTGGCAAAGTTTTTATGTACTTTAAACCGGACAGAAACAATTATAGGAGTAGAAAGCAACAAGGCTTTAGTCTCCAACAAAGTATATAGAAAACAGTTTAATAATCAACACAGAAACGTTAGTAATTTAAAATTCCTTAAGCTTGTGAGCGTTACTGTGTTAAAACAAAAATCAGAAAACAAAACTGTTAGAAGAATAAAGAAATCTAGAACACAATAAAGAATTAGAAATATTCCGAGTCCACAATTTTCTTGTGTGTCCTTAAGGTATTTTAACCCCCTCACACGTTGTCAAGGTAATGAATTAAATCGTCCCAGAATAAAACGGAATAAACCTTCCTGCAACAGTGGCAATACAAACTGCAGGATCCCAACGAACTCAAAGAACGGAGCAAAATCACACTTACGAATTTGAGAGAGAGAAACTGCGAATTAGGATGCAGTGTATTCAGAAAGAAAGAAGTTCTGGAGTATTTTTCGTATGTAGAAAATGGAGCCTTGCCTCAGAATTTATAGGCAATTATCAGAAGAGGTGTCTGGAAAAAGTGCCTTTTCAGAAGAATACGTTGTCTGCCACGGTTCTGCCGGGCTCTCTGAATCTGCCTGCCGCGGTTCCACCGCGACCGCAGCAGAACCGCGGTCAGATAGGCTCTCTGAATCTTCAGCAAGATTCTGGCGTATTTTCAGCAGTGACTTGTCCAAAAAATAATCTTATCGATCATTTTCCAAATTCAAAGTCGAGCCGAGCGAGCGACGACGACGACGGCGCGAGGGTTCATTCTCTTCAACTCCTTTTAAGAGCTTTAAGAAGTGATTCTATATATAAGCACACAAATGTGGTTGTCCCTCACCAATGAGGGACAAAGTGCAAGACAAAAGTTCACTTCTTCAAATTTTTCATTTTCCCTCCATTTTATTTCCCTCAATTTCCAATTCACACTTCTTCTACTTTAAATCCCAATGGCTTAAAGTCCAACATGATGTTCTGGTCAAACCTTAACCCAAGATTGAGAAGAAACGAAAGGATAATCGTTCAAATGGTTGATGCAACCAGCTAATGACAAGTAAAGGAACTTGAAAGCAATTAAATTAGCATTCATCTACAAGATTCAATCCAAGGGAGAAATACAAACTCACACGTCGAAAACTCAACAGAAGAATCTAAGAGAGGTTTAATTGTAAAGGATATAGCCACGGAGATTTTTGTTAGGTTTGTCATTATTTTCTTATCATATTCGATTTTACCTTTTCTCTCGAAGGAAAGAAAAAGAGTATCATAATTGAGTTTCACTTTTCCTAAAAGGAAAATACTACCATATTTGACAAATTATTTTTTTGGAGGAAATGGTTTGCACTTCTATAAATTGAAAATCCAACAATAGAATAGCGTCCACAATGTAGTTATTAAAATAATTTTGCTTAGTTGGAGATTATTCTCTTGATAATTTTTGTTTAAAGTAGTATTTTTCTCATACATAAGCCAATTGATCAAACCATATCACAGTATTGTGCCTCTTTTTGTATATTTTTTATCATTTAGATTTTGGTGACGTCTGTTATTTCGATTTCAACAATTTGTTCATTTATCTTCTGATGCAATTAAACATGGTACCTAGTTCAATATATCTTTCATTGTTTGCAATGTGTTTACCTCTATAAAGTCTTAATATTTACTTCAACTTCTTGGAATAATTCAGCAGCATGCAGAAGACCATTGAAAGATATCGTGAAAATACAAAAGAACCGCTAATAAGCAATAACAGCATTGAAATGGAGCACCACATGGAGGTCAGATTTCTTATGAATAATCTGGTTAACATGATTAATTGCTTCCAGGGTACTTGCTATACCATTTCAAAAGTGTGAATGAGGATGTTTGATTATGGACGTCCATTGTCTTGTGTTTAAGTCATTGTTCAAAATGAAATTATATATTGTACGATCTTTCGCTTTGTCAGTTTAGAACTAGCGCTAACTAGCACTTCAGTAATACACTGTAGCAGAGCCTAACCTAGCAATGTCAACTTCTTCCAATACTCATAATCCAACTCCCTCACCCATGAATCCTCTTTCACTTTCATCTTGTTCTCCTTCTCCTCCTACTCTAGTCAATCATGCTCATCACTTCATTTTCAAAAGTATTAATGAGGATGTTTGATTGTGGACTTCTATTGTTTTGTGTTTAAGTCATTATTCAAAATGGAAATACATTTACGATTTTTGCCTTTGGGAGTTTAGAACTAGCACTTAAACAATACATTGTAACAAGTAACGTTTCTCTCTCTAGAGAACCATCCTCTCAGCTTCAGTAGAACATGACTAGGAAGGCGAAGTTCGGAGGTGGAGGGAGCAGTAAAGTAAGTAGTTGTTGCGGAAGCCAAATGTATATAGTGTGAATAAGTCACAACTACTATACCAAAAATTATGACAACCACCAAATAATAAATAAGACAATAAAGCAACAATAAAGGGAACACCAGAATTTACGAGGTTCGGCTAATTTAGCTTACTCCTCGGACACAACCAATATTTTATTCCACTCCAAAAATACAAGTGAAATAATACTAAAGAGAGAAGATACAAATGCCTTAAACAGATGAGAAGGCAAATGAGAGGTGTGTTTAAAACCTAAACATTAAGCCTTCTTTTATAGGGGAAATTTTCCCCCAACTTTTGTTTTCCCACCGATGTGGGACAAACATTTTGTCAAATTCAACAAATCTCCACCTTGGCAAAATTCCACATCTTCAATTTTCTCTCAGTAACAAATTTTGGTTGTGTCTTCATCTTCAATCTTCAGTGTTCAACAATGTTGATCAAATCCAAACAATGTTGAAACTTGATCGCAGTCACCACCTTTGTCAGCATATCAGCAGGATTCTCCGTAGTATGAATTTTCTTCATTGTGACTCCACCTTCTTCTATGATTTCTCGTACAAAAGATATCGAACATCAATGTGCTTCGTCCTTGCATGATAAACTTGGTTCTTCGCTAATTGAATAGCACTTTGACTATCACAAAAAATTGTGATACCTTTTTGTTCAACACCAAGCTCCTTTAGCAATCCTTGAAGCCAAATTGCCTCCTTCACAGCCTCTGTAATAGCCATATACTCTGCCTCTGTTGTAGACAAAGCAACTGTTGACTGCAAAGTAGACTTCCAACTAACTGGTGCCTTTGCAAAAGTAAACACATAACCAGTAGTTGATCTTCGTTTGTCCAGATCACCCGCAAAATCTGAGTCACAATATCCAACTACAGACTGATTGTCTTCCTGCTCAAAAACTAACCCGACATCTACAGTATTATGAATATACCGTAGAATCCACTTCACAACTTGCCAATGCTCCTTCCCTGGATTGTGCATATATCTGCTAATAACTCCAACAGCTTGTGAAATGTCAGGCCTTGTGCAAACCATTGCATACATCAAGCTACCAACAGCATTTGCGTATGGTACCTTTGACATATACTTTCGTTCAACTTCATCCATTGGCGACATAGTAGTACTTAGCTTAAAATGGGAAGCAAGTGGAGTACTAACTGGCTTAGTCTTGTCATCTATGCCAAAACGTTGAAGTACTCTCTTCAAATATTCCTTTTGAGATAAACAGAGTTTCTTTGAACGTCTATCTCTAATTATCTCCATGCCAAGAATTTTCTTTGCCTCACCCAAATCCTTCATCTCGAACTCCTTCTTCAGTTGAATCTTCAACTTATCAATTTCTTCCAAATTTTTGGAAGCTATCAACATATCATCAACATATAGGAGAAGATATACAAAGGAACCATCTTTAAGCTTGTGCAAATACACACAATGATCGTATTTGCTTCTCTTGTACCCTTGCCGCAACATAAACTCATCAAATCGCTTGTACCATTGTCTAGAAGATTGTTTCAATCCGTACAACGATTTTTCAAGTTTGCACACCATATTTTCTTTTCCAGCAACTTTGAATCCTTCTGGCTGAGTCATGTAGATTTCCTCCTCCAAGTTTCCATGTAAAAACGCAGTTTTTACATCCATCTGAAATAGTTCCAAATCCAATTGTGCTACTAAAGCCAACATAATTCTAATGGAGGAATGTTTTACAACTGGAGAAAACACTTCATTGTAATCAATTCCCTCCTTTTGAGCATATCCTTTGGCCACCAATCTTGCTTTGTAGCGAACATCTAATTGGTTAAGAAATCCTTCTTTCTTTGCAAATACCCATTTGCACCCAATTGCTTTCTTTCCCTTCGGGAAATTGGCCAATCTCCATGTATGATTATGATGAAGGGACTGTATTTCATCATTCATGGCAATCCTCTACTTATCTTCTTCTGAACTTTGGACAACGTCTTTATAAGTAGTAGGAACATCATCAGCTACAATTGAGGTTGCACAAGCAACCGTCTTTATGAGACGAACAGGTTTCGTTATTGTTATTTTTGGCCTGCTGGTTGCTATTGATTCAAGTTGTTGTTGAGGTTCCTGAGTTGGAATCTCCTCTACTGGCTCTCCTTCTAGAGGATAATCTTCATTTGTTTCCTCCTCTGCTTCTTGTGTAGGAAAAATAAATTTTCCCTCAAACTCCACCTGCTTAGAAGCACCTTCATTTTGTTTGGTATCTTCTGTTACCTTATTTACCATAACAGATTCATCAAAGGTAACATCCCTGCTGAATATTACTTTCTTTGTCATAGGACACCATAAGCGATATCCTTTGACTCCAGAAGTAATTCCCATAAAAATAGCCTTCTTTGCCCTTGGATCCAATTTTGACTCTGTCACATGATAATATGCAGTTGAGCCAAACACGTGCAAAGAGTCATAATCTACAGCAGACTTTCCATACCATTTTTCAAATGGTGTCTTGCCATCAATAGCAGCAGATGGTAAGCGATTAATGAGGTGGCATGCATATGTAACTGCCTCAGCCCAAAATTCTTTGCCCAAGCCAGCATTGGACAACATACACCGTACCTTCTCCAGCAAGGTCCGGTTCATTCGTTCTGCCACTCCATTCTGTTGTGGTGTATGTCTAACAGTGAAGTGTCGGACGATGCCATCATTTTCACAGACCTTATTGAAATGATCATTTTTGTATTCACCTCTATTGTCTGTGCGAATACACTTGATCCTCTTGCCTGTTTGATTCTCCACCATCGTCTTCCATTTGAGAAAAATTCCCAACACTTCATCTTTGCTCTTCATTGTATACACCCATACTCTTCGGGAAAAATCATCAACAAAGGTTACAAAATAGTGCTTCCCATCCAATGAAGGTGTTTTGGAAGGACCCCAAACATCAGAGTGTACATAATCCAAAATGCCTTTAGTATTATGGACCGCTATACCAAATTTAACCCTTGTTTGTTTCCCTTTAACACAATGCTCACAAAACTCCAAGTTGCAAGCTTTGACTCCTTTTAACAATCCTTGATCTGATAGAGTTTTCAAGGATTTTCCTCCAGCATGTCCCAAGCGCATGTGCCATAGCTTGGTTGCTTCTGCCTCTTTGTTGTCACTGGATGTCACTGTCGCTGTCCCAATAACTGTACTGACACGATAGCGGTACATATTATTATTCTTCCTATTAGCCTTCATTACCACTAGTGCACCGGAGCATACTCTCATCACTCCATTTTCTGCAATGATTTTGAACCCTTTTGATTCAAGGGCTCCCACAGAGATGATATTCTTCTTCAAATCTGGTACATATCGAACATCTGTTAATGTTCTGATCATTCCATCGTGGTTCCTTAATCGTATTGAACCAATCCCATATGAGGTAAGAAGGCTGTTATCCGCTGTGTGAATAATTCCATATTCTCCTTCTTGAAAATCCACGAACCAGTCCCTGTTGGGACACATATGATAGCTACAAGCCGAGTCCATCAACCATATGTCTGATGATGTTGATGACTCTGTTGTAACTAATGAGAAGTCTGAATCATCACAATCAGCTATATTTGAATCCATAATGGCCTTTCCATTGTTATGTTTGGCCTTATTCTTCAACTTCGGACAGTCTTTCTTCCAGTGCCCTTTTCTCGACAAAAGGCACATTCATCTTTGCTGGGTCTGGATCTTGACTTGGATCTTCCCTTCTTTGTCCTCGTTTGATTTTGAGGACGAACCCTCACAAATAGTGCTTCTCCTTCTCCGCCCTTCTGTTTTTTTCGCTTTCTTTGTTCATAGCTGTACAAAGCTGAACAAACTTCTCTGAGAGAAACTTCATCATTTCCATGGAGTAGAGTAGTTTCAAGGTGCTCGTACTCATCAGGAAGTGACGCCAACAACATCAAGGCCAAGTCACCATCATCATAAGTTGTATCCATATTTTGCAAATCTGTGACCAACTTATTGAAACTGGTGATATGTTCATTCATCGTGGTACCAGGAACATAGGTGAAGTGAAACAGTCTCTTCTTCATGTACAATTTATTTTGACTGTTTTTCTTCAAAAATTTATCCTCCAGTGCTTTCCATAATTTACTTGCAGAAGTTTCCTTTGTGTATGAATATTTCTGCTCTCTAGCAAGGTAGGATCGAATGGTATCGCAAGCAACACGGTTGATAATTCTCCAATCTTCTTCTCCAATAACATCTGGTTTCTTTTCTTCAATGGCCAGATCTAGCCCTTGTTGAAAAAGGACATCTAGAACCTCGCCTTGCCACATCCCAAAATGTTCGAACCCGTCAAATATTTCTACCGCAAATTTCGCATTTGAGACAATTCTTGTCATAAGAGAAGATGCCAATGATGACGTGTTGTTGACACTTGATGTAGATTCTTCTTTTTTATTGTCTCCCATATTTGACACAAATATTATTTAATAGCTGACGACACAAATCAAGATTATTTCCTTTCTGATGTAGAAGATCAGACTAAGCTGCAACCACAGAGCATACTCAGACAGAACCTTGACTCAGTTACCAAGATAAATCTTTTCTGATGTGGAAGATCAGACTATGCTGCAACCACAGAGCATACTTAGACAGTACCTTGGCTCTGATACCAATTGTTGCGGAAGCCAAATGTATATAGTGTGAATAAGTCACAACTACTATACCAAAAATTATGACAACCACCAAATAATAAATAAGACAATAAAGCAACAATAAAGGGAACACCAGAATTTACGAGGTTCGGCTAATTTTGCCTACTCCTCGGACACAACCAATATTTTATTCCACTCCAAAAATACAAGTGAAATAATACTAAAGAGAGAAGATAAAAATGCCTTAAACAGATGAGAAGACAAATGAGAGGTGTGTTTAAAACCTAAACATTAAGCCTTCTTTTATAGGGGAAATTTCCCCCCAACTTTTGTTTTCCCACCGATGTGGGACAAACATTTTGTCAAATTCAATAGTAGTAACATCGAAATTGGGCAGAAGCAAGGACCAAATTCAAGTGATGTGAATAAATTTAGGAATATTAATGTAATGCAAGGGATTTTCCCGTTGGATCTTAGCCAACGGCCGGTGATGGAATCAAACCCATCTGAGGCAGCTAATACGTCTGGAAGCAGCGGTAAAGGGAGGAAATCTGGGGCCGACATGGTCGAAGAAGCAGACGTAAGGGAACAAAACAATGGGTAATTGTAACCCTAAGGAGAACTCAGGTCTGAAGGGGTCATGGACCGAGGTGGTAGGGCAAAACCCCCATCAAATAGGGTTTTAACTTAGCAATGGAGCAGAATACGGGAAACAACATCAAATTACAATGGATGGCATTAATGATGAAATTGACTATTGGAAATCAGCCGTAATATGTTATGGCATGGGGTCAAACCCCCCATAATCGGTTATGGAAGGTTACTTCAAAAGTATATGGGAGGATTCTGGAAATAGACTCTTACAGAAATACTGGGTAAGAGTGCGTATGATAGACCCTTGTGGTCCGACCCTTCCCCGGACCCCGCACATAGCAGGAGCTTAGTGCAACGGACTGCCCTTTTTTCAATCGAAGAGTTTTCATGGTGAGATTCCACACGATTGAGAACAGAACAAAATATGTAGAAGAAGGCATTAAGATTTTTGATAAGAAGCCAATTGTGGTGAAACCATGGAGACCAGACATCGAGTTCAACAAACAGGTGACTGATGAAAGACTTATGTGGGTTCAATTAATTGGATTGGATATTAAGTATCGGGACAAACATTATTAACAAAAATAGCAGAAATGATAAGGAAACCATTAAAAGCCGATAGAGCTACGACTGAGAAAGAGAGGCTGCAATATGCTAGAGTGCTAATATAAGTATCACTACAGCAGGAATATCCTAATAAAATCCTGTTTGAGTATGGGTGAAGAAAGATCATTGAACAACAAGTCTCATATGAATGGAAGCCAGTATTTTGCTCTAAGTTTGGGAGCTTTGGGCATGAATTGAAGGAGTGCAGGAAGCAGGTAAGAGAAGAGACGACACATAAAACTGATGATGAAATGAGGAAAAGAGAGGGGAAGGAACCGGTGAACCAGCCAATAAGAATGGAGGAGCGGCAAGTGGCAAGGGCACATCAAGGCCAAAACAAGGTGATGCACAACAGGAAAAACCTAAGGATACTTAGACCTTGACCATAGCAGGAGACAATATGAATGTACATACTCAACAAGGTCAGACCACTGGTAGAGACAACATGATAGTACATCCTCAACAGGTCAAATACATATGCAGCTTTAGCAGGAGGGGACAATGGGATAAGTGCAAAGGAAGCAGGAAAGGGCATGACTTATTGTAACCAGGAAGGAATAAACAGTTGAGGAAGCACAGAAGGGATGGATGGGGGATCGATCCCCTCCCTCCTTATGGATAGCTTTGGTTTCTGGAATTCTAGGGGCCTAAATAAAATAGCCAAACAACATGAAATGAACATGTTCATGCACAAACAGAAGGTTTGATTATTTGGGCTCCTGGAAAATAATTAAGAGGGCTAAGGCAATTAAGGCCTCTCTTATTCTTTGCGCAAGGTGTCCTTATTGTTGGGATAAAAAATAATATATATCCCGCCTAGGAATAATATTTACGGTAAATAACAATGACACAAAAGAGTAACAACGACACCAAATATTTTAACGGGGTAAATTACAATACCCGAGCGGAGCAATATAATACCACTATAATATTACAACTTGGTAGTGTCAAGAGACTACTACAACTTCGAAAGAAGTAACACTCTTTATTTTAAACACCTCACTACAATATTATTCACACTCACTATTTATCTTACAGACTATAATCTGTGGATTACTCTCTCTAACTCTTTGTTGCTTCTCTCGATTTGGTGTGTCTGAATTGAGAGAATGAGGCTGCTATTTATAGCCATCATTGCTGCCCAAGAAACCAATCAGATAAATTGGTTCATTGCAATTTGCAATTGCAAACCACTGGCGCCCACAGTTTTATTTTTCTCCCCGTCAATCACTCCTCTTTATTTTTCTTTTATTCAATATAGTAGGTGAGGTATGGACCCCACAACTCTCTCCCTTAATTTTGATTTTTCTTCTTCAGTCCAAGTCTTGTTCTCAATCTCTGAAAATCTTCAAACTTGAGAGGCTTTGTAAAAATGTCTGCAACTTGATCATCAGACTTCACATATTTGAGCTCGACTTCCTTCTTGGCAATGCACTCTCTGATGAAATGATACCTTGTATCTATATGCTTGCTTCGATCGTGATACACCAGATTCTTGGTAAGTGCCTGTGCAGATTTATTATCAATACAAATCTCTGTAGCCTCAATTTATGGCAAATTGAGCTCCTTCAATAATCTTCTTAGACAAATAGCATGACAGGTACATGATGTTGCTGCTATATATTCCGCTTCACAAGTCGAGAGAGTAACTATGGACTGTTTCTTTGAACTCCAAGAAATAACAGAATCACCCAAGAAAAATACAAAACCAGTTGTACTTTTTCTATAATCAATATCTCCCGCATAATCACTATCACAATATCCCACAAGGTTGAAATCATTAAAAGAAGAATAAAATAACCCAAAGTCAATCGTACCTTTTAGGTAACGAAGAATTCTTCTAGTGACTTTCAAATGAGTGGAGGTAAGAGCTTCGATGAAGCGGCTTACTACTCCAACTGCAAAGAGTATATCTGGTCTGGTACAAGTCAAGTACCTCAAACTTCCCACAAGACTTTTGAAAAATATGGGGTCCATTTTTTCTCCTTCATCAAACTTGGACATTTTTGTCCCACTCTCCATCAGCGTGTTCATGGGGTTGCAATCTAGCATGTTGAACTTCTTCAATATATCTTTTGTATAGCTTTTCTGAGAGATAAAAATTCCATCCTCCATCTGCTTCACTTCTAGGCCCAAGTAGTATGACATGAGCCCTACGTTCGTCATCTCGAACTCACGAGACATATCTTTCCTAAAAGCTTCACACAAACTTGGGTTATTACCCATGAAAATAATATCATCAACATAAAGACAAACAAGCAAGATATCTTCATTATTATGAACTTTAAGGTAAAGAGCATATTTATGGAGACAAAGAGTAAACACATTGTCTTGAAAATACTTGTCGATGCAACTATTCCATGCTCGCGGGGCTTGCTTCAATCCATATAAAGCTTTGTTCAACTTCAACACTTTATCTTCATGTTTTTGACCACGAAACCCAATGGTTGTTCAACATAGAATTCTTCTTCAAGATAGCCATTCAAGAAGGCTGACTTGACATCTAGTTGATAGATCTTCCACTTCATTTACACCGCTAAAGAGATCACCAACGAATCATCTCCATGCGGGCAATAAGTGCATAGACTTCTTCATAGTCAATGCCTTGCCTTTGCTTGTAGCCTTTAGCCACAAGTCGTGCCTTGTATCTCTCCACATCTCCATCAGCATTCTTCTTTGTCGTGTATACCCATTTCATTCCAATTGCTCGATGACCCTTAGGAAGAGTTGTTAACTTCAAAGTGTTGTTCTTCTCTATTGACTCAATCTCTTCATTCATGGCTTGTCTCCACTTTTTGTTTGTAACAGCTTCATCAAAGTTCATTGGTTCACTGTCAGCAAAGAGACAACATAAAAAATCAAAATTAGTAACTTCTTCTGTGTCCTCATAGAGCTCTTGAATACTCCTTGTCGCGGCTGTTCATTTGAACTTTCTTAAGAAGAGGGAGATGCAACATTGGTTGGAGAAGGAGGTGGTGTTATATCCTGCACAGGTTCCACGGTCTCTGGTTCTTCTTCATCACCAAACTATGGAAGAAAATCATATGAAGTTTTTTCTTGAGCTTCCCAATCCCATGCCAATTCTTCATCAAATTCAATATCGCGACTTACCACCACCTTGACATTGCTTGGGTTGTATAATTTGTAGCCTTTTGAACTCGTATCATAGCCAACAAATACATGCTTGACACTTCGATCGTCAAGCTTTTCTCTCCCTTGATGTGGCGCATGAGCATAGGCTATACTCCCAAAGATTCTCAAGCTGACACTTGGTTTTCTTCCACTCCATGCTTCTTGAGGGGTTTGATCTCTAACATTTCTTTGTTGGAGACCTGTTGTTCAAATACACTGCACAATAAACAGCTTCAGCTCAAAATTCCTTGGGCATACTTTTCGCTTTCAACATACGTCTAGCCATGTTAAGAATCGTTCGATTCTTTCTCTCTACAACACCATTTTGTTGGGGTGAATAAGGTACCGTTAGAGGGCGACGAATTTCATGAGATTGACAGAAGTCATTAAATTCGTTTGAAGTGCATTCGCCTCCTCTATCGGATCTCAGAGCTTTAATTTCATAGCCACTTTCTTTCTCCACAAGTACTTTGAAAATTTTTAAAAGCAGCAAAAGCTTCAGATTTTTGGTGCAAGAAATAAACCTAAGTCTTTCTACTAAATTCATCAATAAAAAGCAGAAAGTATTTACTTTTACCAAAAGAAGGTAGATTGATTGGTCCACACACAACAGTGTGAACAAGCTGGAGCGGCTTGGTTGATCTTGACATAGCCTCCTTTGGAAAACTCCTCGCATGTTTTCCAAGACGACAAGATTCACACAATTGATTGGGATGGTTGATTGATAGTATCCCATGCACCATGTTCTTTTCTCCCATTGATTTGAGTGCTTCAAAATTCAAGTGCCCAAATCGCATGTGCCAACACCATGATTCATCTTGCACATTAGCCTTCAAACACTTTGCATCAATTATTTTAAGATTCAGAGAAAATAATCTATTCTTTGTCATATGCACTTTAGCAATTAGAATTCCACTTGAATCTCTAAGCCAAAGATGCATATTTTTCATGTGGATATCATATTCCTTTTCAAGAAGTTGGCCCAAACTCAAAATATTACTTTTTAATTTTGGTACATAATAAACATCTTGAATTAGCTTGTGACTACCATCTTTACAGGAGATCAGAATTGTACCTATCCCTTCGATTTGAATATTTGAGGTATCTCCAAAAGAAACATTACCTCTCACCGTTTTATTGATCTCCACAAACTTTTCTTTGCATCCACACATATGATTGCTTGCTCCAATGTCCAAATACAACGAGCTGCAATCATCCCTGTCTTCTTCCTTGAGTGCTATCAACAACGTTGACTCAACTTCTTCTTTCTTGTCGTCAACAAGGTTAGCTTTTTTCTTAACATTGCTACGACATTCCCAAGAGTAATGACCAAATTTATGACAATTATAACACTTAATTTTTGATTTGTTATACCTTTGTCCATTATTTTCTTGGTAGTAGCCACGCCCTCTTCCTCCTCTTTGTCCACGACCACGACCTCTGAATATTTGGTGGATTTTAGCTTCATTGTTGAAGTTGTTACTGTTACTTCTTCCTCGTCCATGACCGCCACGGCCTCGTCCCCGTACATTCCCTCGATAGCTCTTTTCACCTCCATAATCCTTGAAGGATGCCTGAGTTTTAAGAAGTTTCTCTAGTGGCACTTCTTGTCTCCTTTTGATTTTTTCTTCGCGGGCTTGTAAAGAACCCTCCAATTGCTCCACCATCATTGAGTCTAAATCTTTAGACTCTTCAATAGCACACACCACAAAATCAAATTTAGGTGTTAAAGTGCGAAGGATCTGTTCTACCACACGGACATCTTCTATGTCCTCCCCGTATCGTCTCAATTGATTTATAACAGCCTTCACTTTTGAACAATAATCCGAAACGCATTCAGATTCTTTCATTTTTAAAACTTCAAAATCAGCCCTTAGAGTTTGAAGTTTTACCTTCCTCACCTTGTCAACTCCTTGAAGAGAATTTTGTAAAATCTCCTAAGCTTCCTTTGAGGTGGTAGCATTTGCCACCTTCTCAAACATGGCATCATCCAAACGTTAGTGGATGAGCATGAAGGCTTGTTGATCCTTCTTCTTTGTCTTTGCCAAGACCTCTTTTTCATTTTGAGGCAGAGCTTCCTCATTATCGGGTTTTGCATACCCTCTATCTACCCTTTCCCACACATCCTGGGAGCCAAGATTGGCTTTCATACGTAGACACCATTTCTCATAATTATCTTTTGTCAGACGGGGGTACTAAAAAGACAGCGGACTATTATTCGTCATGGCTCTGATACCACGTTGTTGGGATAAAAAATAATATATATCCCGCCCAGGAATAATATTCACGGTAAATAACAATGACATAAGAGAGTAACAACAACACCAAATATTTTAACGGGGTAAATTACAATACCTGAGCGGAACAATATAATACCACTATAATATTACAACTTGGTAGTGTCATGAGACTACTACAACTTCGAAAGAAGTAACACTCTTTATTTTAAACACCTCACTACAATATTACTCCCACTCACTATTTATCTCACATACTACAATCTGTGGATTACTCTCTCTAAATCTCTGTTGCTTCTTTCGATTTGGTATGTTTGAATTGAGAGAATGAGGCTGCTATTTATAGCTATCATTGCTGCCCAAGAAACCAATTAGATAAATTAGTTCATTGCAATTAGCAATTGCAAACCATTGGCACCCACTGTTTTGTTTTTCTCCCCGTCAATCACTCCTTTTTCTTTTTCTTTTATTCAATGTAGTAGGTGAAGTATGGACCTCACACTTATGTTATCAATCATTCATCCCATCCAGCACGAAGGGTGTGGCTATTGTGGAAACCTTAATTATTTGTAGCGAATGGTAACTGAGCAACTAATTCATAGTGAGATTATTCATTTAAGAACAAGGAAGAAATTCAACATCGCAATGGTGTGTGGATATAATGATCACGCATTGAGAAAGACATTGTGGAGAGACATTGAACTGTTAGCTGGACAAATGCAAGGTGCTTGGGTTGTGATGGGAAATTTCAACTCTCTACTACATCAAGAGGACAAAGTAGGAAGAATTGCCGAAATCAGAGACTTTAGAAACCTTGTGGCCTACTGTAGGGGTATCAATGGTTCGGTTCGGTCAACTATTTTATAAAATTTATACCATACCCTTTTTTCGGTTATTCTATTATGTATAACCAAAATTAAACTTTTCGAAACCATCCCAATCACGTCGGTTTCTCTTCGGTATCAGTACGGTTCGATTATTTTTTGGTATTTCTTTTAATGTCATGTAAAATTCACTAGTAGACGTAGAATGCAGTAGCATATGTTCTTTTATATGACCTAGCAAAAGTCTATAGATATTTTTACCGTTTAAAGGGTGATGAATTAAAAAAACATGAAAGATAACTAGAGTATAGATCCATCAACTATTCTACAGCAACATAAAAGCATCCAAGTAAAAGCAAAGAAAATATCAATCACACGAGTGGAAAGATATTAACCAAGTTGGGACCCAAGAATAAAGTCAATAGAAGATTAAATATTCAAAAAGATAAATCTAAATTATATGAAAGGAAACATATTCAATACTAATCATAATTGCTAGAATACTTTGTGTCTTGCTAATACAAATACTTGAAATAACTTAGTTTAAGTAGAAGTAGCATAATAGGTTTTAGGAATAGGTATTTTGAGTTTAATTACTTGTTGGCTTGTAATAGTTTTCATAATTCCAAGACCCAAAGAAAAATTTAATGCTTTATTATATTTAAACTTACTATATAAATATATTTTTCACATATAAAATTTATTTTGTACGGTTCGGTATTTTTTCGGTTTATTTTTATAAAATAAAAAACCTACCCTAATTATCGGTACAGTTATAGATTTATATAAAAATCTACGGGTTTTTTGAAAGAAACCTAAAAATCGGTTCGGTTTGGTGCAGTTCGGTCGGTTTAGTCGGTTTTCAAATATCCATTGACACCCCTAGACTACTGTGACTTATTTGATATGAAGTCTTCTGATAAAAATGGAATAACAAGCAACAGGGTCTCGATAGAGTAATAAGTAGAATCGACAAGGTATTGATAAAAAAGATTGATTTTGTAGCCATCCTGCTTCTGACGTGCATATATGCAAGAGGGACTGTTTGATCATTACAACAACAATAACTACCCAGTAAAATCCTACATAGTGGGGTCTGGGGAGGTAATATGTACGCAGACCTTACCCTTGTCTCGATAGGGCAGAGAGGTTGTTTCCGATAGACCCTCGGCTCAGAAAGACGGAAATAACAAACAAGAAAAGAGAATTCATTAGTAACTCCAGTAGAAACCATAATAGTAACAGAAGCATAAAAACCAAAAGATGAATGACATGCACTAACAGTAACCAGGGTCTAAGGCCTGGGGCTAAGATAAACAGCAAGAATAGTGTGGGTTCAACATAAACTGCAAGTCATCTAAGGTCAACCCTAATCCAACCCCGCCTCACCCCCGGTATGAAGTAAGGAAAGCTCTACAACCCCTATCGTACAACCCTAATGCTTGATCTCCAGGCCTTCCTATCAAGGGCCATGTCCTCGGAAATCTGCAGTCGTACCATGTCCTGCCTGATCACTTCTCCCCAATACTTCTTAGGTCTCGCTCTACCTCTTCTCGTACCCACCACGGCCAACCGCTCACACCTCCTCACTGGTGCATCAAGGCTTCTCCTCTGCACGTGCCCAAACCATCTGAGCCTCGCTTCCCGTATCTTGTCATCCATAGGGGCGACACCCACCTTCTTCCTAATATCTTCATTCCTAATCTTGTGTATCCTAGTGTGCCCATACATCCACCTCAGCATCCGCATCTCTGCTACTTTCATCCTCTGGATATGAGAGTTCTTAACCGGCCAACACTCTGCCCCATACAACATGGCCGGTCTAACCACAACTCTATAAAACTTACCTTTGAGTATCGGTGGCACTTTCTTGTCACACAAGACTCCAGATGCAAGCCTCCATTTCATCCAGCCCGCCCCTATGCGGTGAGTGACGTCCTCGTCGATCTCTCCGTCTCCCTGAATGATCGACCCAAGGTACTTGAAGCTATCTCTCTTGGGGATGACCTGTGACCCAAGCCTCACGTCCCCGCCTACTTCCCTCGACTCAACGCTAAACTTGCACTCTAGGTACTCTGCCTTAGACCTGCTCAATTTGAAACCCTTAGACTCAAGAGTCTGTCTCCAAACCTCCAATACTATAACATGTGGAGTCTAGTTGAGGACTTCAAGACAAGGGTGAGTGAAAGCTGGTCTAAACACATATATGGGACAAAAATGTACAAGCTGGTAGGGAAGATAAACAGACTAAAGAGAATATTCATGAAGTTAAACAAAGATACAGAAGCAGAAAAGCAAGCAGATAAAGCAATGCAGAATCCATGGGTCTGTCAGGCAGCAGGATCCTAGAAATGAGAAGCTGATAAATTAGGAGGTCATGCCGACAAAACAATGTATCTATTGGAAGAAGGCTAGAGATGAATTCCTAAAGCAAACAAGTAAAGTGCAATGGTTAAAATATGGAGACCAGAATACCAAATTCTTCCACAACATGATAAAGGCAAGAAGAACAATAAATATAGTTTTTACAGCGAAGAATATACATGGAACAACAGTGACCTCAACAAAGGAAGTAGCAGAAGCATTTTAGGAATTCTACAAAGCATTGCTGGGGACTGCACAATACAAAAGGGTGCATGTGGCCAGTAACATAATTAAAGCAGGAAAGGTGATAACAGCTTATCAAAGAAACATGTTAGAAACATAATTCTCAAGTGACGAGGTCAAGAAAGCTTTATGGGATATTCCAAGAGATAAAGCACCAGGACCAGATGGTTATGCGAGTCAATTTTTTAAAGATAGTTGGGACATAGTTGGGAAGGATGTAACATGTGAAGTGTTGGAGTTCTTTCAAGAAGGAAGAATGCTCTTCGCCTAAAATAGTACACTGATCACACTCATACCAAAAGGAAGTATTGCGACAACAATTGGAGACTATAGACCCATTGCATGCTGCAATACAATCTAAACTATCTCCAAAATGTTGTGCAATAGACTGAAGACGGTTCTGCCCAGCATTATTTCACCCAATCAAAGTGCGTTTATGGCTGGAAGAACAATTAAGCAGAATATATTGGTGTGCCAAGACTTGGTAAGGTAAGAAAGAACTTCATCAAAATTTGTTTGATCAAGATCGACTTAAAGAAAGCCTATGACTCAGTGGAATAGGAATTTGTTGAAGAAATGCTCTATGCAATGAATTTTCCTAGGAAATTCATAATGTGATAATGGCATGCATCCACACTCCCGTATAATATTGCGTTGAATGGAGGAACATATGACAATATTAATGGGAGGAGAGGACTTAGGCAAAGTGACCCAATTTTACAACTCCTACTTATGGTGTGCATGGAATACTTCACCAGAATTATAGCCTATTTAGCAAAACATGAGGGGTTTGCATATCATACAAGAAGTAAAGGGATGAAGTTAAACCACTTATGCTTTGGTGATGATGTTTTAATATTTTGTAAAGGAGAATTTCATGCTGTGCTATTAATGCTTAGAGGGTTTGAGAATTTTTCAAAGGCATCAGGTCTAACAGTAAATGTAAGCAAGTCCAATGTATATTGTGCAAACATGAATGTGCTAGAGATAGCAAATTTATGTGAGTTAACAGGTTATCAAAGAGGTGCATTACCATTCATATACCTGGGGTGCCTGTATCATCAAAGAAGTTGAATGATGTGGATTGTGAAATGTTAATGAACAAGTTGCTGATTAAAATCAAAGGGTAGCGGTTGAGGAACCAATACTATGCAAGGAAAGTGCAGCTTATAAATGCAGTACTAATGCACCTTCACACCTATTGTGCGTCTATCTTCATGCTACCAAAGAAGACAATGGAGCATTATTAGCATATGCAGGAACTATCTGTGGGATGCGAAAGCAATAAGTAGTAGGGCCCCACTAGTGGCATGGGACATAGTATGTAGACCAAAAAGAGAGGGAGGACTTGTCATCTCAGAATGCATAACCTGGAATGATGCAGCTCTAGCCAAGTATCTGTGGAATATAGCCAAAAAGAGTGATACATTATGGGTTCAATGGGTAAACCATATATACTTAAAAGATGCAAAATGGTGGCAATATCAACCTCCTCAGGACTGCGCTTGGCACTTGAAGAAAATATGTACAATCAAGAATAATTATTCTCCTGGTTTTATACAGAAAGGGTGGCTACAGGAAAGAAACAAATATACAGTAAAGAAAGGATATAAATAGAGTCGAGGGAAGGTAGAACAATGGCCTTATGAAAGATGGGTATGGAACAAGAATAACCTACCAAAACACAACTTTATATGCTGGCTAGATAGAACATGCTTACTTGGTGGTGCAGATGATGAATCCTTGCAACAACTTTATACAACTTTGGATAGACTAAACAAATATGGTATAAGACAAGATAGAACATGCTTACTTGGTGGTGCAGATGATAAATCCTTGCAACCACTATTCTTTAACTGTCAATCCTCCAGAAAATGTATTGAAGCAATGCTTAACTAGCTGGGTATTCGACTCAGATAGCTTGATCTACAGGGGATCTGGAAAAGACTGAGCAGAGTAATTAAAGAGAAACTATGTACAGCTTTTGTGATAACAATAATGGCAGCAGTTATATATGGCAAACGGAAGGCAAGGAATGTAGCTCTATGGCAAAACAAGGTACCATGGGCTGAGAAAGTATGGCAGAAAATCAAGGAGGAGGGATTCTGCAGAGTTGAGATGAGAATGCACATGCAGCAAAATAGGAAAGAATTGGAGTGGATAGAAAAACTGCATAGATAAATAGCAAGAATAAATTAGTTTCTAACTCCCTAGGATGATTTTGTAGTAGGATCTCAGTAGATAGACCTTCCTGATAGGGATATCTATAAGAAGTACATTGTAAAGCACCTATACAAACTACACTATAGTCTCTTTTGTTCTCGAGTTTGAAATGCCAATTATTTTTGAGATTCTGAGAAGGTCAGGCCTCATGCCCCTATTCTCCAAATATATTTTTGCTATTTTGATTTCAATAATATAATATTGCAGTATTATTTTTGTTATTCCACTACTATTCCAACATAACATGCCCTACTTTGCCCCCAAAAGATGAATATACATTTACTTCATCATTTATTACTCAAACATGGATCAATTCAATCCCCCATTATTACGTGTTTATAATTTTGTAATATATATGTTTATATTCAATCAGTAAATGAAATGATCACCCCAAAGAACATAAAGTTGTTAGTTGTGATGTAAAGATGGATCAGATAAGCAATTCTTTTTTTTTTCACCTCGTGGAAATTTTCCCCATGTTTTCTCCTCATGCTATTACATAGTAATTGATTTTGATTTGCAGCACTTGAAGGAAGAAACAGCAAACATAGCAAAGAAGATCGAGATCCTTGAAGTTTCTAAGAGGTATTGTGCTAGCAGTTACATTTCCCCCTGCATTCTTCATTGTGATACTCTCTCTTTTATATTTCTCAGCATATTCAGTGCAATCTTGAATTTGAAATGCTTAGGAAGCTAATGGGTCAAGGTATTGGATCATGTTCAATGAATGAACTTCAAGAGATCGACAGCCAGCTGGAAAAAAGCCTGAAGAATATCAGGGCAAGAAAGGTATTAATATACCAATTTAAATTATATACGCGGATAGTGTAACCAATATGTGTCCTGCAAAGAGGAGTTGATTCCCTTTTCTTCCTCTTTGGTAATTGGTGACTCCTAAAATGTATAAGTGATTTGCCTTCATTGATTAACCAGTTGTTTATTGGTCATTTTCTAGACTCAATTATTGAAGGACGAAATAGAACGGTTAAAAGCCAAGGTATGATGAAACAACTTCAACGCATTTCAGGGTGTTTATTAATTAGTACTACTTATTTAAATGTTCCCTCTACTAGCAGCCTTTTGTTTCCTCTTGTGCAGGAAAAACAATTGCTTGAAGAAAATGAAAGGTTATCTGAAGAGGTGAATTAATTAAGTTTCCCATATATCTGCTCTGCCGAATAATAATAATATATCTTGTCAAAGTGGTCGGGGCCATGTTTGTATCATTTTTTTTGGTTTATTCTTCTAAACTAAATTAACTTAAAGGGGTTTAGATCAATGAAGCTCTACAGTTTATGAAACTGCATGTTCAATTCCAAGAACCACATGTGAGAGTAAACTCTGCAATTATATACGACTAATGTTAATGCTAAAGCAATCTTAGACCCAATAATTAAAGTTTGAAGCCTGTCTAAAATATGAGTTTAAGTTATATGCATTAACAGTAAAAAAAATTATATACCATACCAGTTAGAAGAGGTCGTTAATTACTCTGCTTTCTAGGTTACCATATCAATCTTGATATGAGAAATTACCTGTTGTTGTAAGTCCGTTGAGTTCCATTCGGATGTGGGAAGGAAATTTGGACTTCTTATATGGTTTTGGGCAATCCTCATCTCGTGAGCTAACTTTCAGGGTAGAGTTAGGTCCAAAGTTCATTTTCTTATCATGGTATCAGAATTCTCACTTTGTTGTTTACTCGATGTTTGACCCCCATCTTATTTTGTTCACACTCTAGATGTTCAGTCCTAAGCGTACAGGGCCATTGAGTCCCATATTGGCTATGAGAAGGAAAATTGGACTTCTTATATGGTCTTAGGTAATTCTAACCTCATAAACTAGAGTTTGGAGTTATTAAGTCCAAGGTCCATTTTCTTGTCAAAATCAACTTAATCTAATCTTGTAAAAGTTCTAAATAACATCAGTGTCCAAAATATTACTCATAAAGTTTATGTATGAACTGGTTTTGTTGACAATTCTTATCATCATGTTGATAGTGTGGGCTAAGGCGGAAACCAGAAGCACCACCACCTCCCCTAACACGAATATCCCAACAGAAAGAAACGGCAAGCTGTAGCCATAGTGTCCAGAATACAGAGGTGGAGACTGATTTGTTTATTGGTCTTCCTGACATTTGTTGGTCGTAGCTGCTGGAATAATTTGCTCAAATTCGATAGAAGCATTAAAAGCATGCAAATACAAAAAAATAAGGTATACGAGTGAAAGATCTTTTTTGCGTTTTTTCCCTTTGCTGCTTCTTGCTTAATGTATCTATATTTCCATGAATAATGGTTGTAAAGAAGCCTGATTTAATTGCATATTCATAAAGCTTATTCTCGTTCATGCAGTATTAATTCTAAACTTTTTATTTTCTCCCAACCCTTCAAACTTATTATTTGGAAACTGAAAAACACAGTGCGTGGCTACTAAGAGTTCATATTTCCTTTTTCATATCACAAAAAAGAAAGGAAAAGAAAAGCCCATTCGGATTCTAAAAGGCATTTGGTTGTAGATGGTTGAGGAATGAGATTGGTAAAAATTTCACGGGGCGCGCTATTTGATCACCCTCATTTAACTTGTATTAATTTTTAAAAAAAATTAATTATTACTCAAAGTACAGGTAACTTCAGACTATTTTCTCCTCCCTTCTTTTTCTTCTTTTTCTTCTTTTTCTTAGTTGCTGTGAAAGCAAAGGTGACAATGGATTTACATGATGTTTATGAGAAGATTTTAAGACGATTTATGGTATTTTACAGTAGTGAGCTGATGTGATGCTCCTCTCTTTGCTACTGCTTGAGGTTTCTTCTTCTTCCTCTTAGTTGCAAAATGAGTTTGTTAGATTTGTTGTTATGTTTCAAATTTGAGCTCATTTGAAATAGATTTGGGTGCTGGAACGAAGAAATTTTTATTTATGGGCAATTCGCACTTCAGAGTTTAGACTAAAGTCAAGTGCATAAAAAAATTAGTTGCACTGGCCAATTAAGTCTTAAGTGCATCTTAGGCGTAATTTTTGCACTTCAGACTAAAAAAAGTCTTAAGTGCATGATTTAGACTAAAACAATCTGAAGTGCATCTTAAGTTTGCAACTTCAAACGCGAATTTCAACTTCAAATTCGCTAACTGAAATTGAGCCTAAAGCAGGTAAACTTGTAAATTTTTATGCAATATAAGTATAACTTCAATAGTCACCGTAAAACTAGATATATTATATATGTAAATCCCCTCTAGATTGAAAAGACATAAACTATTGGACGATATATTGTCATAGATAATAAACTTTTGAAGAAATCCTAATTTATAATAGGACTCATAAAACACACAAGAGGTCCTAAAACTTTCAATGTTACACTAATTATGTAGCTGATTTGAATAAACTGTTAGCAGTTCTAATTGTAACACCTTAATTTTGGGGATAATGACCACGGAAAGAAAATCATGTGCTCTTCTTTTTTCTTGGAGAAATATACTGAATAGGGCATTCACAAAATGAAATAGCACACCTAGGCCTCATTTTCTTTTCTTTCCTTCTTTCCATTTCTTTCGGTGAATATTTATTATAGATACACAATTAGGATAATATTTACCCGTTTCAGCTAGGTTTTTCTATTTACAAAATGTAGCTAGTTTTTTTTTTTTTTTTTACAAAATATGTACATATCTGGTCAAACACATAGAATTTATATACGACTTGCATACAATTTTTTATTTTATAGAATTCGTCAAGCATACATCTTATATACAGTATTTTTGTATACGGCTAAAATCGGGAAGACCAATTTTACAATCGACAAGTCATTGAGCTCTAGCGCGTCGTTCTGCGGTTTAAGGCCATGAGCAGCTTCACTTTAGGTATTATGACTTGTATGCGGGGTCAGAATCGAATTTCGGGAAGTTCGGAATTGATTTGGAAAGAGAATTTTATTTCGGAAGCTTTAAGTTGAAAGAATTAACTAAGATTGGAGTTTTGAGTAAACGACCTCGGAATCGAGATTCGAAGGTTCCAGTAGGTTCGTATGATGATTTTAGACTTGGGCATATGTCCGGATCGGGTTTTGGAAGATCCGGGTATATTTCGGCACCTATTGTGGAAGTTAGCATTTTTGAAGAATTTCAGAAGTTTGGGTTGAAGTGCATTTCAGTGTTATCGATATCCATTTGGGATTTCGAGTTTGGGAATAGCTCCGTATGGTGATTCTGGTGTTGGGAGCGCGATCGGAAGTGAATTCGGAGGTCCGTGGGTCATTTTGGAGTCATTTGGCTAAAGATAGAAATTTGATGGTTTTTGAGAAGTTTGACCGGAAGTGGACTTTTCGATATCGGGGTCATACTTCGATTCCGGAAGTTGGAGTAGGTCCGTAATATCAAATATGACTTGAGTGCAAAATTTGAGGTCAATCGGACGTAATTTGATAGGTTTAAGCAACGAAAGTAGAAGTTTGAAATTTTAAAGTTTATTAAGCTTGAATTGGAGTGAGATTCATGATTTCGACGTTGTTTGATGTGATTTGAGGCCTCGAGCGAGTTCGTATCATGTTTTGGGACATGTTGGTATAATTGGTTAAGGTCCCGAGGGCCTCGGGTGAGTTTCGGACGTGCGAGAGAGGTTGGAAACACACTAGATTTTTTGGTGTTCTTAGCAGCAGTTGCAGGTCTCGCAAATGCGAGAAATAGTTCGCATTTGCGATGGAGCCTGGCCTGAGGCAGAGTTCGCATTTGCAATGTTTTGGTCGCATTTGCGACCTTAGCAGAGTCCGTATTTGCGACTCGTTGGTCGCATTTGCGACCTTGGCAGGGGAGGCCCATGTTCGCATTTGCGATTGTTTTGTCGCAATTGCGACCGTCGCATTTGCGAACCAGGTGTCGCAAATGCGACATCTGAGGCATGTGCACAGCTATTAATTTCGAGACTTAGTCCTTTAAGCTCATTTCCTTTCATCTCTTGGGCGATTTTGGAGCTTTTGGAAGAGGGCTCTCACCTAGCACTTTGAGGTAAGTAATTTCTACACAAACATGAGTTAAATACATAGATTATGGGTAGATTAACATGTGAAAATTTGGGAAAATCAAGGGTTTAGATGAAAATCCTAGGGTTTTGATAAAAATAAGAATGGGTAACAACTTTCTTCAAGAATTATCGGAATCCGGGCACGTAGGCCCGAGGGTGAATTTTAGGAATCCTTGCATTTAGGGTTGGAAAATTGGTTTAATAATCAAATTATAAACTTTTGAGTATGTATTGACTAGTTCTTACCCCATTTGAATAGTTTTGGATCGTTCGGCTCCGAATTGGAGGTTTGAGCGCGTTTTTAAATCGGAACATAGACTTCGGAGCGAGGTGAGCCTCCTTTTTAACCTTGTAAGAGGGAATTCTCCCCATAGGTGAATTAATTAGATATGTGCTTCTATTTGTGGGGGCTACATACGCACGAGGTGATGAGAGTCTGT
Organism: Nicotiana tabacum; assembly: GCF_000715075.1. Taxonomy (NCBI): domain Eukaryota; kingdom Viridiplantae; phylum Streptophyta; class Magnoliopsida; order Solanales; family Solanaceae; genus Nicotiana; species Nicotiana tabacum. Next base: position 87,298,976 of record NC_134090.1, read on the forward strand.
GCGTAGCTACTATTATGCTTAAGTTCGGGTAGTTTAGGACCCTAAAAGCATGCTTTACGTGCAATATTTGGAATCTTGTTGTTAATTTAAAAATGCTTAAAACATATCGAACATGTAAATGATTTTTAAAAGGCTAGTCATCGTTTTTTGATTTCTTTAATAGAGAAATATCCTTTTCTTGGATAATTTGCTCCTTGATGAGTTCTTGATTGACTGTTTGAATGTGTTTATATACTGTGGAACGGGCCGAACGCCTCGGTAGATTAAATAGATGCATCTATAGTTCGCGCCATTCGACCCTCTGGTAGTGCACAATTTAAATATTGTTGGATCGGGCTGTACGACCTCGACATGATTTGCGCATGCTTGTATTGCTTGCCTTGAGATTTATAGATGTTGATATTTGCTCTCCCTGGCTTGAGATAAATTAATAAGTAATAGATTATCAATTTGGAAACTTCTTAATATAGAAAGAAATGTTTACTTGTTTCTTGACTTACTTGAATTTGCTACCATTTTTAATAAATCCGATTATTCGCTTTATAATATATTACTATTGGACCACTAGTAAGTGTCGAAGTCGACTTCTCGTCTCTACTTCTTCGAGATTAGACGGGATACACACTGGGTACACGTTGTTTTCGTACCCATACTACACTTGCTGTGCATTTTTGTTGCACAGGTCCATGTGTGGCTTAGTGGCATGGTTGATACGGAGATTTAGGTGAGCTGCATTTATCGAGACGCCCCGCAGCCAGCAGAGTCTCCTTCAGAATATTGTATTGTATTATTTCATTTCTGTCCACTTCTATTCCAGACAGTTACTGTATTTTTATGTCATTCCCTAGTAAATGCTCATGCACTTGTGACACCGGATTCTGGGATGATTATGGGGTATTTGTATTAATTTCAAACATTTTTATTTAATTCGAAACGGTTATCCTTTACTAGTACAATTGAAGGAAAAAATCATAGTTTTCAACATTATTAAAACAAGTCCTAAATTAAGTATTTATGATTGACTTGCTTGACAGCAGTGTCTGGCCCCATCACGACCCTTAGTGGATTTTGGGTCGTGACAGCCCCGGAAGATAGCCCGGGGTTCGATGCCTTCGGGGAGTCTTCGCGTCCGATATCGGGGCACAATGGACCAGCGTTTATTGCCGATAAGCGGGAAGTTCCCTAGGAGCTGTATCTTCTGACAAACGCCTGTGCAAACAGTGACAGTCTACACCAGGTTGATTGAGTGGTTGTACCAGCTACATTATGTAATAATTACACATGTGTTTGTACTATGTTGGGTTTTCCCCTTATATATAAAAGAGGACCCTTGTCATTTTGGGAGGATCTGATGCTCAATATTGAATACATAAGAACATTCTCTCTGCTTTCTAATATATTCCCTTGATCTCATTACTTGCATTTATTGTTTATATTCATTGTGTTCTGTTTATTGTTCTTCATTTATTACCCATTATTGATTATAAAAGGCTTCCATCAAAGCCATCATAACTGTTAATCCCCTCTCGATTGCTCCTAGCCGAGCATCCAATTCGACCTCGAGGCCCGTATACGCCAGCTCGAGGCCCCGATTTTCAGCCCTCTAGTTTGGTCATTATACTATCTACAAGCTCTTATCTTGTTTCCTAGTCTCTTACTTAACATTTATTGCCTAAATAACTAGCATAAAAATAGATCACGTATTTTTAGAACCGCACAATCAAATTTAATTGTAATTACCATTTTCAAGGTAAACAGTTTGACACCCACCGTGGGGATAAAAATAATAGTGATTATTTTGTTGCTGGTTTTACTACATAACTCAAGTTATCTTTCATGCTTTTTCTTGTCTAAGATCTTTGATTTCAGGTCAAAATATCTAACTCAGTAAATGCACGTGAAAACAACAACCGTGAAGACCATGGAGAGAATGGTGTGGATGTTCCAGGTGTTGGTGTATCACCCCGAAACCATGAGAATGCACCAGGACCAATTCCCGTGGATGTGGTATCACACAACTCTCAATGAATCGGCGTAATTTCTCACGTTGACAGGAGTATACGCCGAGAAAATCAACTGGACATTCGGAAGAACATCGCCCGGGGAGAAAGAGAAATGAACAGGGGAAGCGAAGTAGGAAAATCTCGGCACATAGTTCATATGATTATCGGAGGGACCGACATTCCCCAGGGGTCCGGGATCAAGCGGATAAAGGTTTCTACGACAACGCAAGGGCAAGCCTGGGGCTGGGCATCTGAGGACATCCTCGCATTCAGCGAAAAAGATTTTGAAACTCTGTCTCATCCACACAACTATGCGCTAGTAATCTCGTTTCTCTTAAATAACATCCAAATTAAATGTGTACTCGTGAATCCAGGTAGCTCGGCCAATGTAATTAGATCGACGGTGGTAGAACAACTCGGATTGCTCGATCAGGTCATACCTACATCCCGAATCCTCAACGGCTTCAATATTGCCAGCGAGGAAACAGAAGGAGAGATCACCCTCCATATTAACATATCTGATACAGTTCAAGATACTCTGTTAAAGGTGATACAAGGTACAATGCATTGCTCGGTAGTCCGTGGATACATAATATGAAGGCGGTAACATTGACCCTGCATCAGATGATGAAGTTTCCGACAAAGGATGGAATAAAACAGTGTATGGAGAGCAACACGCGGCGAAGGAAATGTTTGTGGTCCATGAAGAGGTACCGAATTCTGTGCACGCCACCTCGGAAGAGCTGGAAAACTGACCAACCCCCAAGGATGATAAAGAAGACTTCCTCGCTCCCAGAACTTTCATTGCCCCCGAAGAATCAGATGCAACAAATTTGACTATTGAAGAATTGGAGCAAGCCGTATTGGTCGAGCATCTCCCAGATCGGAAGGTGTACCTAGGGACGGGATTAACCCCCGAACTCAGGAAAAAAACTAATCCAATTCCTTATTAACAACATCGATTGCTTTGCTTGGTCTCATTTAGACATGACAGGGATCCCACCGGAGATAGGCACCATTGACTAAGCGTTGACCCTAGATACAAACTGGTGAAGCAAAAAAGGAGACCCCAATCCGAGATAAAGCATGCATTCATCAAAGACGAGGTAACAAAGCTCCTCAAAATAGGGTCTATTAGGGAAGTTAAATATCCCGAATGGCTGGCCAATGTGGTGGTAGTTGCTAAAAAGGGGAATAAACTAAGAATATGCGTAGATTATAAAGATCTAAATAGGGCAGCCCAAAGGACTCATTCCCACTGCCCAACATCGACCGATTGATCGATGCCATGGCCGGCCATGAAACCCTTACTTTCCTCGACACCTATTCGGGGTATAATCAAATTCAGATGAACCCCGAGGATAGAGAAAAGACTTCGTTTATCACAAAGTACGGTACGTACTGCTACAGTGTAATGCCCTTCGCGCTAAAAAACGTAGGGGCCACATATCAGCGCCTAGTTAATAAAATGTTCGAACATCAAATAAGAAAATCCATGGAAGTTTATATTGGCGATATGCTAGTTAAGTCCCTGTACGCAGGGGACCATTTGACTCATTTGCAGGAAACATTCGACATCCTCAGAAGTTACAACATGAAAATCAATCACGAGAAGTGCGCCTTCGGGGTAGGATCGAGCAAATTCTTGGGTTTCATGGTATCGAACAGAGGAATCGATATCAACCCCGATAAAATCAAAGCCATCGAAGAAATCACGGTGGTAAATAACGTAAAGGTCTACAATGGCTGACCGGGCGGATAGCAACCCTGGGCCGATTTATATTAAGATCATCGGACAGAAGTCATCATTTCTTCTCCTTTCTTAAAAAGGAAAATAGCTTCGAATGGACTCCGGAGTGCCAACGCGCCTTGGAGGAGTTGAAGCGATACCTGACGAGCCCACATCTGCTCCACACCCCAAAAGAGGACGAGACATTGTATTTGTACCTGGCCGTATCCGAGATAGCGGTAAGTGTCGTGCTGGTCTGAGAAGAACAAGGTACGCGATTCCCTGTTTATTATATAAGTCGGACCCTGGGTGACGCCGAAACCAGGTATCCGCATCTGGAAAAACTAGCTCTTGCATTAATAAGTGCATCTCAAAAATTGAAACCTTACTTTCAATGTCATCATATTTGCCTTTTAACAACGTACCCCCTTCGAAGCATATTGCATAAACCCGAATTATCGGGCAGGTTGGTCAAATGGGCTATCGAACTCGAGGGATACGATATCAAGTATCAGCCTCAAACGGCTATAAAGTCTCAAATTTTGGCAGACTTCGTAGCCGACTTCACTCCCTCTCTCGTACTTGAGGTCGAGAAGGAACTTTTGCTACAAAATAGGCACATCCTCGGGGATATGGACCTTGTTCACTGACAGTGCTTCGAGCGTAAGAGGGTCCGGGCTCGGCATAGTCCTAAAGCCACCTACGGGCGGCGTGATTAGACAATCTTTAAAAACCATAAGGTTAACTAACAATAAATCTAAGTATGAGGCTATGATTGCAGGTTTCGAATTGGCCAAAGGCCTCAGAGCTGAGGTCATCGAAGCGAAATGCGATTCCCTCCTGATGGTAAATCAGGTAAATGAGAGCTTCGAGGTTCGGGAAGATAGGATGCAAAGATACTTAGACTAAATTCTAATCACATTGCACTGCTTCAAAGAATGGACCCTGGTCCACATACCCCGAGAGGAGAATAGCGAAGACGATGCACTCGCAAACCTGGGATCGTCCGTCTAGGAAGATGGCATACTCCCTGGATCTGTTGTTCAACTGTCCAAGTCAAGGATCGAGGAAGGCCACGCCGAGTTCAACTCCACTAGCCTAACATGGGATTGGAGAAATAAATATATCGACTATTTGGAGAGCGGAAAGCTACCCACGAACCCAAAAGAGTGGAGGGCTTACGTACCAAAGCAGCCCGATTCTCGCTCGACAAAAGCAGAACTCTTTACAGAAGAACCTTTGATGGCCCTCTAGCAGTATGCCTGGGGCCGGGAGATACTGAGTATGTGCTCTAAGAGATCCACGAGGGCACCTGCGGAAATCATTCCGATGCCGATACCTTAATTCGAAAAATAATCAGGGCAGGCTACTATTGGGACAACATAGAAAAGGATGCCAAAGAGTTTGTCCGCAAATGTGACAAATTCCAAAGATTCGCCCCAATGATCCACCAATCTAGTGAACAACTACATTCAGTTTTGTCACCATGGTCATTCATGAAATAGGGGATGGACATCGTCAGACCTCTACCAACGGCGCCAGGTAAAACTAGATTTATTTTATTTATTATTGACTACTTCTCGAAATGGGTTGAAGCATAGGCCTTCAAAAAAATAAGGGTAAAAGAAGTCATTAATTTCATCTGGGACCACATCATATGCCGATTCGGAATTCCTTCTGAGATAACATATGATAACGGGAAGCAATTCATCGGAAGCAAATTGACTCAGTTTCTCGAGGATCACAAGATTAAAAGGATCCTGTCAACACCCTATCACCCGTGTACAAACGGCCAAGCCGAGTCCACAAACAAAACCATTATTCAAAACTTAAAGAAGAGACTGGAAGGCGTAAAGGGAAGATGGAGAGAAATATTTCACGAAGTGCTCTGGGCATATCGAACAACTCCAAAATCAAGCACGGGGGAAATGCCTTTCTCTCTGGTATACGACGCCGAGGCTTTGATACCGGTCGAGGTCAGAGAACCCACCTCCATAGTCCGACACATCACCGAGAGCTCGAATAATGAGGCCATGGCTATTGCTCTCGAACTATTGGATGAAAATCAAGAAGCCTCGCTGGTCCGAATAGCCGCACAAAAACAGAGGATCGAAAGATACTACAACAAGAGAACAAATCTCCGACATTTTGGAATCGGGGACTTTGTCCTAAGGAAGGTTACCTTGAACACTCGAAATACTAATGAAGTAAAGCTAGGTCAGAACTGGGAAGGACCGTACCGCGTCCTCGGGATAGTTGGCAAAGGGTCCTACAAAATCGGCACCATGGAAGGCGAACAACTTCCAAGCAATTGGAATGTATCAATGCTCAAACGCTATTACTGCTAAAAGCTCAAAGGCCTTAAATTTCAAAAGCATGCGTTGTACTCTTTTCCTTCGATCAGGTTTTTATTCTAAGAAGGGTTTTACCGGCAAGGTTTTTAACGAGGCAAAATCTATATGCTACATAAGGAAGACTCAACAAGTATTCAAGGTTTCTTTTGCAATCAACCTTGAATATTGGGGGGCATCCCCCCGAAAGGTCACCTACTCGAAAAAGCCAAGATGCGCTAAATGAGGTCTCGATAGGAAAATAATGTACCGGGCCAAATGGTCGAACGAACTGTGTCCGTATAGAATAACCGAACCCTTAATAGCGAAAATGTGTATACTTGTACCAAGTAATCAAATAACACTTTCCCCTTCATCAAAGCATTTCGCGTTTCAAGGAAGCTCGGTATTTTTTGCAAAAATGGCCCCATAGCCAAAATATGTCCCGAACACTCGGGACTAGCATCAACAACTCGAAACCATATGACCTACGGGTTGGAGCTTCAAACTCGTAAGCCCTCGATGAGGCAACATCAAGTTCACAAAATGGCCCAGAGCCAAAAAATGTCCCAAACACACGGGGACAAGTGTCACGCCCCAACCTTGGGAGGCGTAGCTGGCACCCGGTGTCACTGACCCGAGCGAACCATTCTGTAACTCATTCATTCCTTTATAACTATCATGGGCCAACATGGACACAACTCGTAATGTACAATTGTAAGTGGGCAAATATTATATCAATGAACCATCGTTCATAAAACATGAATACATATGGGCCGTCAAGGCCTCTGACATACATGTACATAATAAATCTGTGTCTACAAAGCCTCTAAGATTATTTGACATAAAATAGGACAGGGTACCGGCCTACCCATAAGTATGTAGCAAAACTCTAACATGATGACTTATATACTCGGCTACACTCCGAATGAGGTGGAGTCTTACCGATCCTTCGTTGAATACTGACCTCGTCTACTATGAGGGCTCGTCGAACTGATTGTCTATACCTGCAGGCGTGAATGCAACATCCCCAACAAAAGGACGTTAGTGCGAATAATGTATTGAGTCTGTAAGGCGTGTTAATCAATATATAAAGGACATGGAAAAAACATGGAGTAAAGAACTTAACCTGTAAATCTGGATAGCTTTGTAAATCATGAAATATTTATAAGGTCATGCGTATACGTGTATATGTCATGTAATGCATAGGTCTATACGTACATAATATCGTCAAGCCTCTGAGGGCATCCCATCATATCATCTCAGTCACCGTGGGCAAAATCATCAACGTATACCAGCTGATCAGGTGGTGATGCGTATATAACGCCGTAACCTTTTACCGTATCCCATATACATATATATATATGAATGTCATGTCGTGCATAGGTACATGTGTCATAACATTATCACACCTCTGAGGGAATCCCATCATATCATCTCGGTCACTGTGGGAAAATCATCAACATATACCAGCTGATCAGGTGGTGGTGCGTATATAACGCCATAACCTTTCCCATATCCCATATATATATATATATATATATATATATATATATATATATATATACGTGTATATAACGCCATCTGGTCATGGGTCAATATGCATATGTAGATGCATGAAATGCACATGAAAATATGTTTATAAAATCTCGTAGTACGTCATAAGACCATTATGCCTCTGGTTAATATTATGAAATAAACTTTACCAACTTACGTATTTTTGAGACCCATGAACATACGATAGAATAATAAGACATATGGGAATTCAAGAAAATAGACATCTCTAATACTTCTATGAATAAATTTATTTATGAAATTTGTGCATTTGCTCATATAATTCGTGTCGTATAGATCATGCCAAAAGAAAGAAAGGATAACCTTAATATACCTGGAGTAGGAAAAATCCGTATGATATTCTTGGAAAATTTTTGCACCGTATACCCTTAAAATCGCAAAATCTCACGTTGCTAATGTTAATGTGCTAATTGCAGTCAGTAGAAAGGTATTTTCCCTATGCCGCACCATCCCCTTCTCCTACTATCATATGCAACCAGCTTTTATGCTCCACCAAGTATATGGAAAATATATTTCATGAAAAGTATTTAACATCACACCAGACATATACTGGAACAAGTGCTTCCAATACACCTTAATAGCAATTAGACTAGAGTAATAGTAAACTGAATTCATCAATTAACAAGATACGTAGTCTGTTTAAAGTAACTATTCACTTTTAACAAATTAAATGAACTGCCTCTTTCAGTGAGTAGTTTTCCTACCTTTTTATTTTTAATTTTATTCTATGTACTAATCACTTCAGTACTAAAACTTGCGTATATAACCTAATTAAGCTTAGTGACAAAAGAGTTCACTAGCTAGGTACCACTTTAATACTTCCTTCAGCGCCTAAATTATGTTCTATTTTTTTAAAACTAATTAAAACTGTTACCAAAAGTGGGAGTGTTCTCTGAAATAGTAGCTAAGAACACACAAGAGTTTCTATCAAGAATGAAGAAAATAGTAAGTAAGAAAGGAGAAAAAGGGAGGAAGATAGAACTGTTCTTTAATATGCCACCTATAAGAAATGACTAATGAGTCATCTAAATTTGTAAGGGGGCTGCCACGTGGGGTGGGATGTTTAATCTTATCCCCTAACTTATTAATTAACTAGTTAATGACCTGTTACCCGATAATTAACTAATTACCCATATAATTAAAAATTATCTCAAATTACTCAAAATTATACTTATTTTTAATACACTTTATACACCTTACTATAATATACTTTACTATCATAGTCATGTGATACAATATAAAATCAATACATACACTATTATTTCATTAAAATATCCATATTAAAATACATATATTTTCTCAACTTATAATTTTCCTAATCTCATATAACAAGTACAAATTTTCGTACACTTAATTCTTAAAATGGTAAAAAAAGAAGATATCCTTCTTTTTTTGTGAAAGAAAATAATTCATATCTTTACGATAAAGAAAATCTCATAAACTATATCATATTATGTGTACAATTTAAAGCATTTTAGGAAGTAGTAATATTAATAACTATTTAAAATTATATTTTCAAAAATTTTACGAAAATGCTCTACTCAAAATACCACATCAAACATATATATAATGGTATCAAGGATTTTAAACTTATGGGGTGTAACATCCTTCCCCCTTTAGAACATTCGTCCTCGAATGTTAACTCTTATAGATTTGCGAAATTTTCACTAGGATCTCCTTTGTAAAGTAAACTTAAAATCCAAACTATATATGAAGTCTCGACTATTCACAACCTTTTATAAATTATTCTTCATTTTTAACTTACTTACCTTTCTGTATCGCATTGTATTTTCTGTCGCGTTCATAACCTCCATTCCACAAAGGTAGAAATTACATCTACGCCTTAAAGCTTTGTTGTGATAGCACCTCTAATGAATACAAAATCTAGCGAAAGCTTCATACTGACTTCGTACGACTCAGCTCTATGACACGATCTGGAAAAAAATGAAGGTTAACATTTCCTAAATGCCCTATAGCCTCTGAATTATAAATGTGACGCGCAACACACCTATAAGTGAGACTCTAGTAGGCACGACTTTGTAGACTTTCTAGGACACGACCCGCTCTGATACCACTTTGTCACGCCCCAACCTTGGGAGGCGTGGTTGGCACCCGGTGTCACTGACCCAAGCGAACCACTCTGTAACTCATTCATTCCTTTTATAACTATCATGGGCCAACATAGCCACAACTCGTAATGTACAATTGTAAGTGGACAAATATTATATCAATGAACCATCGTTCATAAAACATGAATACATATGGGCCGTCAATGCCTCTGACATACTGTATATAATAAACATGTGTCTACAAAGCCTCTAAGATTATTTGATATAAAATGGGACAGGGTACCGGCCTACCCATAAGTATGTAGCAAAACTCTAACACGATGACTTATATACACGGCTGCACTCTGAATGAGGTGGAGTCTTAGCGATCTTTCGCTGAATACTGACCTCGTCTACTATGAGGGCTCGTCGAACTGATTGTCTATACCTGTAGGCATGAATGCAGTGTCCCCAACAAAAGGACATCAGTACGAATAATGTACTGAGTATGTAAGGCATGTTAATCAGTATATAAAGAACATGGAAGAAACATGGAGTAAAGAACCCAACCTGTAAATCTGGATAGCTCTGTAAATCATGAAATATTTATAAGGTCATGCGTATGCGTGTATATGTCATGTAATGCATAGGTCTGTACGTACATAATATCGTCAAGCCTCTAAGGGCATCCCATCATATCATCTCAGCCACTATGGGCAAAATTATCAACGTATACCAGCTGATCAGGTGGTTATATATATATATATATATATATATATATATATATATATATATATATATATATATATATATATATATATATATATATATATATATATATATATATATATATATATATATATATATATATATATATATATATATATATATATATATATATATATCATGATACATCATCACGCCTCTGAGGGCATCCCATCATATCATCTCGGTCACTGTGGGCAAATCATCAACATATACCAGCTGATCAGGTGGTGGTGCGTATATAACACCATAACCTTTCCCATATCCCATATACATATATATATATATATATATATATATATATATATATATATATATATATATATATATATATATATATATATATATATATATATATATACGCGTATATAATGCCATCTGGTCATGGGTCAATGTGCATATGTAGATGGATGAAATGCACATGAAAATATGTCAATAAAATCTCTTAGTACTTCATAAGACCATTATACATCTGGTTAATATCATGAAATAAACTTTACCAACTTACTTATTTTTGAGACCCATGAACATATGATAGAATAATAAGACATATGGGCATTCAAGAAAATAAACATCTCTAATACTTCTATGAATAGATTTATTTATGGAATTTGTGTATTTGCTCATTTCATTCGTGTCGTATAGATTATGCCAAAAGAAAGAAGAGATAACCTTAATATACATGGAGTAGGGAAAAATCCGTATGATATTCTTGGAAAAAGTTTGCACCGTATTCCCTTAAAATCGCAAAATCTCACGTTGCTAATGTTAATGTGCTAATTGCAGTCAGTAGAAAGGTATTTTCCAATTGCTGCACCATCCACTTCTCCGACTATCATATGCAACCAGCTTTTATGCTCCACCAAGTATATGGAAAATATATTTCATGAAAAGTACTTAACATCACACCAGACATATACTGGCACAAGTGCTTCCAACACACCTTAATAGCAATTAAACTAGAGTAATAGTAAACTGAATTCATCAATTAACAAGATATGTAGTCTGTTTAAAGTAACTATTCACTTTTAACAAATAAAATGTACTGCCTCGTTCAGTGAGTAGTTTTCCTACCTTTTTATTTTTAATTTTATTCTATGTACTAATCACTTCAGTACTAAAACTTGCGTATATAGCCTAATTAAGCTTAGTGACAAAAAAGTTCAGTAGGTACCACTTTAATACTTCCTTCAGCGCCTAAATGATGTTCTATCTTTTTAAAACTAATTAAAACTCTTACCAAAAGTGGTAGTGTTCTCTGAAATAGTAGCTCAGAACACACAAGAGTTCTATCAACAATGAAGAAAACAGGGAAACCTCAAAAGATCTTACTACTTCAGATTATCCTGGCTTGATAGCAAAACTTACACTTTGTTTGTTGCGGTGGAAAGTAGGGGTATTAGGAGGGGACAACGGCTATTTTCCTTACTTGGTTAGGTAAGATATCAGTGGTACGCGACGCCTTCATTAATTTAGGTCGTAATTTGAATGCTTGCTAATCACTTCTGTTTCAGTTTTGATCATAGTGTGTGATGGTATTTTCAGCTCAAGTGACAGTTGCCACATTATAGTAAGAAACCAATTGTTTGGTTAAAATTTTACATTTGGAAATATTCCTAAAAGCAAATTTTGATTCGTAAAATCTGGAACATTTTGTTTGGTTGTGAAACTTGTATCTCTCTTTTATTTACAATGGGAAACTATATCAGCAGTTTGTTTGTAGGAGTTTGTGACTTGTCGAGTTTGTAGCCTTCTTGCAGCACTAGAAATCTATGAGAAAGAATAAAATTCAATTGTTCCTGCAAAAGAAAATGCGCTGTTAGCTATAACACTAGTCTTCTGTTTCAGCACTTCATCTTTATGGCTATGTTTAGAGTTACTCAGTTTATTCCTGTTTCTCAGATCAAGAATTCCTATTTCTGTACAACACTCATGGTTGTAGCTTATTCCTGTTTCTGTATATGTCCAATCCTCAAAGATGGACCAAAGGATATGCTGTTATGTGGTCTGAAGGTGTGAGTCCTTTGCAAACATGAGTGTTTGTTAAATGGCAGTCGAAATAAATGATGCCTGTTAGTAATGATTGGGCAATTTTAAATAGGTCCTTTCACACAATTATTTTATAATTTCAGGTCATACAGTCTAATGTTCGACAATTTAGCGGTTGGAAGATTTCAAAATGATGAAAAGTTGCGAAAATCATTTGAAGTCCATCATTCTGGATTATTACTATGATGACATTAGCAATTTAGTCCAAACAATATATTTTTATGTTTTAAGTTACTGTGATATTAATATTTTTGATTAGTACTTCCTTTTGATTGTTAAGATTTAATGAGATATATTACATTTTTTTGAATTAATATTAATATATTTTATTATTTGGGTCATATTTTATACAAATTTAGTAACTATTATTAATTGTCACCAAATTATTGATATTATCGCTAGTGACTTTTAAAGATATTAATTTTTAGCGGCAATTTAGTCAAACATATTAGCTATTAAAATGGACGCTAAAAGGGCAAACTAATTGCCGTTAAAGATGTGGACTTTTTAGCGACAATTATTTTGAATTTAGTGGCTATAAAAATGGGGGGTAAATAAGTATAATTAGACGTTTGGATTGGATTTAGTAGCCATTATAATTGCCATAAACAATTGCCGTGAACTTTTAGCGGCAATTATTTTGAATTTAGTGGCTATAAAAATGGATGGTAAAGAAGTATAATTAGCCGTTTGGATTTGATTTAATAGCCATTATAATTGCCACAAACAATTGCCGTTAAAGATACGAACGTTTAGCGGCAATTATTTTAAATGTAGCGGCTATAAAAATAGCTACTAAAGAAGTATAGTTGGTTGTTTTTTATTGGATTTAGTAGCCATTATAATTGCCGCAAACAATTTCCACTAAAGATAATAATTTTTAGCAGCAATAAACCATACCTTTTACCAGCTTTTGCGACAAATGCCGCTAAAGGCTTTGCCGACCCCCGCATCAGCGGCAAAACACTAATGGATGGTAAAAGATATAGCGGCAATAGCCGTTTTGTATTGCCGTTAAAGGTCTTTTTTGTAGTAGTGTCTCTCTTAGTTTCTCTCTAGGATGAACTCCCAACCTTTTGCAAGCCAAAACACTATCCCCCTAAAACCACCCAACATAATCCATCACAACCCACCACTTGATGATTTGGAAAATTCAACATCCTTCAAGGACAAATTGATGGAATCAAACCCAATGGATTTTGCTCCTACAATTGAACAAGAGGAAATACTCTACACCACAAACTCAACGGAAGATAAAGAGATTGTGCATGATCCAGAAGGTAAAAGGAAGGTGTCATAAAAATTTTCCTTTCAACGGAGGATAGACAACGTATCTATGAACCGTGGAAATACTCTATCATAATCAAATTAGTAGGAAAACGTATGCTACATCATTATTTAAAAAAGAAAATTCAAGATCTATGGAATCCAGTGGAGGAATTCTCTCTTATTGATCTTGGAGAAAACTATTATATTATCAAATTCAAGAAGAAGGAAAACATGGATAAATCTATCCACTTTCCATAGTTTATAAATGACCATTTCCTGTCCATTTCTAGATGGAAACCAAATTTTGTGGCCAAAAATAAAAAATTAACTACCTCTGCTGTATGGATTAGGCTTCCCCAATTGCCAACAGAGTTTTATGATGGTAAAATCCTAGAAAAAATTGGTAATGCAATAGGACGCCTATTAAAAATTGACATATGTGCATCAACGACCCTCAGAGGTCGATATGCAAGAATTTGTGTCGAAATTCCTCTGGAAATTCCAGTCCAACCCTACCTTTTTGTTGGACAACATAAGCAATGTATTCACTACGAAGGGAAAGATTTTCTTTGCAAAAATTATGGTCGTTTTGGTCACACAATAAGGCAGTGCAGTTTTATCAAGAAACAAAGCAATGATCCTCTCCATGCAGGACAAATTCATCAACCTACGGCTACAAATGGAGATAATGAAGCGGAATGGATCGTTGTTTCATTCAACAAAAAGAAAAATCAAGGTAGAAGATTTCCTCCTCAACCTACCATCAACCAGGTTAAAAGCAGCCATGGTCCAGGTATTTTGGTTAAACTTTTCAATGCTAATATAGGTAAATACTTGGACACTCAATTGCTTCAATATAAAATTAAAGATCATCCCACCTCTAATCAACCCTCAAAAGTTACTATCTAGCCTATCATTGCTAAGGAACAAAACAATACTCTAAACAAAAACCACTACATAGACAATAAGCAAATGATTTTGCCAAAAACTACCACGACTAATACAAATTTTCTTAGTAAAAATAAATTTACTCAATTAAATGATGACTTGGCATTTGAAGGCACTGACACTTGTATGAGTGAATCAGATGTGCACCAAATGATGCCAACCAAATAGATACTAACAATGCCATGCAAAATGGCTCTATAACGGACATTTCTAACCATTCTAATAATCCAACCCCTACTACCCTAAACTCACCCCTTAAACAAAAATCTACCCAAAATATTGTGTTATCCGAAGGATCTCAACAAGATCCTTCCTTAAGATATGGCAAGATTACTTCCACCATGCATGTTGGCCAAATGACATCGGATGTAGTAAAGGGTAGCCAAATGGCCACACCCTTAGAAAACCTAAAAGAAGCTATTAAGTGTCCTATAAATCAAGACATAGAGCACCCAAAACACACAAACTTGGAAGAAACAATCATTGGTTCTTCCACCAATCGACTACCCCTTTCTTCTACCCAAAACCCCATGCCTACTACCAGTTTATTTAATACTTTGTATACGGTGAATCACAGGGCCCGAATTTCCCGTCATAGAGTCGTCTTGCGGTCATGCCCCTTGAAGCGCGAGGCCAAGGTCGAGACTCATCCTCGGGGTTCGACTAGAGCAGATTCAAAGGGTATTGCATTCTGACTAATGCAGCGGGCTGCAGCGAGTGAGGGGGAAGTTCCCAAGTGACGCGACTTGACCTGACAAGGCCGGCCTATCTGAGGCCTATTTACAAGATGTCACATCTAGCCATCCTGTCTCTGTACCTTCACGGTTAACGCATTTTGTATTTTAAGAAATTCCCCTCGCCTATATAAGGGGAACCCATACCATTTTGTACAGTGCTGATGTTGCTCCATTTCTCCACAAGTGCAATAATATCTCTCTCTCTCTCTCTCTCTCTCTCTCTTCTCTTCTGAACTTGTTCATTCTCACCGGCCCCAGGCCGCTTTAGCATTTATCATTCTCTTATTTGTTCTACACTACATTGCTCAATATTGGTAACATAGAGCCTCGCTCAATAATATCTCTGCCTGTTATCCCATTCCCGACTGCCCCCATAGCTCGAGTTCGGCTCGAACCTTGGCCCAGAGGTCCCTGTCGACCAGCTTTGCATTAGGCCCCCTCGATTTGATTACTGTCTCGTTTTAGCTCGCTTTTCATCATTATACATCACATTCTTAGCATCAACTGCTCTAACAACTAGATTAGGAATAGATCACGTATTTTTAGAATCCCATTTATAAATTTAATTGTTGTTATCATTTTCACGGTAAACATACTTCTTACCCCACCAAAAATGTCAAGAGTTCCTTCATCCTTACGAAGAAGGAATCATCTAATTCAAATCCTACACAACACAGACCCCTCAACATGGAAAATATTCCCCCCTTCACCCTCAAGAACAACCCCAGATAATTTATGCACAACCACCCCAACCCCAAGACTACCAACCTACCAGTTGGATGGAGCTAGGCCTCATGGGCCATGCAATATCCTTCACAATTCCAATCAACGGCCAAGAGGCTATTGTGATCCTCCACAATACCCAATATCTAGCACAACTCATTATGAAGTGAATGAGATTAGCCATGAACAACTACCTCAATCAAGTTTGGCTCAACAACATTATCCATCCAATGGCTCCATCAATGAACCCTCAAATGGCTCAAGTAATGAGGGAGCAATGGAGAATGCCACCCCAGTTCAACCTCATAAATCCTCAAAATGCCCCGTTGGACCTTCCCTTCTTTCCCAGGGAGATGTATACTCATCTCAATCCCATCTTTCTCCCCTGGGACATCAACCAGGGGAACCAAGAGATACCAGCCCCCCTCCACCCCCTCTAGTACCCCCTACCCTATCCAGTAGAGGCAGAAATGGAGGAGGACAATGTCCCGCTAAACCTACACTTAGGGCCAACCCTAGAACTCTCAAACCTAGACGAAATAAAAAAATTTCTCTTCACGGAGAGGCAAGAGAAGAGGCATGTGCTCAGCTGCCCGTTAGCCCAATACAAGTGCTCTATGGATATCCACCCTCCACATGACCCAACAGTGGGCAACAAGGCGATGATTCTAGTACCTTCGATGAGAAGAAATCCTGTCCTACTGGGAGGGTTAAGGGAGAATGGAGAGATGTTAAACCCTAAATCTAATATATCAATGAACCATCCTACAAATTTCATAATATGGAATATAAAGGGAGGGCATAATGAAAATTTCCGGAGAAGCTTTAGGGAAATGATTGATACACATAGGCCTTGCATGGTGACACTGTTGGAAACAAGGATGGGCAACCATGCAGCCATGGTTAATGATTTTGGATTCACTGAAATAATTGAAATTCCATCAGAGGGTCAGTCAGAAGGCATGGTAATGAAGTGGAATGATGATGTAATCAACGTTTAAAATGCAGTTCGTAGGAATCAAGTGATTCATGCAACAATAGATGTAATTCTCATACGTAAACCTTGGTGTTTTACTTCTATATATGCTGGTACTTAATAAAAATATTATGTAGGATCTTCTAGAAAATATTAGCAATTATTATAAAGGGCCTTGGTTAGTAGGTGGTGACTTTAATGATATTTTAGCCACTAGTGAGAAATTTGGAGGCAAACCTATTAAGGATAGTAGAGCTAGATTAATTTGGTCAAAAATCAATAAGTGTAACTTGCTTGATCTAGGCTTCAAAGGTAGTAAATATACTTGGACAAACAACAGACATAATAAGAAAGATCTTATATTAGAAAGACTAGATAAAGTTTTCGGAAATGAGGAATGGATTGAACTCTTTCCTAAAAGCTCCATAATCCACTCTGACCACAACCCTATTCTTATAGAGTTGATCCCAAGAAATAGGTCTCTCCATAAAGTTTCATTTAGACTAGAAACCTTTTGGTGTAAACACCCGGAGTTCCAGACAATTGTAAAAAATAATTGGAATGATAGTGATTACTTCAAAGCTAGCCTTAATTTTGTGGATAAGTTAAAATCTTGGAAAGACAGCACCTTTGGTAACATTATGGGAAGGAAGAGAAAATTATTAGCTAGACTCTAAGGTATCCAAACTTTCAATAGCTATACTACCAGCACTTTTCTTCGAAACTTAGAATTAGACCTTAAAAATGAGTTCAATGATATTCTAAAAATATAAGAAGATTATTGGAAACTTAGGTCTAGGATCCTGTGGCTTAATGATGGAGACACAAATACAAAATTCTTCCATATCTTAGCCACCAATAGGAAAAGAAGAAACAAAATTAATTTCTTCAAAGATGATGCTGGTAATTCGATAAATGATCATAGACAAATTATGTATCATGTTCAAAATTATTTTACCTCTACATTTACTTCTTCTCACACACATTCTAGCTGGGCTAACCCCCTAAATCCCCAATTTAGTTATAACAAGATTAACCTAGATAATCTAGATACCCCCTTCTAGACAATGAAATTAAAAGAGCTATCTTCTCGTTCAAACCATTTAAATCTCCTGGTCCAGATGGTTTGCACCCTTTCTTTTTTCAAAAATATTGGTATCACATAAGTCAATTAGTTTTCAATCTTTGTCACGACATTTTTAACAATCAGGAAATCCCTCCGGAAATTAACAAAACTTTTCTTTGCCTCATTCCCAAAATCCACAATGCCAACAACGTTAAAAATTTCAGACCTATTGGCTTATGCAATACCATTTACAAACTAATCACTAAGATTCTAGCCAACCATCTTAAACCTTTCCTAGATCAATTGATCAGTCCATATCAGGCTAGTTTCATAAAAAATAGAAGAGCATCTGACAATGCTATCATCATTCAGGAGCTAATTTCTAAATTTAATAAATTGAAAGGTAAGCAGGTCTATATGATTCTTAAAATTGACTTAGAAAAGGCTTTTAATCATTAAGAATGGTCATTCGTTCGCCACACCCTTGAATAGTTTAAATTCCCACCAAAATTTTCCAAATTATTACTGAGTTGCATCTCAACTAGTAATATAGCAATCTTAGTCAATGGATCCGTTACAAATATTTTTCAGCCAAGTAGAGGAATTAGACAAGGAGACCCCATCTCCCCATATATCTTTATCCTCTGCCTAGAAATACTCACAAGATATATAGAACATCAAGTGGACATTAAGAATTGGGATCCTATATCCTTAGGATATAAATGTCCAAAAATCTCTCATTTATTATTTACAGACGACCTTACTTTAATGGCTAGAGCAAATGATAAATCATTTCAAGACATTAAAAATGGTCTTGACCAATTTTATTCTCTATCAGGTCAATGCATCAACATTACAAAATCAAAATTACTATTCTCTAAAAATTGTAACCATACTCTTATAAGAGATAAAATTAAGAAAAGTAATAGTTCTGGCACCTACCTAAGTTTCCCTATCTTAAACCATAGCCCAAAACCTAGGGACTATCAATTCCTAATCGATAAGATGAGAACTAAACTTGCCTCATGGAAAATGAAATTCTTTAATTTGGCAGGAAGAACAACCCTTGCAACATCGTGCCTAAATTCCATCCCAAACCACTACATGCAATACACCCTTCTTCCTAGAAAAACCCTAAAAGAGATTGATAAAGTCCAAAGGGACTTCGTATGGGGTAGCTCAATAGAAAAAAGGAAAATTCACCTAGTCAACTGGTCTACCATATGACAACCTAAATCAAATGGTGGTTTAGGCATCCACAATGCTCCTAATCAAAATCTATGCACTCTAGCTAGCCTAAGTTGGAGACTTCTTACAAATGCATTAATTCCATGGGCCAAGCTTATCATCTCTTACTATTGTAGTAGTTCCTCAATGAATAGATCTTCCTTCGTTTGGAAAAGTATTTGGAAAGGTTGGGAAATTTCCTCCAAGGGCATCATTTGGTCCCCCCACTTTCAATCGAATCTTAACATCTGGGAGACAAATTGGATCCCAAATTTTGATAATTTAAGAAAATATGTAATAGTCCCCCATCCGCTAGGGATACATTAACAAAAATATTAGATATCTTTGATGGTTACAATTGAATTTTGGACAGACTATCCCTTCCTCTTCCTCCGGGACTTCTAGCAAATATCACTAAAATAAAAATTCGTCTCAGGGGCCCCTCAATTGATTTACCTATTTGGTCTCTCACCACTAAAGGGGTATTTACTACCAAATCATGTTATACGCTTCTGGAATCACCTAATAACATCAACTTAGATTTTGACTGGATTTGGAAATTAGACTGTCCCAATAAAATAAAATATTTCCTATGGCAATGCCTTCATGATCGAATCCCTTGCAGAAAATACCTTTCACATATTGGACTAAACATTGTCCCTAACTGTCCCATCTGTAAAAGCCCTATTGGAGAATCTATCAAGCATATCTTCCTAGAATGCAAAGCCGTCAACAAATTTTGGGCCGACCTTCAATGGCACCACCACATTAACCAAAATGGTAAACACTGGCTTACCTAAATAAAGGACCTTAACTATCCTCTTAATCATGCTTTTCTAAATGAATACCTATTTTCCCTTTATCATTTGACATATTTGGGTTAATAGAAACAATAATAACCACAACAACACTACCAACCTGATTAGTGGTTCTCAAATCATGCAGAGGGCCATAGAATTTAAATTACTTACGGAAAAAATCTCTATACACTCTCCCAAATTACTAATAAAAATTAATTGGCACAAACCTCCAAGGGTTGGTTCAAACTTAATGTTGATGCCAGTTTCCACAGCTATAACAAAAATTGTGGTTTAGGTGGTGTTTTCAGAAATACACATGGTAGTTGGGTGGTTGGTTTTACAAAAATAACTCATGCAAATGGCTCACTAGCAGCAGAATTGAAAGCTCTACAAGAAGGTCTAAGGACAACAAAGGAGTGAAAACTCTTCCCATTTGAAATAGAGACGGACTGCTCAGAGGTAATTCAGGCAATACAGGTGGGTAACAAATTATTTAACAAAATTGTTAATGATTGCAGGTCGTTAATACACCAGCAGAGGGTTACCCTCCAGCACACTTTCAGGCAGGGGAATAGGATTTCTCATCAATGTTGCGACCAAAACACTCACGCAAGTGTATACGATCGTCAAGTAATATATTAATAAGTAAAGTATCGTTCCCACGAAGAGTTATGATCAACTTATCAACTGATGTAAACTCAAACAATTATCAATTCAAGCTAATTCATCACAAAATACATAAATAACCAATTTACATTTTATATAGTATCAAACAATAATACAACGCAAAGTTTGCTACGCCACTGATGCAATTTTCTTTTGAAAATTAATAAAAGAGATATTTCAGGGTCATGGGCTTGCTAGAGATCATGTTACGCTTTTAGCTTAAGAATGATTTATTGAATTATCTGGATTATTGATTATAGGATTAATAATATCCATAAGAATCCGTCGAATTCTTATGCACCTATTTAAGTTAAATTAATACCTATATTTCTTTGGCATTAATATTAACTAAAATGCATTTACAATTCCTATTTTTCAACCAAACAAGGCAATTAAGTATATTTCTATCTTAATCGCGAATCTTTCACCCGATGCCCAGGATCAAGATCTTGTTCTATTTGATTCTATATGCAATCAAGCATTTTCTTTTTCAAGTTTAACTCAAGATTCATAAATAGTATTTCACTGTTAGCTACGCAGTAAAATAATTAATAGCAGAATCAAATAAATTACCCATAACGATAAATTCAAGATCATCAATTTAAGCTTCAAACAACATAATCATCTAACACCCATGACCCCAAAATATTTGGGTTTTTAGCCACTCATATTCATATAAACATCAACAATATTACTCTTAAACATCAAATAAATAGATACTAGAAGAAAGTTTAGAAAAACTCTTTTAATCCTTGCTCCAAAGTGTTGTTCCTCTTGATTCTTTTTGATACTTGAAGATGAATCTCCTCTTCTTTTTCTCCCTAAAATCAGGTCTGGTCTCCCAATAATGGTTACTTTACCCCTTTTTAATCGTGTAAGAATGGGTTTTGACAATTATGCTGTGACGACCCGGTCAGTCGTCTCATGAGTTACCGCTCCATTTTCCCCATTTCTACTTCTTTATGCTTCGTTATCTGTCTTTTATATGATCGGATTGATCAGTTTGATTTCGGAGAGGATTTGGTAAGAAATGAGACACTTAGTCTCTTTTAAGAAGGTTTAAGTTGGAAAAATCAATCGGATGTTGACTTATGTATTAGAGAGCTCAGATGTGAGTTTCGATGGTTTTGTTAGCTTCGGAGGTGATTTATGACTTAGGAGCGTGATCGGAATTGTTTTTGGAGGTTCGGAGTAGAATTAGGCTTTAATTGGCGAAGTTGATATTTTGGCGATTTTCGGTTGATAGGTGAGATTTTGATATAAGGGTCGGAATGGAATTCCAAGAATTTCAGTAGCTTCGTTGTGTCATTTGGGATGTATGTGAAAAATTGTAGGTCATTCAGACGTGATTTGGTTGGGTTTCTGATCAAAAGCGTGTTTCGGAAGATTTTAGAAACTTAGGCTTGAATTCGATGAGTTTTGGGTAATTTGATGTTGTTTGAGGTGTTTTGATGATTGGAACAAGTTTGAATAAGGTATTGGGTCATGTTTGTGCTTTTGGTTGAGGTCCCGGGGGCCTCGGTGTGATTTCGGATGGTTAACGGGATGAATTGGGACTTAAGAGATTTCAGAAAAATTGCTACTTCTGGTGTTTTCGCACCTGCGGCTTGGGGACTGCAGGTGCGCACATGCGAGGGAGAAGGCCACAGATGCAAGATTTGGGCTGAGGGTCAGGAACCGCAGAAGCGGAGTTTTGGGCCGCATCTGCGATAATCGCAGGAGCGGATTTGGGCTGGTTAAATGAGTTCCGGAGAAGCGGACTTGTGACCGCAAATGCGGTACCGCAGAAGCGGTGGAGGGGCCGCAGATGCAAAAACCCCTAGGCAGAATGTATATATATATATATTCTTTCTTCACGATTTTTGCAGGGTTTAACCATTTTAACTTCGGATTGAGAGCTTTTGGGCGATTTTGAAAGGAGATTTCAAGAGAACTTCGTTGAGATAAGGATTTTGGACCTAAAACACACTTCTATGGTAATATTGCATGGATTGGGACTGAAATTTAAGTAATTAAAGGACTAAAAATGGAGGTTTAGGGCTTGAGTTAGATTTTGGTTAGATTCGTTCTGATTTTGGTTAGATTCGACGCGCGTGGAGGCCGATTCGGGGGGCAAAGGCATAGCGAGCTAGAGAGTTAGCTGGTTCGAGGTGAGTAATGATTGTAAATGATGTCCTGAGGGTTTGAAACCCCGGATTTGCACATCGTAATGCTATATTGAGGTGAGACACGCGCTTGATGATGAGCGTGAGGTTGTATACTATTGGAGATTGTGACTTGGTCCATCCCGATTGATGATTTTACCGCGTATTTGATTGTAAACTATGTGTTGTCATCATTATTTGGGCTGAATGCCATAATTGGGCCTAGTACCAACTATTTGAACCCTTCGGGACTATTTAGTGATATTTCCTCACTGTTTTTACTTGTTACTTGAACTCAGTCATGATATTTTCCCACTGTTTTTACTATTCAACCATTCTTTCTCAGTTTTCAAAACTTAAATGATATTTTAAATGATATTTGGGCTGAAAACACTGTTTTACTATAGCTTGATGGGCTTGTGAAGATTTTTTTGGACTGAGTAAGGCCGAGGGCCTATATTGTGAGGAACACTAATACTGATATGAGGCCGAGAGCCTGAGATACATATATACGCCACGAGGTGGCTTGATTGATATGAGTCCGAGGGCCTAGATTTGATGCCACGAGATGGCTTGATATTGCGCTTGGGCCGTAAGGGGCCCCTCCCAGAGTCTGCACACCCCCAGTGAGCGTTGTCGACGAAATATACGGATCGGGATGCACGAGGGCGGATTTGTTGATACGGTGCTCGAGGGGAGAACTTCTATGTGTTTACTTTACCATAAATGTCTGTCAATTACCAGTTTATTTGTTGTAGAAGTACTTTATTTTACTTTTCATTGGTTTACTGCTTACAAATTACCTATTTAATTGCTTTATTATAGAATACCCTGTGTACACGTGTTTTCTTACTTTCAGTCATAGAATACCCTATGGGTCGGAGTACTCACAATACTCCCTGCACCTTACGTGCAGATCTAGGTGCCCAGAGGCCGAGTGAGAGCTTTTTAGTCATTCAACAATTGTCGGGGATTTCGAGGTAGCTGCATGTCGTCCGCAGCCCTGATTTCTCCCTTCTATCTTAATACTTTTCCGCATTCCTAGACTATCTATGTAGTAGGCTGTTCAGACTTGTATTAGAGGCTCTATACTTGTGACACCAGATTAGTGTGGGCTATGTAGTTTTTATGTCTTGTTGACTTTCGCATATCTAACTTGCTGTTTTACACACTTATTATGATAATTGGTAATTAAACCGTGTTAGCAAATGATTTATTTAAAATGAAAAATGGGTCGTGGTTTATAATTGGTCCGGCTTGCCTAGTAATGTGATAGGTGCCATCACGATCGATATTTGGGGTCGTGACAAGTTGGTATCAGAGCCTAGGTTACATAGGTCTCGCGAGTCATAAGCTGGTTTAGTAGAGTCTCGCGGATCGGTACAGAGACATCTGTATTTATCCTCGAGAGGTTGTAGAACCTTTAGGAAAAACTTTATATTCTTGAAATTATTATTGTGCAAACTTGTTGATCCGAGTACTGAACTTTCATTATTCTATTCTCTCATAGATGGTGAGTACACGAGCTACCGGATGGGGTGGACGACCACCAGTGCCACCAGCGGAGGCCACCAGAGGCCGTGGACATGGTCGTGGCTGTGGCAGAGGCAGAGCAACAAGGGCAGCACTTGTAGACCCACCTACTGCCCTGGATTAGGATCATGCTCCAGCTATGGATGCTCCAGCAACATCATTTCAGGCACCAGCTGTGCCCATCGTGATTCCGGGTCTTCAGAAGGCCTTGGCACAGATCTTATCAGTTTGCACTGGCCTGACTTAGGCAGTTTTAGCCACTACAGCAGTAGCTACTTCACAGGCCGGGGGAAGGCAATCAGACTCCTGCCGCTCGCACACCTGAGCAGGTAGTATAGGGACTTCAGACGTCGGGGGTACCTCCAGCCCAGCCGATTTCACCAGCTCAGGAGTTTGTTGTGCCAACTATGTCGGATAATGAACAACATCGACTTGAGAGGTTTGGTAGACTCTAGCCTCCGACATTCAGCGGAGCAGAGGGCGAGGATGCCAAGGATTTCTTGGATAAGTGCCAGCGGATGCTTCGTACAACAGGGATTCTTGAGACTAGTGGTGTGGCATTTAGAACCTTTCACTTTTCTGGGGCTGCCTTCACTTGGTGGGAGGTGTATGAGAGGCATAGGCTGTTGGTACAATGCCCCTTACATGGTAGCAGTTCTCCATTCTCTTCCTGGAGAAGTATGTACTGCAGTCCTACAGAGAGAAGCTGCGTAGACAGTTTGAGTGGTTGCGACAGGGGGATATGACTGTGTCACAATATGAGTCAAGGTTTTCTGAGTTGGCTCGTCATGCCATCTGGATGGTTCCGACAGATCGAGAGAGGATCAGGAGGTTTGTTGATGGTCTTAGTTATCAACTCCGTATTCGTATGACCAGAGAGAGAGAGAGAGAGTGATGGGTGCTACCTTCGAGGAGGTTGTTGATATCGCCCGGGAGATTGAGATTGTTTGCCGTCAGGAGCGAGAGGAGAGGGAGGCCAAGAAGCCTCGAGGATTGGGCAGTTATAGTGGTGCTCCTTCGAGAGGCCAGTTTCAGCATGGTAGAGGCCATTCATTCAGACCTGTTCAACCCGCCCGCCCAGGTTATCGTGGAGCATCTTCAGGTCATGGTCATCATGGATCGCAGCAGGGCCAGTCATCACTCAGCGCCCTCCCAACTCAGAGTTCCTCTCGTGCCCCATCAGCTCAGGGTTCTTCTATACCGAGTGTATCTGATAGTCACTCCGGTGCGAGGGGTTCCCTTCAGTACCCTTCTCCAGTACCTGGGAGTTGTTATGAGTGTGGCGAGATGGGCCACATATGGAGGCAGTGTCCTCATCAGGTTGCTAGTTCGTCGTAGCAGAGGGGTCAGTCTTCGGCTTCAGCGCCAGTTTCTTCATCATCCGCCCAGCCAGCTAGGGGTGGAGGTCAGGCAGCCAGGGGTCGCTCCAGAGGGGGAGGTCGATCAGGCGGTGTTCAGGCTCATTTTTATACTATCCCAGGCATGCCAGAAGCTATTTCTTCAGATGTTGTCATTACAGGTATTTTTTCAGTCTGCCACAGAGATGCCTCTATATTATTTGATCCCAGTTCCACCTTTTCTTATATGTCCTTGTATTTTGCTCATTATTTGGATATGCCCCTGTAGTTTCTTGCTTTACCTGTTCATGTATCTACCCCGGTGGGCAATACTATTGTTGTAGACCGTGTATACCGGTTATGTGTGGTGACTATTGGGGGTCTGGAGACCCAAGTAGATCTATTGCTATTGAGCATAGTGGATTTTGATGTCATTTTGGGCATGTATTGGTTATCTCCGTGTCGTGCTATTCTGGACTGTCATCCTAAGATAGTCGCTTTGGCTATGTCGGGTGTGCCGCAGATCGAGTGGTGTGGTGTGACTGATTATGTTCCTAGTAGAGTGATCTCTTTCTTGAAGGCCTAGCGTATGGTTGGGAAGGGCTGCCTTTCATATCTAGTGTTTGTGAGGGATGTCGGAGCTGAGACTCCCAGTATTGATTCTATCCCAATTGTGAGGGATTTTCTCGATGTGTTTATTGCAGACCTGCCATGCATGCCGCCGGACAGTGATGTTGGTTTTGGTATTGACTTGGTGCCGGGCACGCACCCCATTTCTATTCCGCCGTATCGTATGGCACCAGCGGAGTTGAAGGAATTGAAGTATCAGCTTCAGGAACTCCTAGATAAGGGGTTCATTCGGCCTAGTGTGTCACCTTGGGGTGCGCTAGTTCTGTTTGTAAAGAAGAAGGATGGCACAATGAGAATGTGCATTGATTATAGGCAATTGAACAAAGTAACAATTAAGAACAAGTATCCTTTGCCTCACATTGATAATTTATTTGACCAGCTTCAGGGAGCGAGAGTTTTCTCCAAGATTGATCTCTGTTCGGGTTATCATCAGTTGAAGATCAGGGATTCAGATATTCTTAAGGCTTCTTACAGGACCAGATATGGTCATTATGAGTTCCTTGGTGATGTATTTCGGGCTAACCAATGCCCCAGCAGCATTCATGCATTTGATGAACAACGTGTTCCGGCCTTATCTCGATTCATTTGTCATAGTCTTTATTGATGATATTTTGGTGTATTCGTGTAGTCAGGAGGAGCACGTAGAGCATTTGAGGGTTGTGTTGCAGAGATTGAGGGAGGAAAAGCTTTATGCAAAATTCTCCGAGTGTGAGTTTTGGCTCAGTTCAGTGGCTTTCTTAGGGCACGTGGTGTCCAGCGAGGGTATTCAGGTTGATCCGAAGAAGATAGAGGTGGTTCAGAGTTGGCCTAGACCGTCCTCAGCCACTGAGATTCTTAGCTTTCTTGGTTTGGCAGGCTATTATCGCCGGTTTGTTCAGGGATTCTAATCTATCGCATCGCCTTGACCAAGTTGACTTAGAAGGGTGGTCCATTTGTATGGTTGGACGAGTGTGAGGAGAGCTTTCAGAAGCTCAAGAAAACTTTGACCACAACTCCAGTATTGATTTTTCCATCAGCTTCAGGTTCATATGCCGTGTATTGTGATGCTTCAAGAGTTGGGATTGGTTGTGTATTGATGTAGGAGGGTAGAGTTATTGCTTATGCTTTTCGTCAGTTGAAGCCCCATGAGAAGAACTACCCCGCTCATGATTTGGAGTTGGCTACCATAGTTCACGGATTAAAGATTTGGAGGCATTACCTGTATGGTGTATCTTGTGAGATGTTCACTGATCATCGCAGTCTTCAACATTTATTCAAGCAAAATGATCTTAATTTGAGGCTGCGGAGATGGTTGGAGTTGCTTAAGGATTACTATATCACTATATTGTACCATCCGGGAAAGACCAATGTGGTGGCCGATGCTTTGAGCCGGAGGGCACTGAGTATGGGGAGTTTGGCATATATTCTAATTGGGGAGAGACCTCTTGCAGTTGATGTTCAGACCTTGGCCAATCGGTTTGTGAGATTAGATATTTCGGAGCCCAGTCGGGTTTTGTCTTGTGTAGTTTCTCGATCTTCCCTATATGATCGCATCAGAGAGCACCAGTATGATGATCCGCATTTGCTTGTCCTTAAGGACAGGGTTCAACATGATGATGTCAGGGATGTGACCATTGGTGATGATGGGGTATTGAGGGTGCAGGGTCGGATTTGCGTTCCATATGTGGATGGGCTTCGGGAGTTGATCCTGGAGGAGGCCCATAGCTCGCGGTATTCCATTCATCCGGGTGCCGCGAAGATGTATCAGGATTTGAGGCAACACTATTGGTGGAGAATAATGAAGAAAGATATTGTGGAATTTGTAGCTCGGTGTCTCAATTTTTAGTAGGTGAAATATGAGCATCAGAGACTGGGTGGCTTGCTTCATCAGATGGATATTCCTGAGTGGAAGTGTGATAGGATCACTATAGACTCTGTTGTTGGACTTCCACGGACTTTGAAGAAGTTCGATGCTGTTTGGGTGATTGTGGATCGGCTGACCAAGTCCGCGCACTTCATTCCTATGTGTACTACCTATTCTTCAGAGCGGTTGGTAGGGATCTATATCCGAGAGATTATTCGTTTGCATGGTGTCCTAGTCTCCATCATTTCAGATAGAGGTACTCAGTTTACTTCGCAGTTTTAGAGGGTCGTGTAAAGAGAGTTGGGTACTCAGGTAGAGTTGAGCACAACTTTTCATCCTCAGATGGACGGGCAATCCGAGCGTACTATTCATATATTGGAGGAAATGTTGCGTGCTTGTGTCATCGATTTTGGAGGATCATGGGATGAGTTTCTACCGCTTGCAGAGTTTGCTTATAACAGTAGCTACCAGTTGAGTATTCAGATGGCTCCATATGAGGCTTTGTACGTGAGGCGGTGTAGATCTCTAGTTGGTTGGTTCGAGCCCGACGAGGCTAGACTATTGGGGATTGATTTGGTACAGGATGATTTGGAGAAGGTGAAGGTGATTCAGGAGAGGCTTCGTACTGCAAAGTCAAGGCAAAAGAGTTATGCTGATAGGAAGGTTCGAGATGTGTCCTACATGGTTGGCGAGAAGGTTCTGTTGAAGGTCTCACCCATCAAGGGTGTTATGAGATTTGGGAGGAAAGGGAAATTTAGTCCTCGGTTCATTGGGCCTTTTGAGGTGCTTCAGAGGATTTAGGAGGTGGCTTATGAGCTTGCTTTTCCACCTAGCTTGTCGAGTGTGCATTCGGTATTTCTTGTTTTTATGCTCTGAAAGTATATTGGAGATCCGTCTCATGTTTCGGACTTCAGCACGGTTCAGTTGGATGATGATTTGACCTTTGATGTGTAGCCGGTAGCTATTTTGGGTCGTCAGGTTCAGAAGTAGAGGTCAAAGGATATAGCTTCAGTGAAAGTGCAGTGGAGAGGTTGGCCCGTGGAGGAGGCTACCTGGGAGACTGAGCGGGAGATGCGGAGCAGATATCCTCACCTATTTGAGGCTTCAGGTATGTTTCTTGACTCGTTCGAGGACGAACGTTTGTTTAAGTTGGGGAGGATATGACGACCCGGCCAGTCGTCTCATGAGTTACCGCTTTGTTTCCCCCATTTTTGCTTCTTTATGCTTCTTTATCCGTGTTTTATGTGATCGGATTGATAAGTTTGAGTTCAGAGAGGATTTGATAAGAAATGAGACACTTAGTCTCTTTTAAGAAGGTTTAAGTTGGAAAAGTCAACCGTATGTTGACTTATGTATTAGAGAGCTCGGATGTGAGTTCCGATGGTTCGGTTAGCTCAGAGAGGTGATTTATGGCTTAGGAGCGTGATCGGAATTGGTTTTGGAGGTTCGGAGTAGAATTAGGCTTGAATGGCGAAGTTGATATTATGGGGATTTCCGGTTGATAGGTGAGATTTTGGTATAAGGTTCGGAATGGAATTCCGAGAGTTTCAGTAACTTCGTTGTGTCATTTGGGATGTGTGTGCAAAATTTCAGGTCATTCGGACGTGGTTTGGTTGGGTTTTTGATCAAAAGCGTGTTTCGGAGATTTTAGGAACTTAGGCTTGAATTCGATGAGTTTTGGGTAATTTGATGTTGTTTGAGGTGTTTTGATGATTGGAACAAGTTTGAATAAGGTATTGTCATGTTTGTGCTTTTGGTTGAGGTCCCGGAGGCCTCGGGGTGATTTCGGATGGTTAACGGGAAGAATTGGGACTTAAGAGATTTCAGAAAAATTGTTGCTTCTGGTGTTTTCGCACTTGTGGCTTGGGGACCGCAGGTGCGGTGCCGCACATGCGAGGGAGAAGGCCGCAGATGCGAGATTTGGGATGAGGGTCAGGAACCACAGAAGCAGAGTTTTGGGCCGCATCTGTGGAATCGCAGATGCGAAAGGGCGATCGCAGGAGCGGATTTGGGCTGGTTAAGTGAATTCAGTAGAAGCAGACTTGTGACCGCAAATGTGGTACACCAGAAGCGGTAGAAGGGTCGCAGACGCGAAAACCCCTGGGCAGAATGTATATATATTTTTTCTTCGCGATTTTGGAAGGGTTTAACCATTTTAACTTCGGATTGAGAGCTTTTGGGCGATTTTGAAGGAAGATTTCAAGAGAACTTCGTTGAGATAAGGATTTTGGACCTAAAACATACTTCTATGTTAATATTTCATGGATTGGGACTGAAATTTAAGGAATTGAAGGACTAAAAATGGAGGTTTAAGGCTTGAGTTTAAGAGGGCTTAAATTGAGGATTTGAGGGGTCATTTGAGCTCCGATTCTTATGTTTTTGATTTGTATGACCTCGTGAGGAGACGAGGAATCTAATGATGTGAAAAATTCTGAGTTTCGAGAAGTGGGCCCGGGGCTCGGGTTTTTGCTAATTTCGGGATTTTTGGTATTTTTCGATTATTTTCGCTAAGGCTTCATTCCCTTAGAATATTATGACGTATTCATTCTGATTTTGGTTAGATTCGACGCGCGTGGAGGCCGATTCGAGGGGCAAATGCGTCGCGAGTTAGAGAGTTAGCCGGTTCAAGGTGAGTAATGATTGTAAATGATGTCCTGAGGGTTTGAAACCCCGGATTTGCACTTCGTAGTGCTATATTGAGGTGAGACACGCGCTTGATGATGAGCGTGGGGTCGTATACTATTGGAGATTGTGACTTGGTCCGTCCCGATTGATGATTTTACCGCGTATTTGATTGTAAACTATGTGTTGTCATCATTATTTGGGCTGAATGTCATAATTGGGCCTAGTGCCAACTATTTGAATCCTTCGGGGCTATTTAGTGATATTTCCTCACTGTTTTGACTTGTTACTTGAACTCAGTCATGATATTTTCCCAATGTTTTTACTATTCAACCATTCTTTCTCAGTTTTCAAGACTTAAATGATATTTTAAATGATGTTTGGGCTGAAAACACTGTTTTACTATAGCCCAAGGGGCTTGTGATGATTTTTTTGGACTGAGTAAGGCCGAGGGCCTATATTATAAGGAACACTGATACTGATATGAGGCTAAGAGCCTGAGATACATATATACGCCACAAGGTGGCTTGATTGATATGAGGCCGAGGGCCTAGATTTGATGCCATGAGATGACTTGATATTGCGCTTGGGCCGTAAGGGGCCATCCCGGAGTCTACACACCCCAGTGAGTGCGGATACCCATTGTGATGTGAGATTGAGCCCGAGGGGTAGAAATTGTTGATACTGTGCCCGAGGGGCGAACTTCTATGTGTTTACTTTATCATAACTGTCTGTCAATTACCTGTTTACTTGTTGTAGAAGTACTTTATTTTACTTTTCATTGGTTTATTGCTTACAAATTACCTATTTAATTTCTTCATTATAGAATACCATGTGTACACGTGGTTTCTTAGTTTCAGTCATTATTTATCTTTATTACTCACTGGGTCGGAGTACTCACATTACTCCCTGCACCTTGCGTGCAAATCCAGGTGCCCCAGAGGCCGAGTGAGAGCTTTTCAGTCGTTCAGCAATTGCCGGGGATTTCGAGGTAGCTGCATGATGTCCGCAGCCCTGATTTCTCCCTTCTATATTAGTACTTTTCCGCATTCCTAGACTATCTATGTAGTAGGTTGTTCAGACTTGTATTAGAGGCTCTAGACTTGTGACACCAGATCAGTGTGTGCTGTGTAGTTTTTATGCCTTGTTGACTTTCGCATATCTAACTTGCTGTTTTACACACTTATTATGATAATTGGTAATTAATCCGTGTTAGCAAATGATTTATTTAAAATGAAAAATGGGTCGTGGTTTATAATTGGTCTGGCTTGCCTAGTAATGTGATAGGCGCCATCACGACCGGTATTTGGGGTCGTGACATATGCCCTTTTAAGACTGAAATAGAATAGTTCTGCGATTTTTACACACTCGTGGCGCCCCACGCGACTTCCTGTGCGGCGCGTACATGGATTGGTCAGAGGCAAAATACAATTTAACGGAGCAGAACAATTTTTGCTGGAATTTGCACTGCCGCGGTGCCCCACGCGGCGCACCCCGTGGCACGGTAGTGTAATTTTCTGCGCTGCTTCATTTTTTTCTTTTGTTTTTCTATCCGAGCTTGCTATGCGACCCCCGAACACGATCCTAACTTGATTTATTTAGCTTTTACTCAGACTTCAAAGCCCCAAATTGATCAAATTCATCCCAAATCTAATTCTTAAATCAGAATTGCTTCTTGCAAGGCATAAAACATGAATTTAGTATAATTCATTATTATTTAAGCTCAAACCTTTGTAAAATGCAATAATTAAAGTGTTGTTACAATGACTAAAACACGAGTTTTTAACCTATGATCAACACCCCACACTTAAACCATTGCTCGTCCTCGAGCAATTATACACTTCACATAAGGACGACCTTTTTATCAAACAATTTCTCTAACAACACATGCCGACACTTAAGTACCAATTTATCATATTTCAACCTCAAGACATGACTCACAAGTGGCAAACATTTTCATAACTTGCTTACTTACTCTAACACACTTTTCCTTGCTTTTACAAATCATGTGCCCTCCCACAACTAATATAGACTAGTTCCTCTCAAAGTAATATTCAAGAATATTTAGGAACTCAAAATAGGAAGAATTAACTCACTCTCATAATTGAAATTCATGTGCAACAAAATAACATACCATATGCTTGCCCATAGTATAATACTCTACTAATTGAGCTTATTCAATCAAGGATCAAATAGGACTTTAATTGGTTGTAATGCAAGCTGCAGGAAGGGTGTGATAAATATAGAATGTAGTAGTTACAGCTCTTTGAGCACTTCCATACATACACCATTTTATTTCACAATTTCAGCATCACTGTTATGTTAAACCATCTCCAACCTTTTTGAGGTTTTACATAATAACAACAAACCCCATTCTCTTTAAGCACCATAAGTTAGGGAATGTTACTAATGAAAATTCATCTCCTATATGTATGTATGTATGTATGTATGTATGTATGTATGTATGTATGTATGTATGTATGTTTACACAAACCAACAAATCTCTTCTCAACTTTAACAACATTAAAACAACACTAAGTGCTCATGAGAGATAGAGGTTCAAACAACTGATATATTTACATAAATTGGTAAGGTTTGTAATGTGAATGCCAAAGAAATAGGATTAACGACTCAAAAGGTTTGACTAGATATATACAACTAGGTGGAAACAATTATAAAACTGGTTCAACAAAGAAATGCCTATATCATCTCCTAAACTGAATAATGCTACTATTTCGCATTGCAAAACACTTGAGGGCAAGTTCGAGATATCAAATATTATGTTTAGAATATTTTAGCAACCTCTCTCACACATTGGCATACCACTCACTCAAGTTTGGATCTTTCTCGACTCTCTAGTCAAAGCAGTTAAGCATAGTTATAAATACACAATTTAAGGCACTTACTTTAGAATCAAGAACTGAGGTTGAGCATCACAAATAAGGTACATACCACTTCTAAAACATGTGCATTTGAGGAGATTAACTCTGTAAGTTAGGAACTTTTTATTCAATTGAATTAAAAAAAATTACACTATACCTGGTTCAAATACACCTTGGAAAAGAACCACGACATAAAGAAAAACCAAGGGGAAATTTTTAAATTAAACCAAAACTAGCATACACTAAACAGAAATAAAAGGAAATATATATATATATATATTTCGACTTCATTTCCCTCAAGAAAATCCATCGTCGGAAAAAAAATCGAAATTAGTACCACTTACTATCTACAAACACTATAATTGTCAAGACCCCGGTTCGTCGTTCGTGAACCATCGTGACGGCACCTAGTCCTCTACGACTAGGTAAGCCTAAATTGAGGAAGATAAACCAAAGTGCGGAATAAAATCAAATTAAAACATAATGAAGAGTGATAAAACAATGTTTAAAAGTGTCGCTCGACATACACAATATTTAACTCTCAAACCAATACATACTTCCAAGACCCGGAAACCCATGAATCACAAGTTAAAAGATACATAAGAAGCTCTAACTCCAGAAATGTCTAACCAAAAGGGGAAATTGAAGGGCTATACTATTACAGAAAGATAGAAAGGGACCCTTCGGTCTGCGGACTCGGTAGATATACCTCGAAGTCTCTACAGAAGCACCTCGCCTCAAGGAAGATAAGACAGAGTGAAAGTACCTGGATCTGCACATGAAAAACATGCGCAGAAGGGGCATGAGTACACTACAACGATACTCAGTAAGTGCCAAGCCTAACTTCGGTCGGGTAGTGACGAGAAAGGTCAGGGCTCTATTGAGGTGAAATACAATACAAAGTATAACAATGTAGAACAAGGCAGTATAATTAAGTGCAACAGTAAGAAATAACATAGAATAGAAAGAGAAACAACAACTAGAACAGAGGCAAAATAATCACGGAAAGAAAATACAACTCAACACAAAGATAACAACCGGGGTATCTTCCAGGATATCGTCATGTAGTCCCAATTACATCTATCTAGTGGATCTCCCGGGATCCCGTCCTGTAGTCCAACTATCAGTGCACGGGGATCTACCAGAATCCTAATCTGTAGTCCCAAATATAAATACCCAGTACTGGGGGAATCTACCGGGTGCAGTCCCATAGTTCCATATAACTGTGTAGGGGGATGTACCTGAATCCTACATCCGTTCCCAAATAAACAGACAAGGGGGATCTACCGAAATCCCACATCCGTAGTCCCAAATAAACAGACAAGGGGGATCTACCGGAATCCCACATCCATAGTCCCAATGTAAATACACAACAGCAACAGGAAAATATTCAGAAATGACAAATTTTATATTAAAGCAACAAGTAATTCTAGCCTAGCATGCTGCACAGAATTCAGGTAAGGCAGTTTGAGAAAATAAAGCAATTAAATCACTTAGACATGCTTTCCTAAGCTAACAACAGACTTAATAGTGCAAGTAATAAAAACAGGAAAGGAAGCATACTAGTAATTACTTAATGAAAACCGGATTTCCAACAATTATCACAAGTACACACTCGTCACCTCACGTACAAGGCATTTCAATTACCAAATCCTAAGGGGAAAGGTCCTCCACACAAGGTTAGACATGCCACTTGCCTCGAACTGACTCAAAATCAACCCGAAACCACGCTTTTTCCATGAGTACTCGACTCCAAATGGCCCAAATCTATTCAATTCAATTGCATAATGTAAATAACACTTCAAGTAACTGATTCTTCAAAGAAATTCTAAGCTAATACGCGAAATTAGGTAAAATGACCAAACGCCCCTCGGGCCCACGTTTTGGAATCGGGTAAAATTTATATTTTCAGAATCCTCACACTCTCCCGAGTTCATGCATACCAAAATTATCCAAATCTAAGGTCAAATTCCCAATCAAAAGTCAAATTCTAGGTCTAAGAACTGCCTTCCAACTTTTCCCCAATTTTCATCTCCAATCTGAAATTAAATGATGAATTCATATTTGGATTAATGGGTTACAAGCAAAAAGGAGTTAAGAATCGTTATCTAATCGATATCTTTGAAAATTCCTCAAAATCTCGCTCAAATCCGAGCTCCCAAGCTTAAGTTTTGATAAAAATGGCTAAACCCTCGATTTTGAAATTCTATATTCTGACCAGGTATTTCCTTCTTCGCGAAGCAACTTTGCTTGGTCTAGCTTTCCTTCATCGCGAACGCGATGCCCTAGTCGCGAACGCGGTGCACAATCTCCTCATCTTGCGTGAACGCGGGAATACCATCGTGAACCCGTAGGTATAAGACCTCTCAGCTTCGCGAACGCGAAGCATTAAACCTCCTCCAGCCCCAGCTCCTCTTCGCGAACGAGTGACCCCACTCGCGAATGCGAAGAAGGAAATCAGAACTGGGCTGCTACAATTTTCTGCAATTCCTCTAAGTTCCAAAATAACTCGTTGAGCATCCGAAACTCACCCGAGGCCCCCGAGGCCTCAACCAACCCTGCCAACTAATCCTAAAACATCATTCAAACTTGTTCCAACCTTCGGAATGCTCAAAACAACATCAAAACACCTATTTTTTTCATCGGATTCAAGCCTAAGAATTTCAAAAACTCTAAAAATACGCTTTCAATCAAAAAGTCTATCAAACCTCGTCCGAATAACCTAATCTTTTGCACACACGTCACATTAGACACTACTGAGCTACTCTAACTTCCGGATTTTCATTTCGACCCTAGGATCAAAATCTCACTATCGAGACGGAAACTTCAAAAATTCAACTTTCGGCATTTCAAGCCTAAATTAGCTACGGACCTCCAAAACACAATCTGAACACGCCCCTATGCCCGAAATCTCCCAACGGAGCTAACAGAACCATCAGATTTCCATTCCGAGGCAGTCTTCACACTGTTCCGACTACGGCCAACTTTCCAACAATTAAGCTCTCATTTAGGGACTAAGTGTCCCAAAATTCTCTGAAACTCAAAACCAAACATCCTGGCAAATCAAAATAGCAGAAATAAACTTGGAAAAAATAGTTAATGGGGATCGGTGCGTAAATTGATGAGACGACCAGCCGGGTCGTCACAATAATCTACCAAACTAAAAAAATTTAACAATCTAAATAAAATCAAACAACCAAAAATACGAAAAATATAAAAGTAAGTACATTACAATAGGGGCAATTCTCCCTACACTTAAAAACTTGCATTGTCCCTAATGCAAAAAATCAAAATAGATCAGAAAAGAGATTCCCTAAGGCCATTGGCCTAAGCATCTTCATCTTCAAATATGCGCAGATATTCCTCGTCATCTAAGGGAACATAGTTCACATCCTCATCCCCGCCAGCTACTAGATGCAACCTCAGATGGGCCAGTGTTTGATCTTTTACTTGGGCGCCGAGACATTATACCTACACAACATGATTAATATTAGCTAAAACACACAAAATAATTGAAAAGCAAGCGGAGTCAATACCCCACATTTATGTTATTATCATGTTAACACTTAGAATGTATAACAGGGATTCAGACTACCCTGTTCTTCAAATGGAATGACATAATGCTTATCAAGCTACACAATATTGGAGATAATTACTACAATTGTATATAGAATAAAAATTCAAAAACTAGGCTGAAAATATTTAAAAAAGCATAAAAAGAAATTAGTCTATTTTACAAAATCCAAAATTATTATACAAAATATACTACATAGGCACATTAATATGAATACTACATATCATTTTACATCTAGCAAGCGAAAAATTATGGTGTAGCCTAATATCATAGTTGTTATTAAAAATAACATCTCACAATGCAATTTGTTTCTCAATTTGCAACATTACTCAATTTCATGTCACTTAGACATTTTAACAAACACATTGTAAGCATGTCTTACATTCCTTAAATTTCAACTTGAAATGAGGAAATTCACCATATCAACAACACAAATATACCTGACATCACAACTACAACATCATTCATTCTTGTACCTGACTAAAGACATCATAACTTCTAAAATCTAATATTTCTAAACTACAATTAAATGTTAGTGCTGTTAGTCATTGGGTTGCCTCCCAACAAGCGCCTGATCTAACGTCGCGGCACGGCGTGAACCACTTTTTGCTTCCACCTTGAACTTATGAATTGTACCCCTAACAGGGTATCTAGTCTGTGGCTATGCTCATTTGGTGGGTCTACAAAGATAACCAGGCCAAGTAATAAATTTTTCACTCGGTACTTCTCGGTCTTTAGATGAGAAATGTAATTTTTGCTTTTTGGCACAACAAATTCAAGAATATAGGCACTTTAACCCTTACTCTTTGACTCCCCCATAGGCTCAGATGGCTCGATTACTATCTTACTATCTAAACACAATGTGGAAAAATGATTGAAATGAGGTCAAATGCACCCTAACTCATGAATTTTACTACTATTTACATCCCCATTTATACAGACACTCAATTATCCTAAAGTAATGTTATCTACTCCCTCACATGACTCTAGAGCACTCTTCTCAACATTACCATCCTCAAGAAAAATATGGTCTAATGATTGGTATTTTTGTTTTTGCTCCTCAATTTGGTCTAGAAGAGTTTTTCCAGCTTCCTACAACTCATCATTAAATTGTTGGGTGTTACACGCATCAACCTTTGCACTCAAATCTGAATCCAAGTTATGCACAACCAAGCTAAAATTATCAAATTTTTGTGCAAGCTCATCTCTCTACTTAGACCAATCTTTAATCAACGTTGTTAGTAAACAACGTCGTTCCGCAGATTCCCCTAATCGAGAATATCCGTCCCAATACCAACCCTTACTCCCATATTCAAATTCAGATCTCCAAGAGGTGAGGCCATGACTAGCCCAAAAATACGGTCCATAAAATCTTTCGTCAACAAAGCGTCTTCATCATTAACCTTACCTCCGTATACTTTATCCCCATATGTCATCCTGAGAGAACTAGAAACATACTAAGAGAAAAATTAAATAGTTATAAAAATAAAATATTTACAAAAAAAAAAGAAGAAAAAAAACTTGTAAAGATAAGAATAGAAGTCTGATCTAGAAAATAGTTAATTTCTAAGTCCCCAGCAGCAGCGCCAAAAACTTGTTGCGACCAAAACACTCACGCAAGTGTATGCGATCGTCAAGTAATATAGTAATAAATAAAGTATCATTCCCATGAGGAGTTATGATCAACTTATCGACTGATGTAAACTCAAGCAATTATCAATTCAAGCTAATTCATCACAAAATACATAAATAACCAATTTACAATTTAAATAGTAATCAAACAATAATACAACGCAAAGTTTACTACGCCACTTATGCAATTTTCTTTTGATAATTAATAAAAGAGATATTCCAGGGTCATGAGCTTGCTAGAGATCATGCTATGCTTTTAGCTTAAGAATGATTTATTGAATTATCTGTATTATTGATTATAGGATTAATAATATCCATAAGAATCTGTCGAATTCTTATGCACCTATTTAAGTTAAATTAATACCTATATTTCTATGGCATTAATATTAACTAAAATGCATTTACAATTCCTATTTTTCAATCAAACAAGGCAATTAAGTATATTTCTAT
Source organism: Nicotiana tabacum (assembly GCF_000715075.1). Taxonomy (NCBI): domain Eukaryota; kingdom Viridiplantae; phylum Streptophyta; class Magnoliopsida; order Solanales; family Solanaceae; genus Nicotiana; species Nicotiana tabacum. The sequence goes on from NC_134090.1 coordinate 87,338,534, forward strand.
CTTAATCGCAAATCTTTTACCGATGCCCAGGATCAAGATCTTGTTCTATTTGATTCTATATGCAATCAAAAATTTCCTTTTTCAAGTTTAACTCAAGATTCATAAATAGTATTTCACTGTTAGCTACGCAGTAAAATAATTAATAGCATAATCAAATAAACAACTCATAACGATAAATTCAAGACCATCAATTTAAGCTTCAAACAACATAATCATCTAACACCCATGACCCCAGAATATTTGGGTTTTTAGCCACTCATATTCATACAAACATCAACAATATAACTCTTAAACTTCAAATAAATAGATACTAGAAGAAAGTTTAGAAAAACTCTTTTAATCCTTGCTCCAAAGTGTTGTTCCTCTTGATTTTTTTGGATACTTGAAGATGAATCTCCTCTTCTTTTTCTCCCTAAAATCGGGTATGGTCTCCCAATAATGGCTGCTTTACCCCTTTTTAATCGTGTAAGAATGAATTTTGACAATTATGCCCTTTTAAGACCGAAATAGAATAGTTTTGCGATTTTTACACACCCGCAGCGCCCCGCGTGATGCCTCGTGTGGCGCATACATTGATTGGTCAGAGGCAGAATACAATTTAACGGAGCAAAATAATTTTTGCTGGAATTTGCACTGTTGTGCCCGCGGCACAGCAATGCAATTTTCTGCGCTGCTTCATTTTTTTCTTTTATTTTTCTATCTGGGCTTGCTTGAGACCCCCGAACACGATCCCGATTTGATTTATTTAGCTTTTACTCAGACTTCAAAGCCCCAAATTAATCAAATTCATCCCAAATCTAATTCTTAAGTCAGAATCGCTTCCTGCAAGGCATAAAGCATGGATTTAGTACAATTAATTATTATTTAAGCTCAAACCATTGTAAAATGCAATAATTAAAGTGTTGTTACAACGACTAAAATACGAGTTTTTAGCCTATGATCAATCAACTAGCAAAAAAGAGCCTAGGAATGGATAACCAAGCTTTTGGAGCAGCTGGAAGTGTCACACCTCCTTTTTACCTACACCCCTGTAAAGGGTATAAAGGAGTTTTTTTTCAATTTAAAGTGACAATCGAAACGGGATTATTTTATTAAAAATTCAGAGTCACCACTTGGGATAATTTATGGTGTCCCAAGTCACCGGTTTAGAATCACGAATCGAGGAAAAGATTGACTCTGTATTACAGTCTGCGAACCAGAAATCCGGGTAAGGAATTCTGTTAACCCGGGAGAAGGTGATAGGCATTTCCGAGTTCCGTGGTTCTAGCACGGTCGCAACTGTTATATCCGGCTTAATTATTTGATTTTAAACAATTATGAACCTATGTGCAAATTTTAACTTTTAACCGCTTTTATTCAATTTTTAAAGAAGATTAAACGTCGTTTAAAACACGTCTTTGGATCGCGCCACATGAAATGTACCCGCAATCCTAAACATATTTTATTCAACATTTTAAGAATTGGAATCGGGTCACATGAAATGCACTTCCGAATTTGAAAAATAAGGAAAGCAATTTAAATAGCGTGCCTAAAGCAACTACACATTTTCAAATTTAAAACAAGCTTTCTGAGGGCCACGGAAAATTTTAAGAATGGCACACCTTAAATTTTCTATAAAAGCTAGCAAGTTTTGTGAGGGCCATGGGTTTTGGGATTTTATTTGGCATGGCACGCCTCAAATTATTCAAAAGGGGTTTATTATTCGCAGTTGCTATAATCGGGTCACATGACATGCACCCGCGAATTTCTTATCCACCAGCTTCTATCACTTAATTCGACAAAGCATCCAACATTCAACATTCGTAGTTGGTCATCACATGTATACAACAATTTGATTTATCAACAAGAATATTAGCAGCTCCTTAATCTATTAGTCTAATAATAAATGGCAAAACAAATAATAATCTAGTGATAAGCAAACAAGACTTGACGATATAAACTTAAAGAAAGATAACAAATATATTACTACTACTTACACGGTAAGAAGTTAAAGCGAGAAAACAAAACTGAAGCAACGAAAATGCATCGAGAATACTCACAGATTAACCACAAAGAAAATATGTCACGAGTTGCTATTTGACTAATAAGAACAAACTCTGATTTTTTTACAGCAACGTCGAGTTTCAGCAGCTCGAACTTGACGGACAAATGGACAGCGATAACCATAGACCGGAACCAATCATATGGCAACCTCCACACGAATCAAACTCACGAACAACTCCAGACTGACTTACGCTCGTTCCCTCACTCTGTTAGTGTGCCTGACTGTATGTGTGCTTGATCTGATGGGGTTTGCTGGTTTTCCGACGAGTTCTGTGATGACAGAATGACTGGTTCGCCGGCGATTGCGATGGCGTTGAAAGAGTGGAGGAGTTCCGGCGTTTTTACGTGGTGTGGCTGGATCTCTTTGGTCTTAAGGTTCTAGGGTTGGTCTTATGTCTTCATGAGGAAGATGAAGATCTTCAGCCTTTCCTTTTTCGATAAATGGTGCCTGGATTTCCTTGGTTCAAAAATGGCTGAAGATATCGTTGGGGTTCCGATGGAGAAGACGACCAGTGGAAGGGTCCTGCGTTGTGAAAAAGTTGTGCAGCTTTTCTTCCTTTCAGACTTGTTCCCTTTCTTTTTAGATTTTTAAGCATTATTTATAGGTAGAGTCTAGGTTTAGGTGTATTTTTATGTATTTTGCCCATTAGTCCCTAGGTCTTTTGTGTATTAGATCCTTAGGGTCTTTTTTATTTATTTTTGTCCCCAAAAAGAGTCTAGAAGGGTCCCTAGACTACACAATGCCCTTTAAAATAAGATAGAAATACTACACAATGCCAAAGCTAATCCTAATTAATTAAACTAAATATGAAACTGTTTTTTGTGTTTTTTTTTGAAATTATATAAAGATAAAAATAAAGTACTATTTTTTTGTATTTATTATTTTTAAAAAAATTATGAAAAATACATAAACTAAAATATTTTTTTATAATTTTTATTTTTCTTGTAATAAAATAAAGTAAAATAGTCAAAATGAGTTGAAATAGCTATATTAGGTCTTAATTAAATATTTACGTGCTAAAATATGAAAAATCTTGGGGAGGGTAAAAAATTACATGTCTACAACTGCCCCTCTTTGACTGAAACGCACAGAATTTTCAGACAAAGTCTAACTAGACAGGTTTTTGACCCGACCCTTATTTGGAGAGACTAAAACGAAACCTATCAAATCACGTCCGATTGACTTCAAATTTTGCACACAAGTCCCAAAAGACATAACGAAGCTACAGAAATTCTCGGAATTCCATTCCGATAGTCGGATGAAAATTTCACCTATCAACCGGAAATCTCCAAAATACTAACTTCGCCAAAATGAGCTAATTTCTTCACCAGACCTTCAAAATTAATTCCGATTGCGCTCCTAGGCCTTAAATCATCCCCGAAACTAACCGAATCATCGAAATTCAATTTCGAGCCCTCTAACTCACAAGTCAACGTCCGGTTGACTTTTCCAAACTAATTCTTCCTTTAAGAGACTAATTGTCCCATTTCATACCAAACTTGATCCGAATTGACTCAAATTCACCAAGTACACATATTGAAACATGAATAAGCATTTAACGGGGAATACAGGATGAAAATACAGGAAACGACGGTTCGGGATCGAATAATACAGAGGCATCTCTGTGGCAGACTGGACAATTCCTGTAATGACAGCATTTAAAGCAATAACATAAAAAAAAACAGGCTCGTCCACCGCCTAATCGACCTTAATCCCCGTAAGCAATAACCGACTCACCAACACGCCTCAAACTGGAACCAATATAGCACAAAATCGTGCAATCAACTTATTTAATAGCAAACTCCCCAACTTGGCTCAAATACATAAATCAAAACGCACTCAATAAATCATAACGCACATACTCTATTATTGTTGTAATATCATAGTGAGGTTGAACTCACTCCTTCATAAGCTTGTGGAAACACAAATCATCTAGAATTGTAACTCTTCTACAATTCTTGCATTCACTCACATAATAGTTAAGCCCACTCTCTAGGCGACCAAATTTAGATTTCAATACATATTCTTTACTTGTAAATAAGATCTTCTAATAGACAGTATAAGAATCGCACCACCTTAGAACACTCCGCAGGAGATAACCCACATGTTTCACTTCTAATTAATATTTTTTTGTATACCTTCCACCGTTATTCACATTACACAATCACTTAGTCTTCCTGAGTCTAAACTCATACCGTAACATGAAATTTACTTCACTTCAAACAGGAGACATGAAAAGATTCTTCACGCGCCCATAACTCGGGGCTACACATCAGATCACAATGAAAATCAAACACTTAATAGTTCATCTATTATACTTACGCCCTTTCTCGTCACCTCCAAGTCATATAGATATATCTCGCAGTACTAACATACTCCTCACGTGGCTATCCAACCATCATTCCCACTAATAGGGACAATACCGGACATATAACTTCAAAACTCTTGCTCGCACAATCAGCACTTCGGTGCTCAAGCCATAGGCAAGGATCTAGCCTCAAGTCCTCCAGACTGGCCTAACATCAAACTCATAGCGATTACGTCTCGCCCTTCGTCCGAGGAATTACAAGCCATCAAGGCACATCTAATACTGAGAGCTCGTTCGCGCATACGAACACATGGATGGAATTGCAAGAGTTACTTTTTTTTCCAGCTGAATCAAGGACGCACGATAAAAATTCAAGAATATGAAATTTTCCTAAAGGTAATTCAGCCTCTCGAGGATAAATACAAACGTCTCCATACCGATCCGCGAGACTTTACTAAACCAGCTCATGACTCGCGAGACCTAACCTAGGCTCTGATACCAACTTGTCACAACCCAAAATCCCAACTCGGTCGTGATGGCGCCTCTCGTGAGGACAAGGCCAGCCAATCAACAAACCAGTACATCTCTTTATAATTACTTAGCAGGAATAAGTCTAAATCATGGGCAATATAATCTTAAATGCAAAATAAACGTGATAGAACGAGGAAAACCCTCCCAACTCAGCCCGAAATCGGGGTGTCACAAGTCATGAGCTACTACAGAGTTTACTAATATTTTACAAAGTCTGGAATTATCATAAATAACAAAGATAAGGGAGAAAACGGGGTTGCGGACGTCAACAACTACCTCGTTACTCCTAGTCACCGCCTGGTCTGGAAAGAATCAGCGCTCAGGAGCGAACTCAGCTCTGCCTGTATCTGCACACATAGTGCAGGGAGTAATGTGAGTACTCCGACCCAGTGAGTAATAAAAATAAATAACGACTGAAAACATGAAATCTCATAACGGCACAATATAGCGCTATCCCAAGCAGTAAAATCAGTTATACAGTAAAATAGTGAGTATCAGATAATTCTTCTTTTAAAACAGTAAAGACAAATAATTTCCACAGTAAGGATAAATCAAAAGCTTGCCCCTCGGGCTCAATATGTAAATCTCAGTATAGTATCAGCCCCTCGGGCTCACTCCCAACTCACCAGCACACAACATCAGCCCCTCGGGCTCACTCCCAACTCACCACACACAAGCAACGGCCTCTCGGGCCCACTCCCAACTCACCTGGGTACCCTGCGCTCACTGGGGGTGTGTACAGACTCCGGAGGGGCTCCTACAGCCCAAGCGCAATATCAATAGGCCTGAAAGCCTTCACACATCACACACGAGGCCTGAAAGCCTGCTCATATAACATTCGAGGCCTGAAAGCCTCCTCACATCACTCAACATATCCTCACGTATAGCCCTCGGCCTCAATCAGTCCAGAAAATAATCATAAGCCTCTTGGGCATCAGTAAAACAATAGTGCTCAGCTCAACAACATTATAAATATCATTAAATCTCGAGTTGAGTATTAATGTAGCTGAGTTCACAAAATAATATAATTCAATTGGACTGAGTTCAAATAATATTTCAATTCGTGAGGAAAATAGTGATGTAAATTCACAAAAGATTTTAGATAATTGGCACGAAGCCCAAATATGGCAATAAGCCCAATCATAGTGAAAAACAATAAATCTTTATCAATTACGCGGTAAAAATATCAATTGGGATGGACCAAGTCACAATCCCCAATAGTAAATGACCCCGCGCTCGTCATACAATGCGTGTCTCATCTCAACATAGTAGTACGTTGTGCAATCCGGGGTTTCAAACCTTCAGTGCATCATTTAAAATTATTACTCACCTCAAGACGGTCCAATGTCTACTCCGCTATGCCCTTGCCTCTCGAATTTACCTCTTCGCGCATCGAATCTGGTCAAAACCACAACGAATACATTACAATAGGCTAAGGAATATAACCCAATCGAAAAGACTCGAAAAATATCGAAATTCACAAAATTCGCAAAACCCGAGCACCGGGCCCACTTCTCAAAAAATTACGAAAGTCACATCACCAGATTCCTCATCTCTCCACGAGTCCGTACATATAAAATTTACCAAAATCGGAGTTCAAATGACCCCTCAAATCTTCAAATCTTATTTTCAAATCCCTAGGCCTAAATCTTCAATTTACTCCTCAAAAACATGTAATCTAGTCAGATTATTCGATGATAATTCAATATTATGGAGTAGAAATAATCACAAGTGACTTACCTCAAGATTTTCCAAGATTTCTTGCTAAAAATCGCCCAAAATCCGAGCTTGGAAGTAAAAACAAATGACCAAACTCGAACTGCTGGACATTAAATCTGTCCAGAAATTTTCGGTACTGTTCACGCGGGGGCACTGTTCATGCGTGTGAGGTCACTGTGCATTGTTCACCCGCGCGGTTACTGTTCACGCGCGGGTACTGTTCACTGCTGCAGAAAATACAACAGCTTTTAAGAAATTTGCAGCACAACCATTTTTCACTAAAATGGCTCTAACTCTATCATACGAACCTGGAATTAGACGATTCGTGTTCCTATGAGTCACAAATAATAATACGAACATAACCCTTCAATCAAAACTCAATTCGGAGTTCGTTTGCCTAGTTCAATACCCATTTCGCTTGTTAAACAATTAACTCACATTTCACGTCAAAAACCCAATCGCGACTTGATGAAATTAAACCAAAATTTCCAGATCAGTCCTATAATTCATGATTTAAATTCTGAAAGTCTCGAAATCAAATTTGGATCTCTAAAACTAAAAATGAACCTTTAGATCATTACATTTATGCTCAAAACGGCAAAAATCTTCCAAAAATGACCCGTTGGGCATCCGAAACACACCCGAGGCCTCCAGGACCCCGACCAATAATACCAACCAGTCCCAAAATACATTACGGACTTGATCGAGGTCTCAAATCACATCAAACAATGCTAAAATCATGAATCAACCTCCAATCCAAGTTTTATGAACTTTAGAATTTCCAACTTCTAATTCCGATGCCGAAACCTATCAAATCACGTCCGATTGACTTCAAATTTTTCACACAAGTCAAAAATGATATAACGAAGCTACAGAAATTCTCGGAATTCCATTCTGACCGTCGGATCAAAATTTCACCTATCAACCGAAAATCACCAAAATACTAACTTCGCCAAAATGAGCTAATTTCTTCACCGGACCTCCAAAATTAATTCTGATTGTGCTCCTAGGCCTTAAATCATCCCCCGAAACTAACCGAATCATCAAAATTCAATTCCGAGCCCTCTAACTCACAAGTCAACGTCCGGTTGACTCTTCCAAACTAATTCTTCCTTTAAGAGACTAATTGTCCCATTTCATACCAAACTCGATCCGAATTGACTCAAATTCACCAAGTACACATATTGAAACATGAATAATCATTTAACAGGGAATACGGGACGAAAATACAGGAAACAACGGTTCGGGTCGTTACAAATGTATTCCCTATTCTCCAGGTAGGCTCCTGACTGCTGATTTGAAATGTATTCCTTGCTCTCCAGGCGGGCTCCTGACTGCTGACTTGAAATGAATTCCCTGCTCTCCAGGCGGGCTTCTGATTGCTGAACTTGAATGTATTCCCTGCTCTACAGGCGGGCTCCTAATTGCTGAACTTGAATGTATTCCCTAGTCTCCAGACGGGCTCCTGACTGCAGATTTGAAATGTATTCCCTGCTCTCCAGGCGGGCTCCTGACTGCTGACTTGAAATGTATTCCCTACTCTCCAGGCGGGCTCCTGATTGCTGAACTTGAATGTATTCCCTGCTCTCCAGGCGGGCTCCTGACTGCTGATTTGAAATATATTCCCTGCTCTTCAGGCGGGCTCCTGATTGCTAACTTGAAATGTATTCCCTGCTCTTCAGGCGGGCTCCTAATTGCTGACTTGAATTTTTTCTCCCTGTTCTTTAAGTGGGTACCTGATTTCAACAAAATAGACAAAACAAAGAAAACTTTCTGCCCCAGTTTGGTGGCTGGGCTCATATGCGAGTGTTGAACTGAAAAATGTTACAAAATATTCGTAAGAATTTGAAAGCTAAATCCCTTTATCCAGGTGGGTCCTGACAACTCTCAATTAAACGACCATTATAAATCTAAGTTATGTCTTCTAAAGGTGTGACTTCCGCTAAATCTTGTTATCTAAGAGGGTCTTAAAGCTACGTCCCATTATCCAGGAGGGTCCTGAAGATCACAAGTCAACTTTTATCTTAAGAGCGACAATTTTACGACTAAATTATACTACCCTACAACAGAACTTATGCTAAATCTTGTTATCTAATGGAAATCTTAAAGCTAAGTCCCATTATTCAAGAGGGTCCTGAAAACTCCTAATTGAATCCTATCTTAAACATACAAACTTTGAAGCCAACTTATATTCTTTTGGGGTACATTTATGCTAGATTATGCTACTCATGATTATTTTGAATTTTAAACTGGGTCCCATTTTCCAGGAGGGTCCTGAAAATTTACTGTCAAACCTGTTTGGTGCTTGGCTTTCCTTACGGAGGGTTTCTCCGAAACAAACAAGATTTTCTGCTCCTGTTTCAAATCAAAGAAAAATCTTGTCAGCTTAAAAATATAGTGGTTGGTTTGTGGCCTTGACTTTGAGGAAGGTTGCTCCTTCACTTCCCATGATAACTTTGATTTCCACTCGAAGACCTTGCTTGTTTATTGATTAACCACTTTCTCTGTCACCCTTATCACGAAAAATACTTCTGATATGTTCCAACCTAATACCCTTCATCTATTGCACTGTGCTCTTGCATTGACATGTACTAAACCTTTGCGTTTCTCATGAATCTCAAAGCACGACAATTGCCACCCATTCATCACGCATGTTGGTTTTTCTTGACTTAAACCACTAGCCCTGGCCTTGAGGTCTATTGCTCCTTAACTTTCCATGATAACTTTGATTTCTGCTCGGAGGACCTCACTTGTCACTGATTAAACACCTTTTGTCAATCTTACCACAGAAAATACCTTTGATCCGTTCACCAAACCCCTCCATCTTATTGCATTGTTCATGAATTGATATGTACCAAACCCTCGTGTTTCACCAGAAATAACTTTGATCCGTTTACCTAGAACCCTCCATCTGTTGCATTGTTCCTGAATTGATGTGTACCAAACCTTTGTATTTCACAAAGGTCCCAAAGCATGTTGATTGTTACCAGCTCAGTGCGCTTGTTGTTATTTCCTAACTTATGACACATTGATGTACTAGCCAGGTCCCATTTTGTGCAATTGGAAAGCTGGTGGCAAATTTTGAAGTCATTTCTCACTTGTTCTGACCAAACAGACTCAGAAAAAGGAGGTAAACAAGACAAAGGAACAGAGTAAAGGATAAAAGAAGGGGATGATTCCTAACAAGAAAGCTACAAAGTAGAAACCTATCAGATGTGGATACCAACTCTAATGACCATGACATGCACCTGTGGCCTATTCTGTGGAGCAAGTCTGATGTTCAACACTTCTTATACCCCTAAACCGTGAAACTGGGCTTCAATGCTCTGATTATCCAATCTGATTCACAATCCATATTCGACTTGTGGTGCCCGAAGGGTTTTCACCATCAAGCCTCGCTCATTTTTTATTCTTTCTCTCCACTTACCGTCGCCTTACGGTTCCCGCATGGGTTTTCACCAATAGACTCTCTCATTTTTTATTTCTCTCAGTTCTGTCGCCTTACAGTGCCCGTGAGGGTTTTCACCAATAAGGCTCTCTTATTTTTTATTCTTTTTCCTGTTTGGACCAGAGTGTTGCCCCTGATATGAATCCCCTCTGCCTGCTCGACTTGGCATTTCTCGAAGACTGATCGGAAGGTCTTTCTTTGGACCGTAATGTGGGCTTTTGGATGAGGTTATAAAGAAAGGATATAAAAGGCTCAAAACGATTCAAATGGGTTAAAAATTACAACTTTCGAAATCGGACTTCTTGCAATGACTGCAACCTTTGCCCCAGTTTCTTTGCTTGGGGACTTTTGGATTTTATTTTGATGGGACCGAACCGTGAGGCTGCCTACGTATCCTTAAAAGGAATCAGGTCGAACGTAGTTCATGTCATAGGAATTTACTTTGTTTGTTGTGATTTTTCTTTTCTTTTTCTTTCTCTTCTTTTCTTCTTTTTGTTTTTTCTTTTGTTGTTTTTTTTCCTCTCTTTTTCTTTTTTCTTCTTCTTCTTTTCATTCTTTTCTTTCTCTCTTCATTCTTTTATTTCTATTTTCATTCTTTTCTTTCTCTTTTTTTGTCCTTTACTTACATTTTGCACTTGCGTTTTTGAACTTTACCACTGATTCCAAAAGAGGGATATGAAAAAGAAATAAATAAGGCTCAAAAAGGTAACAAAGGATAAAGTGTTTAGATAGCAGAACAAAATGCCTTCGTCATTCCAATCTTCAAAACATGCCCAGTACAAACAAACACAATTAAACAAACCAAAGGAATCATACACAATATCTTTTGAGTGCATTAGAATTGATAACCATATCCACACATTTCCCCTCTACATGTGTTAAATACAAAGCACCATTGGACAACACTCTCGTTACCACGAACGGCCCCTGCCAACTTGGGACAAACTTGCCTTTAGCTTCAACCCGACACGGAAGGATGCGTTTCAATAGTGTTTCTTTATGTTCTATCTGCCCCAGTTTCACACAATTCGGGCTTGAAGTGAAAATGCCTTTACCTATTTCCCTCAAATGTCCTTACATATTCAACATTGTTTCATTGCTTCATGATTAAGCTGAATTTTAAAACCAGGCTGAGAATTACGCGTGCATATCACGTCACTAGAGTCAACAGGAAAAGAACTATAAAAAGAAAAGAGAACTAAACGAAAAAGACTAGAAATCACAAAAAATAGAAAATGGCATTAGACAGATGGTGAAAGGGTTTAGATAACAAAACAAACAAACTAAACTGGGGTTACAAACCTAGACAACACTAAACGGGCTATTATGACTTAACAAACTAAGCAAAATAAAAGGATAGAAAGGTTTGAGTCACAAGACAATATCCGGATTACAACCCTGAAATAACCTAGATAGCAGAAATGACAACAAAATAAACCACCAAAACTCCTCCCTGGCTATCCAAGAAAGGAGCGTCTTTCCAATCATCAAAACTCAATATCTTAGCTACTAACTTCTGCATCAACGATACTAGGACCTTCACAAGTCTCCATCACATTGTTCTTAACAGATTGCCTTTGGGTTCCCTTTGCCTGCACGTTCTTAGGATCAACCTCTGATAGCACTGAAAGCTTCGCAGCACGTGTACCTCCTAGGATTCCAGAAGAATTCTCACATTCCTTTTCAAAAGAAATCATCCCCACCATATGCGTCTCATTATGCACAGGTGACGGACTTTGGCTAGTGTCTGCTGCGTCTGGATTTTGCACGACAATGTCGCCTGCATCAATAAGCTTCTGAATCGCGTTCTTCAGATTCCAACATTTCTCTATGTCATGCCCTGAGGCATCTGAACAATATGCGCACCTTTGAGAAAAATCAAACTTCTTTGGAAGAGGGTTTGGCATTTTTATCTGTATCGGCTTCAACATGTCCAATTTCCTTAGTCTCTGGAACAGACTGACATATGACTCTCCCAATGGAGTGAAGGTTTTCTTCCTCTGCAACCTCTCGTTCTTAAATGCTTGATTAGGCCGGAAATCTGATCCAGGGGGGTTTCGGTAGACTCGTAGGGGTAGATAGGCATTTTGTGGAGCTGGGTACTGGGAGAGTGATGTACGACTTTGGGAGTTATGTGGAGAGAAGTGGCATTGGGGAGGATTATCTGGTGCATAAGGATATCCACAGGGACGATGTCGAGGATGGAAGTGTTGATCGGGAAAGCCCATTGGATCATCTTTTCTATTTCTCTTTCTTCCACCCAAGCTGACTGGGATGTTCTGAATGTTTTTCGAACAACTCATGATTTTGCTTGACTTGATTCCCTCTTCTACTAGCTCCCCCATTTTTAACACATCATTGAAAGGCTTCCCTAGGGACGGAATCAAATGACTGAAGTAGGTGGGCCCCTGAGCTTGTAGGAAAAGCTCAACCATTTCTTCTTCACCAATCAGGGTATCGACTCGAGCAGTCTGCTCCCTCCATCTGAGCCCAAACTTTCTAAAGCTTTCCTCCGACTTCTTTTCCATTTTAGATAGAGAGGAGCGGTATGGGGTAACACCTGATCTGTATTGAAAGTATCGAACAAAATCTTGAGCCATGTCACCCAATATAGGCCACTTACCAACATCTTGACGAGTATGCCAGTCCAAAGCTGCCCCAGTCAGGCTCTTACTAAAATATGCCATCAACAGGTCATCTTTCTCTCTAACACTTCTCATTTCATTGTAATAAACCCTCAGGTGGGCTACCGGATCTCCACACCCATCATATAAGTTAAATCTTGGCACTTTAAACCCCATAGGCAGGCGAACGTCAGGGGACACGGACAATTCTTTGTAAGACATATTACCCTGACCTCCCATTCCTTGCTTGTTATTTAAGGATTGTTCTATGCCTTTCAGCTTCCTGGGTATCCTATCTCGCCCTTCTTTTCCTATAACCTTTTCATTTTCAGCATGAAGCTTATCCCGAGGGCTCTTCTTGTATGAGTCATGAACCTTGTGGGCAACCTTTGAGGGGTAATATTGGGTATCATGAGCTTTGAGTGGGTGTTCATTGTTGGGAATAGTGGATATGGCAGGAGGGCAATTTTGGGAAAAGATAACTGGAGGACAAGTGATGGAGCTACTAGGGTGGTTGGGAAAGCTGTGATAAGCGGGAAAATCTGGAGAGTATGGGGAATCATCTGGCACTATGACCGGAGTTTGGGTAAGGGTATCATCTAGGAAGGTAAGTGGTGGCGAGGGTGGTGCCTTCCCAGTCACCCAAGCCTGATACATGTCCGCCATGTGTTGTCTTAACATCTTTACCTCTTCAACCAACCCATTGTCCTGTTCAGACATCTGCTTCCGGGCACCGGTATGAACTAACTCAGTTCTGTTGTTGTCTGCTAATGCTTTTTGACTTTATGTTGTAGAGAAGAGTTACCCCTTTAAAACCACCAACCAACCACCCTTCTGCTATGAATATAACAAAAAATGAAGCCATCACGGTAGCTTTAGGGCATTTAATATAAGATAATCTCACTTTATGTGCAGTGCACTCAGCCACAGTTATCGTTTCTAAAATGACTTCGAGGGTACAAAGATCAGTTGACATCATCCCAATTTGTTCATTTCAACCTCTCTTTTCTTTGCTTTTCTAGCACTTGCTGGCTTGCCCATTTTCTTTCCCCTTTCTTTCTGATTGTCGCTATTTTCTTCCTTCTCAATTCTCACCTCCCATAATTTCACCTCTTTTTTTTTTTCTTTTTTTTCTTTTTTTCTTTTAATAAATAAAAAATGATTCGATCGAACACTATGTAGGTTGCCTACGTATCATGACGCCGCATGAATCAGATCTTTGCGTAGTTCGGGAAGATCGGGAATAAAGTAAACAAACTAACATTTTCATTTTCTTTTCTTTTCTTTTTTCCTTTCTTTTTAAAAAAAAAAAACAGATACTCTATGAGAAATTATCAAGGAAAAACCCTAAAAGAGATTTTTTTTTGATTCTTTTTTTTATGAAAGAAATCTAAGGAATAAACCACAGAAAAACATTTTGAATCTTCATCTGATACCCTGACGCAAGATTTCGAAGCAAGCAATGAAAAAAATAAAACATAATGTTTTTAGATTTCAATTCTGATTTCCTAAAGGAAAAATTCTAATAATAAACAAAAGATAAAGTATGCTTTTTTTCTATGTACAATATCCTAAAGTTCTAATGAAAATAAAAAGATTTTTTTTTCAGTTTTCACTAATTTCCCCAAGAAATACCTCAAAAGAAAATCTTTTTGAATTTTGGAATTAATACCTTAAAGAAGGATTTTAAAGAAGTACTAAAAGAAAATTCTCTTTTTTTTTTGAATTTTGGTCCTAAAATAGTAGAGAAAATATAAAAACAATTCCTTTTAAGTCCTAGATATTAATTGCCTAAAGGAAAAACAACCTCAAAATTTTTTATTTCTAGAATTAGTATTCTAAAGAAAATTTATAACGAAATATAAAATGCAACATCTCTTTTTTTTGGATTTTGAGTTACAACATATTTTTCAAATATAAAGCATACAATACAATAACGAAAGGCTTGACATTACTGTACAAAAGTAGAAAGTAAAAGACGACATAAAATAAAGAACAGACTCAAAACTTAAAAATAAAACAAATCTCCTCAGGCAACTCCTGATTGGGCGATCCTGACCGGATGATCACGTGGTGTCTGTCATGCTCAAACTCCAGTAAGTAGATCCATACCTGTATGAGAAAACTTGAACTAGCACTATGTGAGACAATAACATTCCCTAAGACACATGCAAGACATGATTGAGGCTATTTTTGCAAAATGGCTTATTTGGCCAAAAGGTGGCTAGAAGTACAAAATTTGGCTAAGACCCTGCAAAGCCAAGAACCTAAGATTCACTAGGAAGACCGGACCCTATGTGTGTTGCCTACGAATCACGCCCCGAAAGACGAGAATCAGGTATGCGTAGTTCGGGCAGATTGGATACGGGCGAGAAAAAAAAACAACTGAAATATAGAAAACACATTTTTTCTCTTTTTTTCGAAAAATGATGAAACATATAAAATCTTTCGGATTTTCTTTTCTTTTTTTCAATTTTTCAATTTTTGAAAAATGATAAAAAGTGCAAAATCTTTTTGAAGTTTCCATGCTCTTTTTCTTAATAAAATGTAACAAAAATATAATTGGGCCCTACTGGCTTCATCCTCACACTTTAGCCTCTCTTTTTCTCTTTTTTTTTTCTTCTTTTTTTCATTCGCCCTCAATTATCATTGGTCCGCCAAATGACCTTTTTACCCTTGAAAAAATGCAACATGTAGCACATAAGATGCATCAAGATGGTCTGTTATTTTGGGTAAACCTATCCTAGACGGACCCAACCCCTGTGTTGAGTCCCGTAAGTCAAATGCACGTGATGCAGACAAACGTTCCTACTACGTTCCTAAGGCTTACTCGATTGGACAACTCGAGCCGGGGGAGCGTACCGGGAATACAGAAGCGTCACCGGTTTTGCAACTTGTCCGAACCTCGTTCTAAATTTGGGATATGACTCTAACAGAAAAGAAGTCACACGAAGTGCATACTTCTTCATGATTTAGAAGACTCAGAGAGGAGGGATTTCGCAACATTTTATATACAGTTCACGGAATATCAAAGCGGTAAAAGCAATCAATTAGCACATTAGGCCCAAATCACGTAACAAAATCAGATAATGGATAAAGCCAACTATAACAATTATTCTAAGCTCGAATTCTGGAACCTTGAACAAGAGATTCTAGGTTCGATCCCCAGCAGAGTCGCCAGAGCTGTCACACCTCCTTTTTACCTACACCCCGTAAAGGGTATAAATGAGTTTTTTTTTTCAATTTAAAGTGACAATCGAAACGGGATCATTTTATTAAAAATTCAGAGCCGCCACTTGGGATAATTTATGGTGTCCCAAGTCACCGGTTTAGAATCCCAAATCGAGGAAAAGATTGACTATGTATTACAGTCTGCAAACCAAAAATTCGGGTAAGGAATTCTGTTAACCCGGGAGAAGGTGTTGGGCATTCCCGAGTTCCGTGGTTCTAACACGGTAACTCAACTATTATATCCGGCTTAATTATCTGATTTTAAACAATTATGAACCTATGTGCAAATTTTAACTTTTAAACGCTTTATTCAATTTTTAAAGAAGATTAAACGTCGTTTAAAACACGTCTTTGGATCGCGCCACATGAAATATACCCGCAATCCTAAACATATTTTATTCAATATTTTAAGAATTGTAATCGGGTCACATGAAATGCACCCCCGAATTTGATAAATAAGAAAAGCAATTTAAATAGCGTGCCTAAAGCAACTACGTACTTTCAAATTTAAAACAAGCTTTGTGAGGGCCACGGAAAAGTTTAAGAATGGCACACCTCAAATTTTCTATAAAAGCTAGCGAGTTTTGTGAGGGCCATGGGTTTTGGGATTTTATTTGGCATGGCACGCCTCAAATTATTCAAAAGGGGTTTATTATTCGCAGTTGCTATAATCGGGTCACATGACATGCACCCCCAAATTTCTTATCCACCAGCTTCTATCACTTAATTCGACAAAGCATCCAACATTCAACATTCGTAGTTGGTCATCACATGTATACAACAATTTAATTTATCAACAAGAATCTGAGTAGCTCCTTAATCTAATTGTCTAATAATAAATGGCAAAACAACTAATAACCTAGTGATAAGAAAACAAGACTTGACGATATAAACTTAAAAAAAGATAACAAATATATTACTACTACTTACACGGCAATAAGTTAAAGCGAGAAAACAAAACTGAAGCAAATGCATCGAGAATACTCACAGATGAACCACAAAGAAAATATGTCACGAGTTGCTCTTTGACTAATAAGAACAAACTCTGATTTGTTTACAACAACGTCGAGTTTCAGCAACTCGAACTCGACGGAAAAAATGGACAGGGATAACTATAGACCGGAACCAATCGTACGGCAACCTCCACACGACTCAAACTCATGAACGACTCCAAACTGACTTACGCTCGTTCCCTCACTCTGTTCGTGTGCGTGACTGTATGTGTGCTCGATCTGATGGGGTTTTCTGGTTTTCCGACGAGTTTTGTGATTAGGGAACGACTGGTTCGCCGGCGATTGCGATGGCGTTCAAAGAGTGGAGGAGTTCCAGCGTTTTTACGTGGTGTGGCTGGATCTCTTTGGTCTTAAGGTTCTAGGGTTGGTCTTATGTCTTCATGAGGAAGATGAAGAGCTTCAGCCTTTCCTTTTTCAAAAAATGGCGCCTGGATTTCCTAGGTTCAAAAATGGCTGAAGATATCGTTGGGGTTCCGATGGAGAAGACGACCAGTCGAAGGGTCCTGCGTTGTGAAAAAGCTGCGCAGCTTTTCTTCCTTTCGGCCTTGTTCCCTTTCTTTTTAGATTTTTAAGCATTCTTTATAGGTAGAGTCTAGGTTTAGGTGTATTTTTATGTATTTTGCTCATTAGTCCCTAGGTCTTTTGTGTATTAGGTCCTTAGGGTCTTTTTTATTTATTTTTGTCCCAAAGAAGAGTCTAGAAGGGTCCATAGACTACACAATGCCCTTTAAAATAAGATAGAAATAGTACACAATGCCAAAGCTAATCCTAATTAATTAAACTAAACATGAAACTGTTTTTTGTGTTTTTTTTTTGAAATTATATAAAGATAAAAATAAAGTAATATTTTTTTTATTTATTATTTTTTAAAAAAAATATGAAAAATACATAAACTAAAATATTGTTTTATAATTTTCATTTTTCTTGTAATAAAATAAAGTAAAATAGTCAAAATTAGTTGAAATAGCTATATTAGGCCTTAATTAAATATTTACGTGCTAAAATATAAAATTTTTTGGGGAGGGTCAAAAATCACATGTCTACAGGAAGAAGTAAAGCCTAGAAAATGAGTAAAAATTTTTTTGTTGGTCCTCCTAGTGATGTAATAGATTTTGTAAAAAGTGATAGACTTGAATCTACTACTCATGAAAAGTTGTTATGTAATGAAGCTTGCCAACTGTTAGCAAGCTTAGGGAACCAGTGTGTCCTTCGTGAACATCTTATGTTAATCATGTATTAAATGATCCTTAGTTATTAATATATATATATATTCTATTTGCCAAAAAAAAATGAAGAAAACAGTAAGAAAGAAAGGAGAAAACGGGAGGAAGATAAAACTATTCTTTAATATGCCACCTATAAGAAATGACTAATGAGTCATCTAAAATTATAAGGGGGTTGCCACGTGGGGTGGGATGTTTAATCTTATCCTCTAACTTATTAATTAACTAGGTAATGACCCGTTACCTAATAATTAACCAATTACCCATGTAATTAAAAATTATCTCAAATTACTAAAAATTATACTTATTTTTAATATACTTTATACACCTTACTATAATATACTTTACTATCATGGACATATGGTACAATATAAAATTAATACATACACTATTATTTCATTAAAACATCCATGTAAAAATACATATATTTTCTCAATTTATAATTTTCCTAATCTCATATAACGAGTACAAATTTTCGTACACTTAATTCTTAAAATAATGAAAAAAAGATATCCTTCTTTTCTTGTGAAAGAAAACAATTTATATCTTTACAATAAAGAAAATCTCATAAACTATATCATATTATGTGTATAATTTAAAGCATTTTCGGAAGTGGTAATATTAATAACTATTTAAAATCATATTTTCAAAAATTTTACAAAAATGCTCACTCTAAATACCACATCAAACATATATATAACGGTATCAAGATTTTTAAACTTACGGGGTGTAACATCTTTCCCCCCTTTAGAACATTCGTCCTCGAATGTTAACTCTTATAGATTTACAAAAATTTTCACTAGGGTCTCCTCTGTAAATTAAACTTAAAACCCAAACTATATCTGAAGTCTCGACTATTCACAACCTTTTGTAAATTATTCTTCATTTTTAACTTACTTACCTTTCAGTATTGCATTGTATTTTCTGTCGCGTTCAAAACCTCCCTTCCACATAGGTAGAAGTTACATCTACGCCTTAAAGCTCTATTGTGATAGCACCTCTAGTGAATACAAAATCGAGCAAAAGTTTCATACTGACTTCGTACGACTCAGCTCAATGGAACGATCTGGAAACAAATGAAGATGCTCTATAGCCTCTTAATTATAAATGTGGCGCACAACACACCCATAAGGGAGACTCTACTAGGAACAGCTTTGTAGACTTCCTAAGACATAACCCGCTCTGTTACCACTTTGTCACGCCCCAAACTTGGGAGGCGTGGCTGGTACCCGGTGTCACTGACCCGAGCGAACCACTCTGTAACTCATTCATTCCTTTTATAACTATCGTGGGCCAACATGGCCACAACTCGTAATGTACAATTGTAAGTGGGTAAATGTTATATCAATGAACTATCGTTCATAAAATATGAATACATATGGGTCGTCAAGGGGCCTCACATACTGTACTGTGATGACCCAAAA
This sequence comes from Nicotiana tabacum, assembly GCF_000715075.1. Taxonomy (NCBI): domain Eukaryota; kingdom Viridiplantae; phylum Streptophyta; class Magnoliopsida; order Solanales; family Solanaceae; genus Nicotiana; species Nicotiana tabacum. The sequence goes on from NC_134090.1 coordinate 87,358,099, forward strand.
GGTCATCACTTGCTTTTAAATTGAATTATGTGTTTTCGAGGCATTGATAACCTCATTTAGCATCACCTAAATTTACGTGCACAGTCCGGGCGCGTAGCCGGAAAGCTTATAAGTAAAAATCTGTGAAAAATAATAAATTTTGATAATAAAATGAATAAATTTGACTTCAGTCAACGTTTTAGGTAAACAGAAATGGACCCGTGATTTGACGGTCCCGGAGGGTCCATAGGAAAATATGGGACTTTGGCGTATGCCCGGAATTGAATTCCGAGGTCCCAAGCCCGAGAAATGAATTTTTAAAAAAAATTATTTTCTAAAATTGTTTAAAGGAATTTGAATGAATTTTGATTAGAACATGTTGGTATTGGGCCCGTATTTTGGTTCGGGCACCCGATATAGGTCTTATATATAATTTAAGATGATTCTGTGGAGTTTGGTAAGAAACGGAATCCGTTTGACATGATTCGGACCGTAAATGAAAAGTTTGATGCATTAAGATATTTTGAAATATTTCATTAATTTTGAGGTTTAATTCGTTGTTATTATGGTTATCTTGGCAATTTGATCGTACAGAAAAGTTCGTATGATGTTATTGAGTTAGTATGTATGTTTGGTTTTGAGCCCCGAGGGCTCGGGTGTGTTTTAGAAGATTTTTGGAACTCAAAAATTGTTGCAGGTTTCTGCTATTTAGTGCCCAGGGATTTTACTCTTCGTGTTCGCGTGGTCCCTCTCACGAACGCGTAAGGCAAATTTCCCAGGTGCTAGATTTCTTCTTCGCGAACGCGAGGCTGAGGGGTAAACAACTTTCGCGAACGCGTCCATGCACTCGCGAACGCATAAGGTTAAGGCCCGGGGAGGGGTCACCATTTTGTGCATCGCAAACGTGGCAACTGGCCCGCGAACACGTAGGCTTGAGGAGCCAAAGCTCCACGAACGCGAGTCATCTTCTGCAAACGCGAAGGTCTGTCAGACCTAACTCATTGCGAACGCAATGAGCTTATCGCGAACGCGACGACCAATTTCGCCCAGTTATTTTACGTTTCAAAAACAGAATGCCATACGGGATTTTCATTATTTTTCACAAACTTCATCTTCTCCACACCTCATGGGCGATTTTTGAAGAAGAAATTCACCATAGCTTCATGGGTATATAATCCTAAGCTCGTTTTCTTCCATTTTTATCAACACCCACTAGATTTCTAAGCCTAAAACATGTGATTAAGGGTAGAAAATTAGGGATTTGGGTAGAGTTAGGGCTTTTTGATTATTTGGAAATTTGACCTCGTTTTGGGGTCGGATTTTAAAACAAATTATAAATTTGGGCTCGTGGGTGAATAGGTGATCGGGTTTTGAACCGAACCTCGTATTTTGACCAAGCGGGCCCGCGGTCGATTTTTGGATTTTTGCGAAGAATTATTAGAAAGCTATAATTAAGTATTGGAATTGGATCGTTTAGCATTTATTGATGTTATTAAGTCGATTATGTCTAGATACAATTGATTTGGAGCCGAATTCGAAAGGAAAGGCGGTGTTTGAGGATTGAGTTGGTCGTGGAGGTTCGAGGTAAGTGTTTGGTCTAACATTAGCTTGAGGGACTAGGAGTTGTGTACTATTTGCTATTTGCTTGTTGTTGAGTACGACATATAGACATGGTGACGAGTATCTATACGTTGGTGTTAAGCATGACTGTGGGTCTTATATTGTGATTTTCATGACTTTGTTGTATTATTCATGCCTTGGCGAAGATTTCTATTTGTTGTGGAAAGAATTGTGACCTATGAACATTGATGAGCGTTGCCTCCAGTTGTGAAGTGAATTGTGAAGTGAATTGTGAAGTAAAAGTGAGAAAGAGAAGAGATCATAATGTTGCCCCCTTGCTGGGCTATTGTTGAGTTGTAGTTCCCTTAAATTGTGTTGTTAATTGATATGACAGATGTTTAGGTTGATGATTCTTTGTGTTAGGTGTTGTAACAAGCTTAGTTATAGCTGAGGTATTCAGGTGTTCTAACAAATTTGGTTATAGCTGAGGTAGTTAGGTATTGTAACAAGTTTGGTTATAGTTGTTTCTCCCTTGCCGGGATATTGTTTGTGGATATTATTGTTCCTTTGCCGGGATTCCTTGTGATTATTGTTGGCTTGTACATGGGAGCGGGTGGTACGCCTACCATAAGATATAATGAAATGGGAGAGGGTGGTATGCCTACTAGAAGATATAATGAAATGGGAGCAGGTGGTACGCCTACCACAAGATATAATGAAATGGGAGCGGTTGGTACGCCTACCACAAGATATAATGAAATAGGAGCGGGTGGTACGCCTACCATGAGATAAATGAAATGGGAGTGGGTGGCACGCCTTCCATGAGATATAATGAAATGGGAGCAGGTGGGACGCCTGCCACGATATATAATGAAATGGGAGCGGGTGGCACGCCTGCCACGAGATACAGGAAATGGGATCGGGTTACACACCTGCAACAAGATGTGAAAAGAAAGTGAAATCTGCCTTTGTTTTCCCTATTCTTGTTAGTGGTTGGATTTTGATTCCTTTATAGTTCTCTTAGTATTCTGTTTTTACCTGTTATTCCCTGAAGCATGTTTCCTCCTTCCATCTTTACTTGTTTATTTTCGTATTTCGTTTCCGCTATATATATTTGAAATGCAGAGGTTTATTTGGTAGTCTGATCCTAGCCTCGTCACTACTTTGCTGAGGTTAGGCTGGTCACTTACCAGCACATGGGGTCGGTTGTGGTGATACTACACTCTGCACTCTTTTGTGCAAACCCCAGTGTTGTAGACTTCAGACCACGGTGACATTGCTGAATCTTGTTCATCAGGCGACCCGAGGTAGCCCTGCAGGAGTTCGTAGGCCTTGGAGTCTCCTTCTATCTACTTTCCTGTTTCTACATGTATTTCCAGAGACAGTGTTGTATTTAATTCTTCTAGGCCTTTATTTTTAGAATTCTTAGACCGTCTATGAAACTGTGACACTAGTTTTGGGTAGTCGAGACTCAAACAGTTGTAATAGATATTCATGTTCAGATGGCTTATTGTTTTCTTCCGCTTATGTTATATTCCGTCATTTTAATGTTATATCTTTGTAATTGTTAAAGATAATAAGATTGGTAAAAAGGTAGATGGTTCAATAATTGGCTTGCCTAGCTCACATTAGTAGGCATCATCACGACTCCCGAGGGTGGGAAATCTGGGTCGTGACATGTTGGTATCAGAGCTCTAGGTTACATGAGTCTCACAGTATACAGACAAGCTTAGTAGAGTCTGAGGGATCGGCACAGAGACGTCTGTATTTATCCCCCAGAGTCTACAGGGTTAGGAAAAACTTCGCATATATTCTTTCCTGTCGTGCAATTTTTATCTCTCAATGCTAAATTGAAACCTCTACTCTTGTCCTTTCGCGAATGGCGAGGTCATTTACCGCTTCTTCAGCCGAGTAGAAGCATAGATCGGTGATAGATCAACTACTTCTTTGGAGGCTTTTTGGAGGTTGGATAAGTTTCACCAAGCTCTTCACTACTTTCAGCGGTGCGTCCTTTGAGGATCCCCAAGATTATCTGGGCAGCTATCATGAGGTTCCCAGGAACATGGGGATTGTGAAGACCAATAGGGTCGAATTTTGCTACTTTTTGCTTGTTTGGATCCGCCAAGACCTATTGGAGGGATTATTGATTGGCTATACTAGTTAGGTCATCAGCTTTGTCTTGAGAATAGTTCACGTAGCTATTTCTGGAGGACTTTCTCTACTTCACTCAGAGAGAGGTCTATCAGAGGCAGTTTGAGCATCTCCAGTAGGGTTCTATGACTGTTACTCAGTACGAGATCAGATTCATTGACTTGGCCCGTCATGCTCTTATCATACTTCCCACTGTGAGAGAGAGTGAGGAGGTTCATTGAGGTACTCGTCCAACCCGCTCAGTTAGCTGGAGGTGGAGGTAAAGGTATTAGAGGTGGAGGTAGAGATGCTAGAGGTAGAGGTGCAGGTACTATTTTGGTTTGTAGTAGGGAAGCTTCAGTTTTATTTTCCACCATATCTGGTCATGCCTAGTGATTCATTGAGTGCTCCTATTTATATGTCTACACCGGTAGGTGATTCTATTGTGGTAGGTCGAGTCCATCGCTCTTGTATAGTTGTGATTGGGGGTCTTGAGACTCGTGTAGATTTGTTGCTTCTAGACATAGTCTATTTCGATGTTATATTGGGGATAGATTGATTATCACCTTACCACGCTATCTTGTACTGTCATGCCATGATTATGACCTTAGATTTACTGGGTTTGCCTCATTTAGATTGGAGAGGGACTCCTGGTCATTCTACCCGTAGTGTTATCTCTTATGTGAAGGCTCAGCGTATGGTCGAGAAGGGGTGTTTGGCCTATTTGGCATATGTTCTTGATTCTAGTGTTGAGGTTCCTTCTATTGATTCTGTGCCCGTTGTTCGTGAGTTTCCTGAGGTATTCCCTCCAGACCTGCTGGGTATGCCACCCGACAGGGATATTGATTTCTACATTGATTTGGCTCCGGGCACTCAGCCCATTTCTATTCTGCCGTATATTATGGCTCCGCCTGAGTTGAAAGAGTTGAAGGAGCAGTTGTAGGACTTGCTTGAGAAGGGTTCCGTTAGGCCGAGTGTCTCGCCTTGGGGTGCGCCGGTGTTGTTTGTTAAGAAAAAGGACGGATCGATGAGAATGTGTATTGATTACCGGCAATTGAACAAGGTTACAATCAAGAATAAGTATCCATTGTCGAGGATTGATAATTTGTTTGATCAACTTCAGGTTGCCAAGGTATTTGCAGAGATTGATTTGAGATCTGGCTACCATCAATTGAGGATTAGGGCATCTGATGTCCCTAAGATAGCTTTCCGCACTCGGTACAGGCATTTTGAGTTCTTGGTAATGTCATTCGGGTTGACAAACTCCCCAATAGCTTTTATGGATTTGATGAACCGAGTGTTCAGGCCTTATTTGTCTCATTCGTGGTAGTCTTCAATGATGATATTTTGATATATTCCCGCAGCCAGGAGGAGCACGAGCAGTATCTCAGAGTGGTTCTTCAGACTCTGAGGGATAGTCAGTTATATGCTAAGTTCTCGAAGTGTGAGTTCTGGTTGAGTTCATTTGCATTACTGGGTCATGTTGTATCAGCAGAGGGTATTCAGGTTGATCCGAAGAAGATTGAGGCAGTCAAGAACTAGCCTAGACCAGCATCAGCTACAGAGATTCGGAGTTTCTTGGAATTGACAGGCTACCATCGTCGGTTCGTGGAGGGGTTTTCATCTATCGCAGCCCCGATGACCAGGTTGACCTAGAAGGGTGCCCAGTCTAGATAGTCGGACGAGTGTGAGGCGAGCTTTCAAAAGCTCAAGACAGCTCTGACTACGACATTGGTGTTGGTTTTGCCCACAGATTCATGGCCTTATATAGTTTAGTGTGATGCGTCTTGTATTGGTCTTGGTGTAGTATTGATGCAGGATAGCAAGGTCATTGCCTATGCTTCGCGGCAGTTGAAGATTCATGAGAAGAACTATCTGGTTCATGATTTGGAGTTGGCAGCCATTGTTCATGCGTTGAAGATTTGGAGGCATTATCTGTATGGCGTGGCATGTGAGGTGTTCATGGATCACAAGAGTCTTCAGTATTTGTTCAAGAAAAAGGAGTTGAATTTTAGGCAGAGGAGGTGGTTAGAGTTGTTGAAACACTACGATATCACCATCTTATATCACCCGGGAAAGGCCAATGTGGTGGCTGATGCTTTGTGTAGGAAGTCAGCCAGTATGGGTAGTCTTGCTTATATTCCGGTCGGTGAGAGATCGTTTGCTTTGTATGTTCAGGCTTTGGCCAATCAGTTTGTGAGGTTGGATATTCCTGAGCCTTGTGAGCACGTCATTTTTGCCCTACATGAAATACTCCCATAAATTCAAAACAAAGTAATTTCGTTACATTATTTGCAATTTTATGGATTTTGTGGCATTTGATGTTAATTATTTGCATTTTTGTCTGTGCATTTCGTTTGTTAATTAATAAAAAATACAAAATATGCTGCATTTGCATTTAGAATTTAATTTTTTGCATGTTTGAAATAATTAGTAATTTAGTGTCTTATAAAAATGGAAAAATCACAAAAAAAATAGTTCATTTTTGCATTTCAATTTCTCAAATTTTGTTAGCTTTCTTTAAATTGGTATTTAATTAGTTATGGTAATTATTTTTAGAGTTTAATTAGTTTAATTTGATAGGATAGTATTAGTTTTAACAATTAATATAGGATTTATTTCTAATTTTTGAATAGAAAAAAAAATTTGGAAATTGAAAAAGAGAAAAGATTCAAAAAAACAAAGGGAAATTCGGATTTGGGCCATTTAATTAAACCCTCCTTCAGCCCAATTGCCCCCAGATCTGCACAATTCCAGCCCAAACCCGCCTCTACCCGGTCCGGATTCCCCTTCAGGCGAAACGACACCGTTTCGACCAGTGTCAATCTGAGTCGTTGATCCCCACTTGATCGAACGGCTCGGAACTAAAGCTGGGGGAGTATATATATGTCCGAACACACCCCCCCCCTCAGTTCATCGTCCCAACACCCCCAACTTCAGAACCCTACCCCCCAAACCCTACTAGCCGCCCTAGAATTCCCCACCGTCCGGTGGAGGCGCCGGTGTCCAATCGCCACCGAATTAACACCATGAACTCCCTTCCACCTCCCCGTCCCAAATCTCCAAACAAGTTCCTCTCAAATCCCCTTCCATTGCCTCGAATCTCAGATCTGAGGTTAGCGCCGGAAACCTTAAAATTCCCAGATCCACCCAAAATTACACCATGCAACCCCTCATCTCCTTCCTGCCTCAAATACGTGTGTGTTTCGTTTCAAAATGGTCCGTCAGTGGTAGAGCAGAGGTCCGGATAGCCAAGTCTCGCCCTGGGTCCCTTTCTGGCTTAACAAGATCAATTGAACCCAATACCGTCATTAATCGTTTGTCTTTTGTTAAGGACAACCGATTAATGACCGTCAAAGGTTCACTATTTCCTCCAACTTTGTGCGAGTTCATGCAGTTCTTGCCGAAGCAGGTTTGGTAGAATTTCCTTTGTGTCGATTGGTTTCCTATTGATCTCTTCTGTTTGTTTGCTTGGTTGTTTGTTTTTCCAGTTTTCGTCCTTCAAAATTTTCATCTCTTGCTTAATTGCATTATGTTCTGGTTGTAAGTTTGTTAGTTAGCTTGTTTGCTTAATTGTCAATGACAATCGGCTTCGTAAGGTTTGAGTTTAATATTGGTTTCAATTCATGAGATTTTCTTCTTTCCGCTGGGTTTCATTTCACTTAATTTTGGAACTGAAGCATTGAGATTAGTCAAGTATAGTTCATCGTTCGCATTAATTCTTGTTTCAAGAACATTTTCTGAATTCATGTTTATGTGTGAAGGGTATTCAAGCTAGCTTCTCATAATTTCAATAGTTGTTTTGAATTTCAATTTGTTTGGAAGTGTCAGCCAGTTTGTTTACTGTTATTGTGCTTGTGAGCATTCAGAATTTGAGGGGGGTAAGTGAATAATGGGGAACTTTAGGGGTAATTTTGGAGATTGTTTCAATTTGAAGAATCTTTAATAACTGATGGGAAGCTTCCTAAATGGACAGCTACCCAAAATGGTTAGGGAAAACAAGCTGTAAATTGAAAATATCTGAAGGAAATGGACAGCTGTCCAATAATCAGTTTTAAAAGATGCCCTATGAGGGTATTTTGGAAAAATCTGACTGCCTTGCCTTGGAAGGCACACAGCAGACCCTCAGCCTTTAAAAGGAAGCCTTCTTCTCATTCAAGAGAATTTTTTCTTACAACTTAGAGAGACCAAAAAGGCTGAAAATACAGGAGAAATCAGAACAACTGGAAAAAAAATCACTGTTCCATTGAAAGTTTTTCTGTAATTCTTGAGATTCTCACTTCTGAAATGATCTCTGAACAATCGAGGGCTAAAATGGTTTGAGCTTGGTTGGTTTTCAGTTTTATAGTGTATTGGACAAGGAAATGTTTCGGCTTATCACTTCAGGGTCTGAGACATATATAGAATTACCTTGATTATCTGTAAACATGTTAAGTATGAGTCAATTGTTCAAGTTCAGATTCACTTATTTAGCAGTCTCATGAGGTGTAATTTGTTATTGAAATGGTTTAATCAGGTGTAAGGTCTCGTGTAGTTGTTGTTTGTTGAATTAGCTAAAGGGCTGATTTGTTTTAATATGATGGTCTGATGTCCAGGATCTCAGACCTTGACTGGCCTTGCGTCGGATTGTTTTTTTTTTTTAGTTTTTTTTTTACTTTGACTTGTGGTCTGGATTTCGAACCCATGTTGAGACAAAAGGGGGATGGCTTGTATTCACAGTTTTTTTGTGGGCTCATGATTAGAGTCCATTTGTTCCTCTTTAATCCTGAACGGACGCGCCACTTAAGTAATTGTGCCTGTCTTATTTGGGCTCTCTTATTAATTGAATGAGTGTGTTTTGGTGACAGCCATTAAGTCACTCATTCGATAGTAAGGGTTCGAATTCATGCTTAATTAACTGGATTCCGCCAAATAGATTTGAGACAAGCCATAGTTAGACACTTAGTAACCAATGGCTCTTGTGTTAATTTCACAATGTAGATGTAAAGTAACAAATATTCGTAGAGAAACCTTTAGGGCCATTTAAAATACTACCGTGATTGTGTATACGTTCGCGTAACATAATTACGATCTTAAAGACTAATTCAGAGTATGCGTTCGCGCAACTTCGGCTAATTTTTTTCTTAATAATAACAAAGCGTTATTAATTGTGGACACGTTTGCGTGACATGATTTTTGACGCTCCGAACAAACAGGTACACGTACGCGTGACCCGTTTCAAGATAATTTTCTTAATTTAAAAACGGTTAATAGGCAAATGCACATAGGATCTAAAATCAGTAACTAAATAATTTTAATAAGCCAAGTATGATCAAAGCGACAGTGCTAGAACCATGGAACTCGGGAGTGCCTAACACCTTTTCCCAGGTTAATAGAATTCCTTACCCGGATTTCTGTGTTCGCAGGCTATAGAACAAAGTCAACTTCCTCGATTCGGGATTTTAACCGGTGATTTGGGACACCATAAACCTCCCAAGTGGCGACTCTGATTTAATAAATAATCCCGTTTCGATTGTCACTTTAAGTTGGAAAAACTCTTTTATGCTCCCATCCGGGGGTGTAGGTAAAAAGGAGGTGTGACAGCTCTGGCGACTCTGGTGGGGATCGAACCCAGAATCTCTGGTTCAGGGTTCAAGAATTCGAGCTTGTGAATATGATTTTGTTTGGCTTTATTTATTGTTAATATTACCGCATTTTGTGAACCTTTTGTGTTAAATGCTATCTGTTTACCGCTTTAATATTGTTTGGATTGTATATAACTGTCTTCTTACGCCACCCATCTGAGTCTTCTGAAAATGGTGCATACGTTCGCGTAGCCCGCTTTTTCTGTAGAAATTCTACCAAATAGAATGAGTCTGGGCAAGCGACAAGGCCGGGTAGACTTTAGTGCTCTCGGTACGTCGCCCCCTCCTCGGCCCCAGTTGTCCGCTCGAGTACCCCAAGTCTAGACCAAAACCCCAGGATTTAAACCTAGAAAAACACAGCCCCATGTCGGATCCCTAGTAGGAACGTTTGTTTGCATCATGTGCATTTGACTTAGGGGACTCAACACAGGGGTTGGGTCCTTCTAGGACAAGTGTGCCCGAAATAACAGACCATCCTAATGCATCCTATGTGCTATGAGAACATTTATTTGTTTTGGCTTGCATGCTGACCGGCTGGGGAAAATAAAGCGAAAAAAAAGAAAGGAAAACCAAGAGTGATATAGGGAAGGAAATAAAACCCGGTTCTAAAACATCCCGATATTTGAAAAATGTCCTGAAACTCTGAAAAAAATTTCAAAAAAAGGGGGGAGGGTTATTTTTAAAAAGAGTCAAACACTGTGTTCTTTCAAATGTGTCAAAACTGACCGAACTACGAAGGTCTGATTCTCACCGGATGTGGGATACGTAGGCAACCTATATAAGGTTGGCCTTATTTTTTGAAAATAAGAGAAAAAGAAAAACAAGAAAAGAGAGTCGGTGGTCGAATGAATGCAATCTTGATTTTGGTCAAAATAAGTCGATCCAGCTTCGGCTATGTCTAAAACTGTTCTTGCCAAGGTAGCCTCAGAGTATTTTTCAGTTGTCGAAAGGCTATTTTCGTAAAAGAATGGGCAAGTTTGTGAGGGGTCATAAAATAACTCCCCCGGCCTCAAAATTCGTGTGAAATTGGGAAGGGGCCGCATTCGCGAAAACAGCAATTTGGATAAAGTTGGCATATAGGGGAAGAGATCATGGTTCTTCTCTTCTTTTATTTGTTCTTTTTCTTTCCTTCTTCGAAAAACTGTTTACAAAAGGGCCAACTCGAGTCAAACCCTAACCTTAATCCTCCACAGGAATAATGAGTACCATTCAAGAACCGCCAGAAGTGGTCAGGGAATAGGCTCGGCTACACTTACGTATGTGGTGGAATGATCTAGATGAAGATGGTCAGAAATGGGTGAAAAAGCACTTGGGTGCTCTTAAAGACATCTTTGAAATCAAACCACAGGAAGATCTGATCAAAGCTTTGGTAACGTTCTGGGATCCTGTCCACAATGTCTTTCGTTTCTCAGATTTCGAGATCACCCCTACTTTGGAGGAGATAGCCGAATACATTGAATTTGGACGGGACTTGAGGAAGCAACAACTCATATTTCCAAGGGCTCCATCAGTGCACAAGTTCTTTGACCTCTTGAATATTAGTAAACAAACAAATAAGGAACGTGTGAGCAACGAGTGATGTGCTTTCCATTTCTTATACTTCAGGTTCGGGCATTCCTCTGGTTTTGAAATTCATGAAAAGGGCTTGAGCAACAAACAAAACAAGGGCCTTTGGCAAATTCATCGTCGGTTCGCATTTATTGTGGCATTCTTGGGGATCATGGTTTTTCCAAATGAGAAAGGAACGGTGGATATTCGTATGGCTAGAATTGCACAAATCCTCACTACCAAGGAAGATCATACACTTGCCCCGTTGGTGCTAGCAGACAACTATCACGCATTGACTGTATGCAAAGCAGAGGCTCAATTTTTTTGAGGGTTGCAGTATCATTCTGCAAATGTGGTTGATCGAGCATCTTCGCCATCATCCCAGATTCATGAGTTACGGTTCGAGCCCAAACAACTTCATTATTAGTTACGAGGAGAGGATAAAAGATTACAACACACCAGAGGGATTTGAAGCATGGGTTTCTCATTTGAAAGCTCTTGATACAGGTCGGGGTTGAGTGGACTATAGGATGGCTCCCAAGGACAGAAGCCATCTATATGACTACTACCAAGGGTTACCTGAGGATAATGGGTGTAAGGAGTATTCAGCCATATGCACCGCAGAGGGTCTTAAGGCAATTGGGGAGGTATCAGATTGTGCCTGAAGATGAAGATCTAAGCATCCAGGTCATAGAGTTGCATCCAGAAGCCGCATTGCCTGAGGCTGTAGTTCAGCAGGATTGGAATAGCTGCCGGTATCTCAAAAACGGCACCCAAGTACCAGACGTCGCCAAGGGGAAAGTAGCTCCAAATTATGCTTCTTGGTTTAAGAAAATGTCTTATGTAAACAACGAGCCAAAGCTCAAGAGGCCCGCCAAAAGGCCTCATGTTCAAGCCTTTGATGATAAAATTCAAGAGAGGTTTGCTTGGGGGGAGAAGGAGAAGGAATATAAGGCCATTATCCACGGTCTGCAAGAAGAATTGAGAAATGTCACCTTCAACAATGATTTGCGGGCACAAGAGGCTGAAGGTGAAAGGAAAAAATTGGTGCGAGAAAATGAGGCCCTCAGAGCTCAGGTTCGACAGTTGAAAATTGAAGCCGAGAACCCAGGCCGAATAAGGAAAGATGAGAGGCTCATTTACAACCTCACTCAAAAGGTACGTGACTATGAAGATGACCTGTAGAAAGCTGAGTCTGAACTAGCAAAAGCACGTGTAAGGTTGGCCAAAAGTGCCAAAGGGCGTGCAGCTTTCGTTCAACAGATGAAAGAAAGATATGAAAGAGGGGTCACAGGTTAGGAAAAGGCAATCGGCAACCTCGAGGGTGAAATGGCTCAACAAGCCAAAAATTTTAAGGCTGAAAGAGAACATTGTTACGCCTTAATGGCACGGCTAGAAAGGGACTTGCAACAACTCCAAGAGCAGAACCAGGTAGTCGAACGAACTTTGGAAGCCAGAACCGAACAAATTGGGCGTTTGTTGCAAGAGAAGGGCGTCATAAGAGAGCGAGTCAAAAGGGTTGCCAACTATATCGCAATAAAGTGCAGTAGCTATGAGGATATGACGATATCCATATTCTTCGCCACTGTAAGGATTTTTGTTCGCCGGGTAATGGAAGATCTCTACCACCTTCAGGAGGATTTAGCAAGTCGACCCACAGCAAGGCCGAATGCCGCCCCGCAGATCCCAGGGACAGTTGAGGCATTGATGTATTCGTGATTTCTTGAGTCTGTGTTTTCTTTTCATTAAAGTCTGCCAGCTATTTTGGAGTATGTATTTCTGTTATTAGAGCATGCGGGTTGTTTGATTTTGAGTCTGTATCCCGAGTCTATTAGTTTCTTTTGAGTCTGTTAGTTTCAGTCTTTGTAACAACGTTTTTATATGAAAATTGAAAATCCCAAATGTTTTTACTTTATTTTACACTTATCCACCAGAACTATGCTCGGTCTGATTCATGCGGGGTCATGATACGTAGGCAATCTCCATAGGATTCGACCATAACCAAAAGAAAGAAAAGAAAGAAAAAGAAAGGAAAAAGGGAAAGAAATAAGAGGAAAAACAAGAGAGTAAAGAAAAGAGCGGAAAAACAAGAAAGAAAAAGAGAGAATAAAAACAAGGAGAGAACAGAGGCCAGAATGAAAGGAAGGGAAAGGAAAGAAAAGAAAAGGGGATGCCTGCAATTAAAAGAAAGAAAAGGCCGGGATGACGCATGCAACCAATCAAATACATAATAGAGACGGTTAACTGTTTAGGTGCATTCATGCCCAATGTGCGGTTGCCAATCTGTTAAAGCCTAATCGCTAACAAGGTTGTTTGTTTGATGCATTAAGTTCAGGCAGGTGGTTAGCTGACTGGCACTCTGGCAACTCACTCCTACAATACCCGATCGAAAGACAGGCTAAATATGGTCGACCAGGAACCGGAAACTAGTATTGTCGATCCATCGAAAGAGATGGAAGAAATGGACGTTAATGCAATGAGGGAAGAAATGTATAAGCTGAAACAGCAGATGGCTAAGATGTACCAAGCTTGGGCGAAAGGGCATCCACCACCGGTTTATCACGCCAATCCTGCTTATATCCCACCATCAGCCCAGCCTCCGGAGCCTCCCATTGTGAATTCATCTCCAGCCTTTCCCCTCTACCAACAATATCAAGGCACCACTTCCCATACTTCCCAAGCTCCACCACCCAAACAAATCTCGTACCCTCCCCCACCAATTACACCTGTTTTTGTGGCACCCCCACCTGCTACATTGCACAGATCTTCTAGTGAGCCCCTGTTTCAAACTCACGACAACCAGTACTATCCCCCTGAACCCACCTTCAAAGTTCCAGAACCATATCTTTACACTCCTCATCTTGATATCCCGGCAGAGACCGAGAAACCGCCCAAAAATCTCGAGCATGAAGAGATGATCAGAAAGGCCAAAAGCTTAGAGCAATCGTTCCGAGACATGAAGGGGTTGGGAGGCCAAGTGAGTGTGGCCTATAAGGATTTGTGTCTGTTCCCAGATGCTCAGTTGCCAGCAGGGTTCAAAATGCCCAAGTTTGATCTGTACGATGGGCATGACGACCCGGTAGCACACTTAAGAGGATTCTGTAGCAAGATGAGAGGGGAAGGTGGAAGAGACGAATTGTTGATGGCATATTTCAGCCAAAGTTTGAGTGGGTCGGCGCTAGAATGGTACACTAGACAAGATCATAGCAGGTAGTACACATGGGACGATTTGGCCCAAGCCTTCGCCTGCCATTTTCAGTATAATCTCGAAATCATCCCAGATCGCCTGTCATTGACGAAGATTGAGAAGAAGCTCGGTAAGAGTTTCCGAGAATATGGGTTCCGTTGGAGAGAGCAAGCAGCGAGGGTTGACCCCCCGATGAAAGAAAGCGAGATGGTTGATTATTTCTTGCAGGCCTAGGAGCCCACTTATTTTGGTCATTTGGTGTCAGCAGTGGGCAAGTCCTTTAATGATGTTGTGAATGGGAGGCATGGTTGAGGAGGGACTTAAGTCCAATAAGATTATGAGTTATTTAGAAATCAAAGCAACCACTCAGGCCATTCAAAACGGTACTAGGGGTGTGCTTGGAAAGAAGAAGAAAGAGGATGTTGCAACGATCGAGTTGGCAGCTTGGGGTGGATCCAGGAACCTTCCACCATTCTACAACCAGCCTCGACCCTATCCCCAAACATACCCCCACACTCCATATAGCCCACCACAATACTACTACCCACTGCCAGATCCCCATTTTTCTGTCTATCACGCACAAACCTATACCCAACCTCTCGCTCTCGCGCAATGGCGTACGCCAGCTCCATAGAGTCCCTACCAAACTCCATAAAATACCGATCCACCCCCAAAAGCCTACAAAACCCCCCCTGGAATAGGTTTTCGACCCAAACAAGCCTTTAAGAATGAAAGAGTGCAGAAGCAGAAGACTTTCACTCTATTGGGAGAATCATATACCAGCCTATTCCACAGTTTGAGACAGTTGGGCATGTTGAATCCGATCGAGCCTAAAATGCCGAATCCCCTTCCCAGAAATCTTGATCGCTCGGTAAATTGTGAGTATTATTCAGGGGCCCTGGGCCATGACACAGAGAAATGCTGAAAACTAAAAACAGCGGTACAAGAGCTCATTGATACTCATCGGATCAAGGTTCAAGCCCCAGAAACACCAAACATCAACCAGAATCCGCTACCAGCTCACCATGAAACCCATATGATTGAGTTGATACACAAGGGAGGGGATGCTAAGAAACCCTCGCAGACGGTGATGATGATCCACTCCAGTGAAACCAATTCAAAGGAAAAGGTAACCAGTGGGAAATCAGTGAACCAGTGGAAAGAGGTAGACAACAAGCCAGTTGTGATAGCCGAGAAAGGGCCGTCAAGTACTGTTGCAGTGAAACCAGAGAAAGCTAAAGTGTTGGTACCCGGGGTTACAAGTAAACCTGTCATGGTCGTGAAGGGCGCTCGCACAGAGCCTGTTATTATAAAACCGGTAACTCAGCTTCCAGTGTTTAGCAGCAAGGCGGTCCCGTAGAATTATGAACGAGTGACAGTAACTTACCAAGGGAAAGAGGTGAGAGAAGAAGTGTGTGAGACCCATGGTTTGACTCGATCGGGGAGATGTTTCGCCCCCGAAGAGTTGAGAAAAGCTAAAACTTCCAAAGACAATCCAGTATCGGTGAAGAAAGTTGTGTCCGAGGAAGAAGCAAAGGAATTTTTGAAAAATATGAAAGTACAGGACTATTCCATTGTGGAGCAGTTGAGGAAAACACCGGCTCAGATCTCGCTCTTGTCATTACTGATCCATTCCGACGAGCACCGTCGAGCTTTGATGAAGATCTTGAACGAAGCCCACGTTCCTGACAAAATCTCAGTAAACCACTTGGAAAAGATATCTAACAAGATATTTGAGGTAAACCGAGTCACCTTTTACGATGATGAGTTGCCCATAGAGGGCACCGAGCACAATAGAGCCCTCTATCTGATGGTAAAATGCAAAGACTCCGTGGTTACTCGGGTACTGGTTGACAATAGGTTTAGCGCGAACATCTGTCCTCTCACCACATTGAACAAGATGCAAGTGGAGGATTAAAGAATTCACGAGAATAGTATTTGCGTTCGGGGATTCGACGGTGGATGGAAGGATTCAGTCGGGGACATAGTGCTTGAGCTCACAATAGGGCCAGTTGAATTTACTATGGAATTCCAGGTGCTCGATGTGGCTGTTTCATACAATCTGTTATTGGGACGACCCTGGATCCATGCTGCCAAAGCAGTCCCGTATACTCTGCATCAAATGGTCAAGTTTGAATGGGATCGACAAGAAATTGTTGTACATGGCGAAGATAATGTGTGTGTGCCCAATGGTGCCATTGTGTTGTTCATAGAGGTTGACGATGGCAAAGGACCATGGGTTTATCAGGTTTTCGACACAGTATCGGTAGAGAAAATTCTGGAAGGAAAGTGCGTGCCAACTCCAAAGATGGTTGCGATATCAATCACGGTAGCTGTCGAGATGTTGAAAACCGGTTTCGTACCGGGCAAGGGTTTGGGTTCATCTCTACAAGGTATTGTGCAGCCAGTCTCCCTTCTAAGGAATCTAGATACTTTTGGTCTGGGGTTCAACCCTACCGTTGCAGATGTGAGAAGAGCTAGGAAAATGAAAAAGAGAGCATGGGCATTGCCAAAGCCAGTCCCGCGTCTGTCTAGGTCATTCGTCAGGCCGGGTACCAGAAAGCAATTGTTGTCAAGGGTCCCTGGACCACTGATTGGAGCCGATGGAGTTTTGGAAAAGGGGTTCGAAAGGTTATTCGCCGAGGTCAATATGGTTCAGGCTGGGGAAGGGTCCAGCAAGGCAGATGTGCAATTTGTGGGACCACGTGCAAAAGTCAACAACTGGGAAGGTACTCCTTCTCCTATCCGGAGGGAGTCTTGGTAGTGGGTTTTGATTTTCTTTTAGTTGTCTGGATTATTCCAGGGTCTGTAATTCAGATGTTATGTTCCGTCCAGTTGGATGTGTTAAAACCCTGCTATCTTTATATTCAATGAAATGCAATTGTTCCTTTTCCTTCATTTCTTCTAATTTTATTTTTTGTTTTCTTCTTTTGTACAGTTCTTTTTATGCTGATATCAATGACATGACATGCATGAGGAATCTTCGGCCCAGTTTTAAAAGCCAATCTAACTCTGAAATAATAATACAAGAAATTGAGTGTGACGACGAGTTGGGATTTGATGATGATGAGGCCTATGAAGAAATTAGTAAGGAACTAAGTCATTTTGAGGAAAAGACCAAACCCAATTTGAATGACACAGAAATAGTTAATCTAGGGGACCAAGAAAATGTCCGTGAAACCAAAATAAGTGTCCATCTGGAACCTCAACTCAGGGAGGAGATAATCAAAGCACTGTTCGAATACAAAGACGTTTTTGCATGGTCCTATGATGACATGCCGGGTCTAAGCACTGATTTAGTGGTTTACAAGTTTCCCACTGACCCGGCATTCCCTCTAGTCAAACAGAAGCTGAGAAAGTTCAAAACGGATATGAGTGTAAAGATCAAAGAAGGGGTCACCAAGCAGTTCGATGCGAAAGTTATTCGGGTCACGCGGTATCCCACCTAGTTAGCCAATGTTGTGCCTGTGCCAAAGAAGGATGGAAAGACCAGGGTGTGTGTTGACTATTGGGATCTCAACAAGGCAAGTCCAAAAGACAATTTCCTGTTGCCGAACATCCATATCTTGATTGACAATTGCGCCAAACATGAGATTGGTTCTTTTGTGGATTGTTATGCGGGTTATCATCAGATCTTAATGGACGAGGAAGATGCTGAAAAGACAACATTCATCACGCCGTGGGGAACGTACTACTATCGAGTCATGCCATTCGGTTTGAAAAATGCTGGGGCAACCTACATGAGGGCAATGACAACAATATTCCATGATATGATACACCAGGAAATCAAGGTGTACGTGGATGATGTGATCGTGAAGTCTAGGAAGCAGTCTAACCATGTTAGGGATCTGAAGAAGTTCTTCCGAAGGCTTCGCAGGTACAATCTCAAGCTTAATCCTGCAAAGTGTGCTTTTGGGGTGCCGTCTAGAAAATTGCTGGGGTTCGTAGTCATCCGCTGGGGTATTGAATTAGACCCATCAAAAGTCAAGGTCATCCAAGAATTGCCACCTCCGAAGAACAAGACCGAGGTGATGAGTTTGTTGGGGAGATTGAATTATATTAGCAGGTTCATCGCTCAGCTCACGACAACTTGTGAGGCCATCTTCAAACTGTTAAAGAAAGACGCGGCGGTTAGGTAGACAGATGAATGTCAGGAGACGTTTGATATGATAAAAGGGTATTTGTCAAATCCACCCGTGTTGGTCTCGCTAGAACCAGGGCGACCTTTGATTCTATATTTGACGGTATTGGACAATTCATTCGGCTGTGTACTGGGTAAACATGATATCACTGGCAGGAAGGAGCAGGCCATATATTATCTCAGTAAGAAATTCACACCGTACGAGGTTAAGTACACCCAGCTTGAGAGGACATGTTGCGCCCTAACTTGGGTGGCGCAGAAGTTGAAACATTATTTGTCATCTTATACTACTTACCTCATATCTCGCTTAGATCCATTGAAGTATATATTTCAGAAGCTTATGCCCACAGGGAGGCTTGCAAAGTGGCAGATCCTGCTCACAGAGTTTGACACTGTCTACGTGACCCGAACTGCAATGAAAGCACAGGCCTTGGCGGACCATTTGGCCGAGAACCCGGTTGATGAAGATTATGAACCTTTGAAAACATATTTCCCTGATGAAGAGGTGATGCACATTGATGAGTTAGAACAAGGCGAGAAGCCTGGATGGAAGCTTTTCTTTGACGGAGCCGCAAACATGAAAGGCGTGGGGATAGGAGCAGTACTTATTTCTAAAACAGGGCAGCACTACCCTGTTACGGCTCAGCTTCGTTTTTATTGTACCAACAACATGGCTGAGTATGAGGCATGTATTTTGGGGTTGAGGTTAGCTGTGGATATGGGTCTCCAGGAAGTCTTGGTCTTGGGTGACTCGGACCTCCTAGTGCACCAAATTCAGGGAGAATGGGAAATATGGGATTTGAAACTCATACCGTACAGACAGTGTTTGCATGATCTTTGTCAACAATTTCAGTCAATAGAGTTCAGGCATATCCTAAGAATACATAATGAAGTCACTGATGCTTTGGCCACTTTGGCGTCAATGTTACATCACCCAGATAAGGCTTATATGGACCCTTTGCAGATTCAGGTCCGTGATCAGCATGCGTACTGTAATATGGTAGAAGAAGAACTTGATGGGGAGCCATGGTTCCATGATATCAAAGAATACCTCCGGATGGGGGTATATCCGGTACAGGCCACAGGTGATCAGAAAAGAACAATTCAACGATTGACAAGCGGATTTTTCTTCAGTGGAGGGGTGTTATACAAAAGAACTCCAGATCTTGGATTGTTAAGATGCATAGATGCAAGACAGGCCACAGTAATCGTGACTGAGGTACATTCCGGAGTTTGTGGACCGCATATGAGTGGGTACATTCTGGCAAAGAAGATTCTCCGAGCAGGTTATTACTGGCTCACTATGGAGCGAGATTGCATCAGTTTTGTGCGAAAGTGCCATCGATGCCAGGTGCATGGAGATTTGATTCATTCCCCACCATCTGAATTGCATACAATGTCGGCACCATGGCCTTTTGTTGCTTGGGGCATGGATGTCATTGGGCCAATCGAACCAGCAGCGTCAAACGAACACAGGTTTATTCTGGTAGCCATTGATTATTTCACCAAGTGGGTTGAAGCGAAACTTTCAAATCTGTGACCAAGAAAGCAATGGTTGACTTTATGCATTCAAATATCATCTGTCAGTTTGGGATTCCGAAGGTAATCATCATGAACAATGGCGCTAACCTCAACAATCATCTGATGACAGAGACATGCCAGCAGTTTAAGATTATACATCGCAATTCCACCCCGTATCGCCCTAAGGCGAATGGAGCAGTCGAGGCAGCCAACAAGAATATAAAGAAGATACTTCGAAAAATGGTGAAAGGTTCTAGGCAGTGGCATGAAAAGCTGCCATTTGCATTGATAGGTTATCGCACTACTGTCTGTACTTCAGTAGGGGCCACTCCTTATTTGTTGGTGTATGGCACGGAGGCAATAATACCCACAGAAATTGAAATATCATCCCTTCGTATTGTCGCTGAGGCAGAAATTGATGACGTTGAATGGGTCAAAACCCGCTTGGAGAAATTACGTATGATTGATGAAAAGAGATTGGCAGCAGTATGTCATGGCCAATTGTACCAACAGAGAATGGCAAGAGCATATAACAAGAAGGTACATCCACGGAAGTTCGAAGTAGGTCAACTAGTGTTGCGACGTATCTTGCCTCATCAGGTTGAAGCAAAAGGAAAGTTCGCCCCATACTGGCAGGGGCCATTTGTTGTAACTAGAGTGTTGTCCAATGGCGCGTTATATTTGACAGATGTAGAAGGGAAATATGTAGAAATGGCTATCAATTCTGATGCAGTCAAAAGATACTATGTATGATTTCTTGCTTTGATTGTACTTATTTGTATTTGGCATATTTTGAAGATTGAAATGACGAAGGCATTTTGTTCTGCTATCTAAACACTTTATCCCTTGTCACCATTTTTGAGCCTTATTTATTTTCTTTCATACCGCTCTTTCGGAATCAGTAGCAAATATCAGAAACATAAGCAAGAAAGATAAGAAAAGGAAGAAAGAAAAGGAAAGAGAAAGAAAGAAAGGAAAAAAGAAAAAAAAAAGAAGAAGAAAAACAATAAAAGGGAAAAAAGAAAAGAAAAAAAGAAAAAGAAAAGAAAAATTACAACAACAGACCAATTCCTATGTCATGAACTACGTTCGACCTGATTCCTTTTAAGGATATATAGGCAACCTCATGGTTCGGTCCCATCAAAATAAAAATCCAAAAGTCCCCAAACAAGAAACTGGGGCAGAAGCTGTGGTTGTTGTCAGAAATCCGATTCCGAAAGTTGTAATTTTGAACCCATTTGAATTGTTTCGAGCCTTTGATATCCTTTCTTCTTAACCCTGTCCAAAAGCCCATATTACGGTCCAAAGAAAGACCTTCTGGTCAGTCTTTGAGAAATGCCAAGTCAAGCAGGTAAAGGTAATTCATGTCAGGGGCAACACTCTGGTTCAAGCAGAAAAATAAAAATGAGAGAGTCTTATTGGTGAAAACCTTTACAGGCACCGTAAGGCGATGGAAGTTGAAAGAAATAAAAATGAGAGAGTCTTATCGGTGAAAACCCTCGCAGGCACCGTAAGGCGATGGGAGTTGAGAGAAATTAAAATGAGAGAGTCTTATCGGTGAAAACCCTCACAGGCACCTTGAGACGAAAGTGAGTTGAGAAGTAAAATGAGAAAGGTCTGTTGGTGGAAAACTGTTGCAAGGCACCGCAGGATGAACAAGGTCAAGGATTGGGTGAAGTAATCAGATCAAGGAAATTTTGAGTCAACATAGTACGGCGACTGAAAGTTGATTGGTTGGACAGATTGGGCCGATTAATCCGAAATGCATGTCATGATCATCGGTACCAGCTGTTCCACTCAGATAAGTTTCTTTTTCTTTTTCCCTTTGTAGCAGTCATCTGGTTTTGGATTCTTCCTATCCTTAACCCGCAAAGTCATTGCATTTCATTTTCTTTTGGGTTTATTTGTCTAAGATGTTTCAATATCAGTTTTATTCAAATCAAGTGAAAAAGAATGTCAAAGCTCACTACCAACTTCCAAAATTGCAAAGCATGGTTTGGTCAGTGTACCAAAAACAGCATAATGTAAGGTGGGATATAGGGGATCACTGGAAGTTCATTGGTGGAATGGTTTGGTAATGTCATGGAAGATGCAAAGGTTCAGATAAATGGGTCAGAGGAGTGAAACAACAGCATGGGTACAGAACACTCGGTTCGTCAAGGTCATGGGGTTTGAAAGTCAGTCAGGAAGTCAAAGAGGTTCAGGGCCAGTTCGAAGAAGCCAGTCAGAACAAAACGATGTAGCGGAAGGATCTTCAGCAAGAATGCCATCAGCTAACCACCATTTTAAACTGACAAAATTTTCTTTGATTGAAACAGGGGCAGGAAATTTCGGTTGTTCTGGAGAAACTCTCCGTGGGGAAAGGCAGTCACCAAACAGGTTTGTTTTGATTTTCAGGACCCTCCTGGAAAATGAGACCTAGTTTTAAGTTCAGACATAGCATAATTTAGCATAAATGTATCCCAAAGGAATATAAGTTGGCTTAGAAGTTTGCATGTTCGAGATAGGATTCAATTAGGAGTTTTCAGGACTCTCCTGAATAATGGGACTTAATTTAAGAGTTCAATTAGATAATAACATTTAGCGTAAAGTCTGTTGTAGGGTAGTATAATTCAACCATAAAAGTTGTCACTTTTAAGATAAAATTGGACTTTTGATTTTCAGGACCCTCCTGGATAATGGGGAGTAGTTTAAAGATCCTCTTAGATAGCAAGATTTAGCAGAAGTCACACCTGTAGAAGATATAACTTAGATTCTAAATTGTCGTTTAGTTAAAGAGTTGTCAGGACCCCCTAAATAATGGGTTTAGCTTTCAATTCTTAGTAATACTTGGTAATATGATTTAGTTTTACACTCACAGCTGTGCCCAGCCACCAAACTGGGGCAGAAAAGTTTTCTTTGTTTTGTCTATTTTGAAGTGAGGAGCCCGCTTGGAGAGCAGAGAATATGTTTCAAGTCAGCAGTCAAGAGCCCACCTGAAGAGCAGGGAATACATTTCAAGTTGAAGTCAGGAGCCCGCCTGGAGAACAAGGGAGTACAATTTAAGTTTTAACTTTCAAATTCTTTGTTTTGTTTATTTTGAAGTTAGGATCCCACTTGAAGAGCAGGGAATACATTTCAAGTTAAAGTCAGGAGCCCGCCTGGAAAGCAGGGAATACTTTCAAGTTAGCAGTCAGGAGCCCGCCTGGAGAGCAGGGAATACATATCAAGTTCAGCAGTCAGGCACCTACCTGAAGAAGGGGAAAACATCTCAGTTTACAATTCAAGGTGGCAACAAACGGATGTCTCCGAAAGAATGGACAACAACAAGGCAACAAGAAGCGCAAGATCAAGTTTGAAGATATAGATAGGACTTTTGTAATCCATAGATCATAGTCTAGTATAGCTTCTTGTTTTATTTTGACATAGTGTAATAAGGAGGTTTAAGTAGTAGTAGCAGCAGCAGCAGTAATAGTGAAATCACAGCTTCATGGTAGTCCCAGCTACCAAAACTTTCCGAACTACACTGACCTGATTCCTTTTTAGCCAAGGATATGTAGGCAACCTCAGAGGCAGGGTGCGGTCAAATCTTTCAAAAATGCTTCCCACAGAGTATTCAAACGGGCAAAAAATCGCTCGTATTCACTCACTTATCTTTGCACGAAAACTCTTCGTGTTTCCGAGCAAAGAGGAGCAGCTGTGAGCACGTGATTTTCGCCCTACATGAAATACTCCCATAAATTCAAAACAAAGTAATTTCGTTTCATTATTTGCAAATTTGTGGATTTTGTGGCATTTGATGTTAATTATTTGCATTTTTGTCTGTGCATTTCGTTTGTTAATTAATGAAAAATACAAAATATGTTGCATTTGCATTTAGGATTTAATTTTTTGCATGTTTGAAATAATTAGTAATTTAGTGTCTTATAAAAATGAAAAAATCACAACAAAAAAATGGTTCATTTTTGCATTTCAATTTCTCGAATTTTGTTAGCTTTCTTTAAATTGGTATTTAATTAGTTATGGTAATTATTTTTAGAGTTTAATTAGTTTAATTTTATAGAATAGTAATAGTTTTAACAATTAATTTAGGATTTATTTCTAATTTTTGAAAAAAAAAAAGAAATTTGGAAATTGATAAAGAGAAAAGATTCAAAAAACAAAGGGAAATTCGGATTTGGGCCATTTAATTAAACCCCCCTTCAGCCCAATTGCCCCCCAGATCTGCACAAGTCCAGCCCAAACCCGCCTCTACCCGGTCCGGATTCCCCTTCAGGCGAAACGACGTCGTTTCGACCAGTGTCAATCTGAGTCGTTGATCCCCACATGATCGAACGGCTCAGAACTAAAGTCGGGGGAGTATATATATGTCCGAACACCCCCCCCCCCCTCATTTCATCGTCCCAATACCCCCAACTTCAGAACCCTGCCCCCCAAACCCTAGTAGCCGCCCCAGAATTCCCCATCGTCCGGTGGCGGCGCCGGCGTCCAATCGCCACCGAATTAACACCATGAACTCCATTCCACCTCCCCATCCCAAATCTCCAAACAAGTTCCTCTCAAATCCCCTTCCATCGCCTCGAATCTCAGATCTGAGGTTAGCGCCGGAAACCCTAAAATTCCCAGATCCACCCAAAATCACACCATGAAACCCCTCATCTCCTTCCTGCCTCAAATACGTGTGTGTTTCGTTTCAAAATGGTCCGTCATTGGTAGAGCAGTGGTTCGGATAGCCAAGTCTCACCCTGGGTCCCTTTCTAGTTTAGCAAGGTCAAGTGAACCCAATACCGTCATTAATCGTTTGTCTTTTGTTAAGGACAACCGATTAATGACCGTCAAAGGTTCACTGTTTCCTCCAAGTTTGTGCGAGTTCATGCAGTTCTTGCCGAAGCAGGTTTGGGAGAATTTCCTTTGCGTCGATTGGTTTCCTGTTGATCTCTTCTGTTTGTTTGCTTGGTTGTTTGTTTTTCCAGTTTTCATCCTTCAGAATTTTCGTCTCTTGCTTAATTGCATTATGTTCTGGTTGTAAGTTTGTTAGTTAGCTTGTTTGCTTAATTGTCAATGACAATCGGCTTCGTAAGGTTTGAGTTTAATATTGGTTTCAATTCATGAGATTTTCTTCTTTCCACTGGGTTTCATTTCACATTTGTGAATTAATTTTGGAACTGAAGCATTTAGATTAGTCAAGTATAGTTCATCGTTCGCATTAATTCTTGTTTCAAGATCATTTTCTGAATTCATGTTTATGTGTGAAGGGTATTCAAGCTAGCTTCTCATAATTTCAATACATGTTTTGAATTTCAATTTGTTTGGAAGTGTCAGCCAGTTTGTTTACTGTTATTGTGCTTGTGAGCATTCAGAATTTGAGGGGGGTAAGTGAATAATGGGGAACTTTAGGGGTAATTTTGGAGATTGTTTCAATTTGAAGAATCTTTAATAACTGATGGGAAGCTTCCTAAATGGATAGCTGTCCAAAATGGTTAGGAAAAACAGGCTGTAAATTGAAAATATCTGAAGGAAATGGACAACTGTCCAATAATCAGTTTTAAAAGATGCCCTATGAGGGTATTTTGGGAAAATCTGACTGCCTTGCCTTGGAAGGCACACACCAGACCCTCAGCCCTTAAAAGGAAGCCTTCTTCTCATTCAAGAGAGTTTTTTCTTACACCTTAGAGAGACCAAAAAGGCTGAAAATACAGGAGAAATCAGAACAACTGAAAAAAAAACAAAAATCACTGTTCCATTGAAAGTTTTTCTATAATTCTTGAGATTCTCACTTCTGAAATAATCACTGAACAATCGAGGGCTAAAATGGTTTGAGCTTGGTTGGTTTTCAAAAGTTTGGTTCAAATTTTGGCTGTTCTTTTTTGATTGTTGGGTATCAGTGGTTATTTCTGCTAGTTTAAAGTTGGGTCCAAGACTGATTTCATTGGTCATTTTTGAGCTTACTGCTGCTGTTAAGTCTGGGATTTTGTTATGTTATTGCTGCCTACTGATCTTTACTCCTTTTGCTTTCCCCTTATTCCCAGGTACATGATCTCTGAGTTCTATCTAATGTGAGGCCTGATTCAAACATGAAATGCAAAATCTAGAAATTTGAGCATAATGTCACCATTGTTTGCTCATAGATTTAGCTTTATTTCGTTTTGATTGCCTTATTTTGGAATCATATAATGCATTGCATTCTACTGGATGGTGATAGTATCCTTCTGAGAGCTGAATTTGTTTGTAATTGCTTGATGAACAACTCGTTTAGTCGAATCAGTAGTTGTGCTTTACCATCAATCATGCAAGTCAAGTAATGTAGCATGTATGAAAGCTTCTTTTGTTGCGTAATTTATTTGAACTATCACGACAGGCTTGATGTATTTAGACATCAAGAAAAAATGTTTCGTATTCAATTTTATAGTGTATTGGACAAGGAAATATTTCGGCTTGTCACTTCAGGGTCTGAGACGTATATAGGATTACCTTGATTATCTGTAAACATGTTAAATATGAGTCAATTGTTCAAGTTCAGATTCACTTATTTAGCAGTCTCATGAGGTGTAATTTGTTATTGAAATGGTTTAATCAGGTGTAAGGTCTCGTCTATTTGCTTTTGTTGAATTAGCTGAAGGGCTGATTTGTTTGAATGTGATGGTCTGATGTCCAGGATCTCGGGCCTTAACTGGCCTTGCGTCAGATTGTTTTTTTTAAAAAAAAAATTTTACTTTGACTTGTGGTCTGGATTTCGAACCCATGTTGAGACAAAAGGGGGATGGCTTGTATTCACAGTTTTTTTGTGGGCTCATGATTAGAGCCCATTTTTGTTCCTCTTAAATCCTGAACGGACGCGCCAATTAAGTAATTGGTCCTGTCTTATTTGGGCTCTCTTATTAATTGAATGAGTGCATTTTGGTGACAACCATTAAGTCACTCATTCGATAGTAAGGGTTCGAATTCCATTAGTGCTTAATTAACTGGATTCTGCCAAATATATTTGAGACAAGCCATAGTTAGACACTTAGTAACCAATGGCTCTTGTGTTAATTTCACAATGTAGATGTAAAGTAACAAATATTCGTAGAGAAACCTTTAGGGCCGTTTAAAATACTACCGTGATTGTGTATACGTTCGCGTAATATAATTACGATCTTAAAGACTAATTCGGAGTATGCGTTCGCGCAACTTCGTCTAATTTTTTTCTTAATAATAACAAAGCGTTATTAATTGTGGACACGTTTGCGTGACATGATTTTTGACGCTCCGAACAAACAGGTACATGTATGCGTGACCTGTTTCAAGATAATTTTCTTAATTTAAAAACGGTTAATAGGCAAATGCACATAGGATCTAAAATCAGTAATTAAATAATTTTAATAAGCCAAGTATGATCAAAGAGACCGTGCTAGAACCACGGAACTCGGGAGTGCCTAATACCTTCTCCCAGGTTAACAGAATTCCTTACCCGAATTTTTGTGTTCGCAGGCTACAGAACAGAGTCAACTTCCTCGATTTGGGATTTTAACCGGTGACTTGGGACACCATAAACCTCCCAAGTGGCGACTCTGATTTAATAAATAATCCCGTTTCGATTATCACTTTAAGTTGAAAAAACTCATTTATGCTCCCATCCGGGGGTATAGGTAAAAAAGAGGTATGACAAGCCTAGTCGGGTGTTAGCTTGCGCGGTCGCTCGTTATTCTTTATTGGAGCATATCAGTGATCGGCAATATGATGATCCCCATTTGTGTGTCCTCAGAGACACGGTGCAGTACGGAGGTGCCAAGTAGGTTACCTTAGGTGATGATGGAGTTTTGAGATTGTAGGGTCGAGTTTGTGTGCCTAATGTGGATGGACTCCGAGAGTTGATTTTAGAGGAGGCCCATAACTCCCGGTATTCTATTCATCCGGGCGTCGTAAAGATGTATCAGGATTTGCGGCATCATTATTGGTGGTGGAGAATGAAGAAGGATATCGTAGCATTTGTGGCTCGATGTTTGAATTGTCAGCAAGTTAAGTATGAGCATCAGAGGCCTGGTGGTTTATTCCAGAAGTTTGATATTCCTGAGTGGAAGTGGGAGCGGATCACTATGGACTTTGTTGTTGGACTCCCACGGACTCAGAGGAAGTTCGATGCAGTGTGGGTTATTCTTGATAGGCTGACCAAGTCAGCGCATTTCATTCTTGTGGTAGTCTCTTATTCTTCCGAGAGGTTGGTTGAGATCTATATCCTGAAGATTGTTCATCTTCATGGTGTTCCCGAGTCTATCATTTCGGACTGAGGTACGCAGTTTACCTCACATTTTTGGAGAGCATTTTAGCGAGAGTTGGGCATGCGAGTTGAGTTGAGAACAACATTTCATCCTCAGACGGACGCACAGTCCAAGCGGACTATTCAGATTTTGGAGGATATGCTCCGAGCTTGTGTCATTGACTTTGGAGGCTCGTGGGATCCATTTTTTCCTTTAGCAGAGTTTTCCTACAACAACAGCTACCAGTCGAGTATCCAGATGGCTCCTTATGAGGCTTTATATGGTAGGCAGTGTCGGTCTCCGGTTGGATGGTTTGAGCCGGGAGAGGCTCAATTATTAGGTACGGATCTAGTTCAGGATGCCTTAGACAAGGTCAAGATTATTCAGGATAGGCTTCGTACAGCTCAGTCTAGGCAAAAGAGTTATGCCGACCGCAGGATTCGAGATTTGGCTTTCATGGTCGGTGAGCGGGTATTGCTTCGAGTGTCGCCTATGAAGGGCGTGATGAGATTTGGGAAGAAGGGCAAGGTTAGCCCTAGGTTCATTGGCCCGTTTGAGATTCTTGATCGAGTGGGAGAGGTGGCTTATAGACTTGCATTGTTGTCGAGCGTATCAGTCGTGCATCCAGTGTTTCATGTGTCCATGCTTCGGAAATATCACGGCAATCCATCCCACGCGTTAGATTTCAGCAATGTTCAGTTGGACAAGGACTCGTCTTATGAGGAGGAGCCGGTAGCTATTCTAGACCGGCAGGTTCGTCAGTTGAGATCGAAGAGTTTTCCTTCTGTTCGTGTTCAGTGGAGAGGTCAGCCTCCTAAGGCATCGACCTGGGAGTCCAATATGCGGAGCCGTTATCCCCATCTTTTCCCTAACTCAGGTACTTCCTTCTTATGTTCGTTCGAGGGTGAATGGTTGTTTTAGAGGTGGAGAATGTGAGGTCATCACTTGCTTTTAAATTGAATTTTGTGTTTTCGAGTCCTTGAAAACCTCATTTAGCATCACCTCGATTTGTGTGTGCAGTCCGGGCGTGTAGCCGGAAAGCTTATATGTGAAAATCTGTGAAAATGATAAATTTTGACTATAAAATGAATAAATTTGACTTCGGTCAATGTTTTGGGTAAACGGATCCGGACCCGTGATTTGACGGTCCCGGAGGGTTCGTAGAAAAATATGGGACTTGGGCGTATGCCCGGAATCAAATTCCGAGGTCCCAAGCCCGAGAAATGAATTTTTTAAAAAAAAAATCTGAAATTGTTTAAAGGAATTTGAAATGAATTTTGATTAGAACATGTTGGTATCGGGCTAGTATTTTGGTTCCCGCACCCGGTACAGGTCTTATATATGATTTAAGATGATTCTGTAGAGTTTGGTAAGAAACGGAATCCGTTTGACGTGATTTGTACCGTAAATGCAAAGGCTTTAAGAAGTTTTGAAATATTTCATTGATTTTGAGATTTAATTCGTTATTATTGAGGTTATTTTGGCGATTTGATCGCACAGATAAGTTCTTATGATGTTATTGAGTTAGTACGTATGTTTGGTTTTGAGCTCCGAGGGCTCGGGTGTGTTTCGGATGTGTTTCGGAAGGTTTTTGGAACTCAAAAAGTTGCAGGTTTCTACTGTTCAGTGCCCAGGGATTTTACTCTTCACGTTCACGTGGTCCCTCTCGCGAACGCGTAAGGTAAATTTCTCCGGTGCCAGATTTCTTCTTCGCGAATACGAAGCTTGAGACGTGAATGCGAGGCTGAGGGGGGAACACCCTTCGCGAACGCGTCCATGCACTCGCGAATGCGTAAGGTTAAGGACTGGGGAGGGGTCACCTTTTTGTGCATTGCAAACACGACCACTGGCTCGCAAACGAGTAGGCTTGAGGAGCCAAAGCTCCGCGAACGCGAGCCATCTTCCGCGAACACGAAGGTCTATCAAACCTAACTCATCGCGAACGCAATGAGCTTATCACGAATGCAATGAGCTTATCGCGAACGCGATGACCAATTTCGCCCAGTTATTTTAAGTTTCAAAAACAGAATGCCATACAGGATTTTCATTATTTTTCACAAACTTCATCTTCTCCACACCTCTTGGGCGATTTTTGAAGAACAACTTCACCATAGCTTCATAGGTATGTAATCCTAAGCTCATTTTCTTCCATTTTTTATCAACACCCACTAGATTTCTAGGCCTAAAACTTGTAATTAAGGGTAGAAAATTAGGGATTTGGGTAGAGTTAGGGCTTTTTGATTATTTGGGAATTTGACCTCGTTTTGGGGTCAGATTTCAAAAGAAATTATATATTTGGGCTCGTGGGTGAATGGTTGATCGAGTTTTGGTCCGAACCTCGTATTTTGACAAAGCATGCCCGAGGTCGATTTTTGGATTTTTGGGAAGAATGATTAGAAAGCTATAATTAAGTATTGGAATTGTATTGTTTAGCATTTATCGATGTTATTAAGTCGATTATGTCTAGATACAATTGATTTGGAGCCGAATTCGAAAGGAAAGGTGGTGTTTGAGGATTGAGTTGGCCGTGGAAGTTCGAGGTAAGTGTTTGGTCTAACCTTAGCTTGAGGGACTAGAAGTTGTGTCCTATTTGCTATTTGCTTCTTATTTAGTACGACGTATAGGCATGGTGATGAGTATCTAAACATTGGTGTCAAGTATGATCGCAAGTCTTATATTGTGATTTTCATGACTTCGTTGTATTATTCATGCCTTGGTGAAGATTTCTATTTGTTGTGTAAAGTTGTGGAAAGAATTGTGACATATGAACATTGAGGAGCGTTGGCTCCAGTTGTGAAGTGAATTGTGAAGTAAAAGTGAGAAAGAGAAGAGATCATTACACTTGCCGGGCTATTATTGAGTTGTGGTTCCCTTGCATTGTGTTCTTAATGGATATTACGGATGTTTAGCTTGATGATTCTTTGTGTTAGGTGTTGTAACAAGCTTAGTTATAGTTGAGGTAGTTAGGTGTTGTAACAAGTTTGGTTATAGTTGAGGTAGTTAGGTATTGTAACAAGTTTGGTCATAGCTGAGGTAGTTAGATGTTGTAACGAGTTTGGTTATAGCTGAGGTAGTTAGGGGTTGTAACAAGTTTGGTTATAGTTGTTTCTCCCTTGTCGGGATATTGTTTGTTGATATTATTGTTCCCTTGCCGGGATTCCTTGTGATTATTGTTGGCTTGTACATGGGAGCGGGTGGACACCTACCACAAGATATAATGAAATGGGAGCGAGTGGTATGCCTCCACAAGATATAATAAAATGGGAGCGGGTGGCACGTCTACCACAAGATATAATAAAATGGGAGCGGGTGGTATGCCTACCACAAGATATAATGAAATGGGAGCAGGTGGTACGCCTACCACGAGATAAATAAAATGGGACCGGGTGGCACGCCTGCCACGAGATATAATGAAATGGGAGCGGGTGGCACGCCTGCCATAAGATATAATGAAATGGGAGTGGGTGACACGCCTGCCATAAGATACAAGAAACAGGATCGGGTTGCACGCCTGCAACAAGATGTGAAAAGAAAGTGAAATCTGCCTTTGTTTTCCCTATTCTTGTTAGTGGTTGGATTTTGATTCCTTTATAGTTCTCTTGATATTATGTTTTTACCTGTTATTCCCCGAAGCATGTTTCCCCCTCCCATATTTACTTGTTTATTTTCGTATTTCTTTTTCGCTATGTATAATTGAAATGCACAGGTTTATTTGGTAGTCTGGTCCTAGCCTCGTCACTACTTCGCAGAGGTTAGGTTGGGAACTTACCAGCACATGGGGTCGATTGTGCTGATACTACACTCTGCACTCTTTTGTGCAGACCCCAGTGTTGTAGAGTTCGGACCGCAGTGAGATTGCTGAATCTTGTTCATCAGGCGACCCGAGGTAGCCCTGCAGGCGTTCGTAGTCCTTGGCGTCTCCTTCTATCTACTTTCCTGTTTCTACATGTATTTCCAGAGACATTGTTGTATTTAATTCTTTTAGGCCTTTATTTGTAGAATTCTTAAAGCGTTTGTGAAATTGTGACACTAGTTCTGGGTAGTCGAGATTCAAACAGTTGTAATAGATATTCATGTTCAGATGGCTTATTGTTTTCTTCCGCTTATGTTATATTCCGTCGTTTAAATGTTATTTCTTCGTAATTGTTAAAGAGAATAAGATTGGTAAAAAGGTAGATGATTCAATAATTGGCTTGCCTAGCTCACATTAGTAGGCGCCATCACGACTCCCGAGGGTGGAAAATCCGGGTCGTGACATGTATATAATAAACCTGTGTCTACAAAGCCTCTAAGATTATTTGACATAAAATGGGCCAGGGTACCGGCCTACCCATAAGTATGTAGCAAAACTCTGCCAGATGACTTATATACTCAGTTGCACTCCGAATGAGGTGGAGTCTTACCGATCCTTCGCTGAATACTGACCTCGTCTACTATGAGGGCTCGTCGAACTGATTGTCTATACCTGCAGGCATAAATGCAGCGTCCTCAATAAAAGGACGTTAGTATGAATAATGTACTAAGTATGTAAGGCATGTAAATCAGTATATAAAGGACATGGAAGAAACATGGAGTAAAGAACTCAACCTGTAAATCTGGATAGTTTTGTAAATCATGAAATATTTATAAGGTCATGCGTATGCGTGTATATGTCATGTAACGCATAGGTCTGTACGTACATAATATCATCAAGCCTCTGAGGGAATCCCATCATATCATCTCAGCCATTGTGGGCAAAATCATCAAGGTATACCAGCTGATCAGGTAGTGATACGTACATAATGCCGTAACCTTTTTCCATGTCTCATATATATATATACGTGTATATAATGCCATAACATCATCACGCCTCTGAGGGCATCCCATTATATCATCTCGGCCACTATGGGCAAATCATCAACTTATACCAACTGATCAGGTGGTAGAGTATATATAACGTCATAACCTTTCCCATATCTCATATACATATATATACGCGTATAACGCCGTCTGGTCATGGGTCAATATGCATATGTAGATGCATGAAATGCACATGAAAATATGTTAATAAAATCTCTTAGTACGTCATAAGACCATTATGCATCTGGTTAATATCATGAAATAAACTTTACCGACTTACGTATTTTTGAGACCCATGAACATACGATAGAATAATAAGACATATGGGAATACAGGAAAAAAGACATCTCTAATACTTCTATGAATAGATTTATTTATGGAATTTGTGCAGTTGCTCATTTTATTCGTGTCATATAGATCATGCCAAAAGAAATAAGGGTTAGCTTTAACATACCTAGAATAGGAAAAAATTCGTATGATATTCTTAGAAAAAGTTTGCACCGTATTCCCTTAAAATTGCAAAATCTCACCTTGCTAATGTTAATGTGCTAATTGCAATCAATAGAAAGGTATTTTCCCTATGCTGCACCATCCCTTCTCCGACTATCATATGCAACCAGCTTTTATGCTCCACCAAGTATATGGAAAATATATTTCATGAAAAGTATTTAACATAACACCAGACATATACTGGCACAAGTGCTTCCAATACACCTTAATAGCAATTAGACAAGAGTAATAGTAAACTGAATTCATCATTTAACAAGATATGTAGTCTGTTTAAAGTAACTATTCACTTTTAACAAATAAAATGAACTGCTTCTTTCAGTGAGTAGTTTTCCTACCTTTTTATTTTTAATTTTATTCTATGTACTAATCACTTCAGTACTAAAACTTGCGTATATAACCTAATTAAGCTTAGTGACAAAAGAGTTCACTAGCTAGGTACCACTTTAATACTTCCTTCAGCGCCTAAATTATGTTCTATTTTTTTAAAACTAATTAAAACTGTTACCAAAAGTGGGAGTGTTCTCTGAAATAGTAGCTAAGAACACACAAGAGTTTCTATCAAGAATGAAGAAAACAGCAAGTAAGAGAGGAGAAAAAGGGAGGAAGATATAACTGTTCTTTAATATGCCACCTATAAGAAATCACTAATGAGTCATCTAAAATTAAAAGGGGGCTGCCACGTGGGATGGGATGTTTAATCTTATCCCTAACTTATTAATTAACTAGGTAATGATTTGTTACCCAATAATTAATCAATTACCCATGTAATTAAAAATTATCTCAAATTACTTAAAATTATACTTATTTTTAATACACTTTATACACCTTACTATAATATACTTTACTATCATGGTCATGTGGTACAATATAAAATCAATACATACACTTTTATTCCATTAAAACATTCATGTAAAATTACATATATTTTCTCAACTTATAATTTTCCTAATCTCATATAACGAGTACAAATTTTCGTACACTTAATTCTTAAAATAGTAAAAAAGATATTCTTCTTTTCTTGTGAAAGAAAATAATTCATATCTTTACAATAAAGAAAATCTCATAAACTATATAATATTATGTGTACAATTTAAAGCATTTTCGAAAGTAGTAATATTAATAACTATATAAAATTATATTTTAAAAAATTTTGCAAAAATGCTCCACTCAAAATACTACATCAAACATATATATATATATATAACGGTATCAAGGTTTTTAAACTTACGGGGTGTCAACAACTCGAAGCCGTATGACCCCCGGTTCGGAGCTGCAAACTTGTACGCCCTCAATGCGGCAACATCAAGATCACAAAATGGCCCCAGAGCCAAAAACGTCCCGAACATTCGGGGACTGGCATCGAAAACTCAAGGCCACATGACCTCCGGGTCGGAGACCCCAAAATCATAAGCCCTCAATGAGGCAATACCAACTTTACAAGTAATGGCTCCCGAGCTAAGAAACTTTCAATGACTCAGGTACTGCCGCCAATCGCCACCCCATCGACTTATCAAAATCCGAGTCTATAAGACCACATGCGGGCAGCCTCGGTCTCGTAAGACCTATATAAGGCGACAACAATATCTGTAAGGCCTCAAGCAAGACATGAACCACACTTGTACCAAGTGATAATATCTGTAAGACCTCAAGAAAGGTATGAATCACACTTGTACCAAGTGATCAAACTGTAAGACCTCAAGCAAGGCATGAACCATACTTGTACCAAGTGACCAAACTGCAAGACCTCAAAGGCATGTAAAAATTTGTAAGCCCTTACAAAAGGCATAATCCTGATCTTAAAGTTAAGGCTATATATCTAACTTGTAAGACCCCTAAAAAGGCATACCCTCGATATAGACGCCAAAACTACTTCACTCGGGAACTGAAAGGCTCCGGCCAAACGTAATGACTACGGTCATAAGGCTGTACCAGCCAAACTAACACAATTCGGGGACGCCCGACCATCGCTATAAAATTACAGGCCTTTAATTACTTCGAAAATACTTCGAAAAGAACCAGTTAAACAAGCTACCCTCGACATAGGCAAAAGAGCTTCGACCATGTCAGCTCTAAACTATAGGCTTCGAGATACTCAGCCACCGAGCCAAACCTCATGAGGTGCTCGATTATCGCCATATAACGACTCACAATCGAGGTTTTTATCAAACCGTTGAAGAGTCAGGCAAACACAATTTCAAAAGTCCTTAACTAGGGAAAAATAAAGGCCTACTAGAGGTCGTACCGACCCAATGCGTAAGAGCCACTGCGGCCAGCTTATATAAAAGGTCGTACCGACCAAATGCATAAGAGCCACTGTCGCCAGCCCATACTAAAGGTCGTACCGACCCAATGCGTAAGAGCCACTGCCACCAGCCCATATAAAAGGTCCTATCGACCAAACACGTAAGAGCCTAAGGGCCAGCTTTAAATTCAAAAACTTAAGGGTTAAAGGAGCTCTAGTTAAAACCTGACTCAAAGAATGAACCTGAAACAGTTAACTAAATACTCCTAAGGGCAAAAGCATAAGAGCTCAAACATTGGCTTATACTAAAAGGTTGTACTGATCAAAGCGCATAAGAGCCTAAGACGCCAGCTTACATTAAAAGGTCGTACCGACCCGATACATGAAAATCTAAAAAATTTGCGCAAATGAACTCGGAGCCAACACGACAGGAAATTGAGACCCACAACTTCAGATTAATTGCCAAACGAATGCCACAAGTCAGAAAAAGGCAAAAAATTGATACACATACAAAAAGGTTCATAAGAGTAAAATTATGAAGCCTACATCTTGGAGCCCTTGCAAATGCAAAGAGCAAATAAAAACATTAATCTAGCGCCGGAGCTACATCTTTGAGGGCAGAAAGTATGCCTTCAGCAGCTTTGGCCACAGCCTCCGAGTCTCCAACAGCCTACTCCCCTTCAGGGACCTCACCTTCATCTTCATCACCTCCCGAGTCGCTGCCTGACTCACTTTCGGAAGGAAGCAGGGCCGTAGCTTCCTCTTCTAGGGTCTTCACCCTCTCAACTTTGGCAATTAAATCAATGCCCCCCGCATATACATCCTCAAGTGTCTGTCTCTAAGACTTTAATCGGGCATGATCCACCTCTCGAGCCAGGCGCAGCTCAGCCTCTTCGGACACTTTTCAGGCATAAGCATTTGTAGTAGCGACATCTTCCTTATGCGAGGCCATGAGCGCCTTGGCCTCAGCCCTAACCTCGGATAGCGTAGAAACCAACGTAGTATGGAGATCCTTATGGTTATTGCTCTCATCCCTCGCATCTTCGAGCCCGATCGAAACCACCTCTCCCCGGAGGACATCTCTCTCAGAGATTACCTTACTCAAATGCCACTTAAGTTCGAGAATTTTGGAGTCCCTAGCTCGGAGCTCCTTCCCTATATGGACATCCTTCTCCTTAAACTACAAAAATCGACCCAAAGATATTACAGTACGGAAGTCAGTCAGACGTACAGGAAAAAACATACAGGAGTTATGTAACCTGTTCAGTAAGACGAGCCTTTTCCTGGGATGCCACCTCCAAGCAATCCCGAAGGCCGCGGAGTTATTCCTCCCTCTTGGTAGAAAGAGCCCTAAGCTCATCTTCTTTCGAGGTAAGCTTCTTATGTTCGCCCTCGCGGCGAGTCAGCTCGGTTTCAAAATTGGCAAACGTTTGGTCATAAAGCACCTTGTCCTAGAACCATTGAAGAAATAAGGTTAGAAACACAAAGGTTGGGACACCAAGCAGAATTTACAAACAGATTACCTGCTCACATAGCCTGTCGATCTCAGTAAAAATAAGTGAAATATCAGACTCAGGCTTTTCCTAAGGCACAGCAGTAGGCTTTTCGAACACGCCTGTATCACCAACGGGCGTCCCCACGCCGAGAGACTCTACATTAGGTATATCTTGCATCTCCCTCAGAGGAAAGGCCGAATCAGAAGGGGAATCAGTCACTTCATCAACATCGACTAGGTCAGTCAGGGCTGCCCCTTGCCTCTGAAGAACTTTGGAATTGGGCTCATCTGGATTGCCTGCCAAGAGCACCTCAGCTCAAGGGAAATTTTGGCCATCGACAAAAGAATTTGATACATCCTCGCAGGCCTCTTCAGCATGAGGCGGGGTAGCGATGGAACCGAGCCGCGATTCGAAGGTCACCGACTCAATAGTATGAGAGACAGTCAAATCTTTTCCCCCTTTGGGTACTGACAAAGGATCGTCCTTCCTCTCGCCTCCTGCTTGGGGACTCCCCGACATTTATGGAATTAAGACCGTTGGACCATCCTTAGGGTCTTCCACTCTAGTTTTCTTGGATTTTGGAGGACAAGCCAACGATCCCCCTCGTTTTTTCCTCTCTTCATAGGGCATTGGAGCACTCGCTTCCTTAGGCATAGTTTCTCTCATCAAGAAGGCCTCCCCCAGACCTGTCTAAATACAAAAACAAGCATGGGGAATGAGAGCACAATTAGCAACAACCTTTGTAAAAATGAAACTATAGTAGAGATTGAAGTCCCACCGTGATCCTTGGCTTCCCATCGAGCCTTGGATAAATCGCGCCATACGTGCTCGACATATGGGAAAATCGAGTCCAGTTCGGCTACCCAACCTGAAAGATCCCTTACCTCATTAGGGTACACCGTGGCAGCTGTATCAACAGAGGAAGTCAATCCACAAAAGAAATGTATCCTAAAGAAAGAGATAAGCAGTTAATTGAGTATGGCTACTTACGCTTCGTGTTCCATCTTTCGGGGAACAATATCCTCTCTGCAGGAATCAAGTCCGAAGTCCTAACTCGGAAGGAGCGGCTCATCCACCCCCTATTCCTAACCTCGTCAGTGCAAGCAAAGAGGGCCCTTAAGGCCCGACAACGGAGCTTTATCAGGCCCCCGCAAAAGAGTTGTGGACTGTATATTCTGATCAAGTGGTCAAGGGTGAAGGGCATCTCTACGATCATATTCACGTAATATCTGGCCATGCGAATGATACACTAGAATGACAGATGGATTTGGCCGAGAGTCATTTGATATCGTTCGCAAAATTCGAGGATCACGGGGTCTATCGAAGGCATGGAGGGCACCGCCGGGCCGAGGGTAAATGGATAAGTATACACGCTGAGGAAGTTAGCCTTATATGTTGTTACGTCCTCCCCCCGAGAAGGAACCTCCATCAGCACTGCATATCCCCAACGACATTCGATTTTCACCCTTTCAATGTCCATTATTAAATTGACGTACTGGGATGCGGGTTCGCATTGTCCCGGCTTTGAAGAAGGTCTCTCGACCTTAAAATCAGAGGTCATCTTAAAGTCCCCTAGAACACACTCTACAGTACTAGGAGACGCTATCGCTTTACCCTGAGAAGAGAGCATAGAAGATGAAGGCACATCTCCTTGAGGGATAGAGGCGAAAGTGTTCGCCATTTTCGTCAGGGGATTACAAAGAAGAAACTAAAGATCACATTTCGGGAAAAGGCACAGGAGAGAGGTAAGAAGAAAAAAAAACTCTGTTGGGAGCTTGATAATACAGTAGAGAAGAAGGGGAAAAGAAATGAGTATTTATAGAAGCCTAATCTGTGCGATTGGAGCAAACCAAAAAACAGCCAACTGCTATAATTAATTCAAAGATTTTGAGGATTGTGTGGACGCGACCTTTGGAAGCCATGTCTATTATATCAGTCGCCTCACATAACACAACTATTTGCTTCGATGGAGGCGCCCGAGGTGTAAGATCTCAAAGACGTTTCTCTTCATTTTACTCTGAGAAACACGGGGACTATCTGTATACGGCTAAAATCAGGAAGACCAATTTTACAATCGACAAGACATTGCGCAATCTCGCCTCGAAGGTCCCAGAAGATAGCCCGGGGTTCGATGCCTTTGGGGAGTCTTCGCGTCCGATATCGGGGTAGAATGGACCAGTGTTTATCGCCGATAAGCGGGAAATTCCCTAGGAGCTGTATCTTCTGACAAACGCCTGCGCAAACAGTAACAGTCTACATCAGGTTGATTGAGTGGTTGTACCAGCTACTATATGTAATAATTACACATGCGTTTGTAGTATGTTGGGTTTTCCCCTTATATATAAAAGGGGACTCTTGTCAGTTTGGAAGGATCTGATGCTCAATATTGAATACACAAGAACATTCTCTCTGCTTTCTAACATATTCTCTTGATCTCATTACTTGCATTTATTGTTTATATCCATTATGTTCTGTTTATTGTTTTTCATTTATTACTCATTATTGATCATAAAAGGCTTCCATCAAAGCCATCATAACTGTTAATCCCCCCTCGATTGCTCCTAGCCGAGCATCTTGAATCTTCACCAAACTCTCTCAAAATTGAGAAATAAACTCCAAAGGAAATTTCCATTCATTTGCAGAATTTCTTATCCAAAAAAATAATAATTTTACAAAATCGATTTTCGAATTCAAAGTTTTGAAGCTTGTTAATTGCTCAATAGAATTTTTCATGATTTTTTGTTAGTTTTATTATTTTGAATGTCGTACAATCTTCCAAGCATTTAGAAGAGTTTTAAGGAGTTTTTCCATTGTTGCCTTCACATTGCTCTGAGGCTGTCTCTTCAACCAGTTCCCTTTTTTTAACTTATTGATTGAGCAAATTAATGGCCAGTAGACAGTCAACTTCGGTAGGCTCTCGAGAAGATTCACTATCCATCCTTTTCGACATGAATTTCTTCAAATCAACTCAATATTTTCTTCTTCGCAACTTTGATGAATTGATTCTTCAGCTATGGAAGTTAAGGTCTGCATATTCTTTGGGAGACATGAGAAAGAGACAGAGAAAATAGGGACAATTAGAGCATAATACGTTACTTTATATGCAATTGGTAATTATGTATAGGATACGTACTTAAATGAAATTGTCTAATAGTGGTAATTAGATTTATAATACAGCATAGATAGGTAACTTTTTTTTGGTTTGCGATAGGCACTTTGCTATTAACTAAAGTTTTTATAGTCTGGCAGAATAAGCAAGTAGCCTAGACATGGTTTCTAATGTGGATCACAACCCAATAGCTCTAGTACGTAGAGATTTCATGGTTACAAATAAGATCAGATAACTACACAATACCACGGGAATAACAAAGTCACAATTCACACGGGTGCACGGCCACACGCCCATCACCTCGAACCAAGTTTAGAAGTATTACTTACCTCAAACAAGCCAAATCCAATACCGAGCAAGCCAAAAGATGCTCCAAGGATGCCATCACGCGTGTAACGATTACCGAACGACTCAAAACTATCCAAAAGTAACTCAAATACATCAAAAAAGCCCAAGAAAACATTTCCAAATGATAAAGGTCGAATTCATAATCAAAGCCCAAAATTGGCTAAAACTCGGACCTAACAGAATCATCAAAACTCCGTTTCGAGGTCAAATACAAAAAAGTCAAACTCGGTCAACTCTTCCAACTCTAAAGCTTCAATCATGAACTTCATTTCCGAATAAATTCCAAATTAACTGAAAATCTAAACCGACGATTAACACAAGTCATAATATATCATACGATACTGCTCAAGACTTGAAATAGCTGAGCGGAATGCAAATGCTCAAAATGATCGATCGGGTCGTTACATCCTCCCCCACTTAAACATACGTTCGTCCTCGAACGTGCCAAGAGTCGTTCCAAAGCTATCAAACCACGTGTAACCTTACCGTGTACATACCCGAGGGTGATCTCACATCACCCTAATCCATTTAAGACTAAGAACACAACATAACTGAAGATCATTTACTCCAACCTTAAACCGTAAACTTTAGAATCCAATTTCAATATCGAGAATTCCTTATAATACCCGAATCTCGCACCTACACACTATATAAGTCTGAACAAGTTGTATCGAGCCATAACCATAACCCAAGATGTAATTACATGATGTACCACATAACTCAGATGCTTGCAGCAATAACTTTTGGCCAAAGTAGCTACTCAAAACACATTCAATACCGGTAATGAACCTCATATCAAACCAAACTTCGTTCTAAAGCATTCATACACTGTCAATGATCAAAGAAACACGTAGAAACTCTTAACCACTTATTAGATCAACAAGTCATGGAGCCCTCTCTCGTCCGATCAGAACCAAGACAAATCCTAAGCTGACTTCCGATATTATTACTCCATACATACTGTAATCAAATTCGATAGTATCCATTCTAGATCCATTGACCTTTCTCATCAAACACAACCATTCTATTGACATGCCACACCAATACAACCTAACGCCACAACCGTGCAATCTGTGCACCAATAAGTAACATCTCAAATGTACTCAACATGGAAAAAATGACACAAATGAGAGAACCATCTCGCAAGTTCAACAAGTACCACCATAACCGCAACGCCATGAGTCCATCATACATAGTAGAACTAAGACACACGAATCTAACACAAAGGATCATATCTCAACACAATTCTGTTGCAATGTGTGACCCCATTCAAACACAGGTCCATATGAAATACCTCAAGCTACCATGCCCAAAATCAACAACCACGCGCAATTCAACATCAAGTGCCCAAGCTGCATGACCATAACCACGGAGTAACAAATAACACAATACCACAGTCCGGAAAGAACATAACCATTGCGCAATCAGTCATTCACACCCTAATATCCATCCTGCTCAAATTCCGCTATATGGCTCAAATGGAACCACACTATGTGTACATATAACCAATGAATCAAACTCCTCGTAGCATAGAAGAGTAATTCATAGAACATATTAGACACGAATAAGCTCACACTAACCGAATGGCACATCCCTCAACAACAGCAGTACAGAGCCAACCAATCCGACCCCGTGTAGAATACACATCCTTATTAGGCCTACCAATGGGCCCCCAAATCAATCCTAGTCATCCACAAATAAATAATTAACTCTCTAAAGGTCAACAATGACCTAACCATAACACACACTATCATCTAGCACATCTTTACAATCCACAATTACAAAACAACCTGCTTCTGAGAACTACCAGTCTCCAAATCTATATAACATATGAATCACCATATCTGATCCCAAATCCACCGCCCGAATGTCTAACATGTCTCTCATACACGATCATCCCACGATGAATACTCCTATAATTCTTTGGTGCCACATAGAAAAATCTGACCATCAGTAGTCGATCAACCAGGCGAGTACCGCAATACCAATAAAGCATCCATAAATCAGAATATAGTATGCCTTCTGAAATGCGCACCCTTCTCAAGAACTAATAATTAGTGCCAACATCCGAGTTCGTTTGTGCTTCACGAACTCATGACCTTCCTTTTGGAACTGAATCGTATATTTGCATATGCAAATCTCAATCCCACACAACACAGTGCATCTATCATGTCATCATATGAGAAGTACGAGAACCTCATAATCAACTCTAAGTCACCAGCAGAATACGTACCCCATCAATTAGAAACCTTCTATTGATTCCATCCAGGAAAAAAATCATAATACATAATACGATGCTGCTCAAGACTTCAAAGAGATGGACGGAATGGAAATGCTCAAAATTACCACATTGGTAGGAAATATCCATCTCAAAATGTGATAGAAACCATCGAAAACTCTTTGAAAACCATTAACACTCAACCAAGCCAAGCATGTCGCCAAACCCAAGAATATTGCCACAAATCACCTGTAGGGACTCACACATCATAAGAATCAAAAGGACCGAGCATACATTTACCACACTAATCAAACCTACTGCGAAGTTGTCCTGTTTCTCCGAGTTTCTTCTGAATTTCCTTTAAGTTGATACTTCTCCTTTCCAGAACACCATGATCCTTACCCAAAACTCACCATAAGAGGTCCTAACATAAAACCACACGCCTTAAAATCCATAAGCCATTGTATTCCCTCTTAAGCACCTCAAAAGTACCACAACTGAGACACCCATACTAAAGAGACCTTCCGTAAATTTAAAATTGTTCTTTTCCTTTCTTATACAAAAATGTAAAATCCATAGTGATATAGAAATACCGCGAGTCTTGACACAATCCAATGTAAATCTCAGTTTTTAGCCATATACAAATCCTGAAAAATTCAAATTGCTACATGTAAATCTTGAACCCATTAGAACCATTCTCGAGAGTCATTCGCTCTACTCAAATCTCAATTCTACTGCCCAAGCGGGCCGAACGACCTGTGCCTCATTAGCATGATAACACACAAAGAAGTAATCCACACCTCTAAGTAACCGAGTGAATCCTACTCCATACGCACTATATCCTTTTATGAATAAAACTCAATCATTCAATGTTTCCCATATAACCATAAAGTGTAATACATCATGCATCCAGAAATTCCCTTGCTGAATTTATCCTCAAAACCAACATCTGCAAGTCATAATTGATTCACAGATATACCTCAAATCGAAACAAATACAACAGATAACCGTGCAATCAACTCGTCGATAACAGATCTAAGCTTTCACTTGATAAATTTTGTAACCATAATTTTACAGTTCCTATTAATGTTCTTTCTATATATCCTGGTGTTTCCGTTATTGTTATTTTATTATCTATTAGTTGTTTTGAGATATATCCTATCCATAATTGTATTGTTTTATTTATATCTGCTACACAATCTAGATCTAAAAAATTATATTGTTCAGTTATCTGTCTTGGTGCCCATTTCTTATTTAACCTTTTATCCCATAATGTTTTGTTTCTGTCATATGCATCATAATTTACTCTGTAATAGGTTGGGTTGTCAACTATTACCACCGATCTAACCTCACATCGCACAAATATAATCTACTGGTAGAAAAGAAAGCCTCTATGCAACATCATAAAAATTATACATCCGTATATTACATCGCAGGTTATAATCCACCTACTTAGCCTCAACCGACATCTTTTATACCCTTGACAGCCACAACTATTATGCCATCACTTAATCTTCCTGAGTCTGAACTCACAACAGGAGATGAAAATCTAATTCACTCCACAGTTAAACAACATGAAAGATCTTTCAATACATTCATAACTCGAGACTATATGTCACATCCCAAACAAAATCAAGCACCCAATAGTCCTTTTCACATCCCAAGCAAACTCATCCCGTCATATCAAAACCATATGAACACATCTCGCAGTCGCAATATAATCATCATACGATTTGCACAAGACTTCAATTAGCTGAACGGAATGTAAATGCTCAAAATGACCGGTCGGGTTATTACAGGGGAGGGGACATCGATTGTAAAGAACAACACATTGACATCTCTGAAGATTTTTCTCTTTTAACATATATATATACATACATACAAAGTTCACCTTTTTACATCTTTATCTAGCTATTATTTCCCGATCCAAGAAGGATTCGAATATCAAAAGGCTTATCATTATCCATCATTGTCAGAAGAATTACTAGAGAATCCCACCTTTTGTCGGGTGACTTCTATTCACTTATTTACTTAAATATCATTCATTGTTATTTATTGTTATCTTCCATATTCTTGAATCATTCATCGCACCATTATTGCTATCATTTGTCGCTATTCAACAATACGCATGGGATATCTTCAATAAATACACTTGAGCTACCCTTTGGATATTAATATTGGCTAAGATTAATCATATTTCATTATAAATTTGATTGTATAAACCTAAATTTAAATTTTGGATCATACCTGCATCTCTTTCCACTGTTCAACGTGACCTTAGAGGTGTATTTAGCTCGGACAATCG
Source organism: Nicotiana tabacum (assembly GCF_000715075.1). Classification (NCBI taxonomy): domain Eukaryota; kingdom Viridiplantae; phylum Streptophyta; class Magnoliopsida; order Solanales; family Solanaceae; genus Nicotiana; species Nicotiana tabacum. The sequence continues at coordinate 87,403,072 of NC_134090.1, forward strand.
TTCCCCACATTGAAAAAAGTTGTTACCAATATTGCTGCTAAAGAATAGGGCTTTTCATATGAAGGAGTCACGGGACCAGCTCACCATAATTTAGGTAAGTTGGTACCACAGCGTTAATATCTCATTAAATTCGATAGAAAAAGATCTCTTTAAATCATTGAAATATCATAGGTTGGTACCACAGCGTTAATATCTCATTAAATTCGATAGAAAAAAATCTCATTAAATCATTGAAATATCATAGGAACCGTTTAGCCATGATGAAGTATTCCAGTACTTATTTGCAAATATATGAAACACTTATTACCAAGACTAGTTTAGTTGTGAAACTTTGAGTTTTAACAGATATTTTTTGAACTTCAAGTAAAATTATGATAATGAATACTAATATATATTGTTGAATGTGTGTGCATAACTTTTCAATCTTCATTTCTCTCTCACAAAATTTTAAATTTCAGAGTCCTTTTGTCAAGTCAAGTTCAATGCAAACATAATTTCCACTACGCCAAACTTATTTTCCACAAACTCAACTAGGAGTAGTATTTGTTTCAAGTACAATAGTAAATATTGTACTCGCTATGGAAGTTTTTGCTTCTCCCCTGCCCTCTCCAAAAAGAAAATAAAAAACAGAGAAACTTATTTTCATAGAAAAACAGAACAATTAAAGTAATCTCATACACTACAGAGTACCCTGCTCCTCTCTTATTTGCACAAAACGAAACTTTACCTGTATGAGAATGAAATGAAACAAACACGACATAAACTATATTTTTAATTTTTACTAGCATTTAAGAAATCCCTGGTGGCATCATATAAAGCTGCTGCCATTGATTGATCGAAGACTTCCATAGCATGGTAACCATCCCTAAAAAACTTGTAAACTTTTATACCTTTCTCTTCCAATAACTTGACACAGTTACGTGCAGCATCAACCAGAGGATCTTCACATACACCAGTTACCAAAACCTTCCAACCTAATTCGTTCATATCATCTAAATGCTTTGACCCTCCATTTGCACATGGATTGCAATATTCATGATCATGATCCACCCCTTTTGGCAAACACAAATCGAACATCTTGTCAATTGCATGAAGTGGCAAAAGCTGATCATCTTTTAGCTTCTCTTCTGATTCTGTCCTGTTTTTCCCACTGAAATAGGGATGATGCAAAATTAATCCTTTGATTCTCAAGGGCTCTAGTTCTTTAGCTGCAGCTGCCGCACGTAATCCTGCATATAGAGGTTACAAAATCAATTCGTTTTTCAGGATGAGTTATGATTGTTGAATTGACCTAGAACTCGAAATGACCTATCGAGCTAAAATAGTGTAATCCGACGGGTCAAAATGCCAAACTTACAAAATTGAAAATTTTGAGATTATGTAAATTTAGAAGAATTATATTTAAGCTAATAATATTTTGAAAAAAATACATTAGCTTGGACATAGAGATAGACACCAATCAAATATACCTGCATGATATGCTAAATTGCCTCCAGCGCTGGTTCCATAAAGATAGACACGGCTCAAATCAGCGTAATTGGTGACCCATTCATCCTTAGTGGACTTAATCCAATGTAATCCATCCATGGCATCGTCGTAAGCTGCAGGAAGGCGGTGTTCAGGGGCAAGACGATATTCGAGTGAAATAACCATAGCACCAACTCTTTCAGAAAGTGCTTGACAAAATACATCGAAGATAAAAGTATTGGCATGGAAATAAACAAAGCCTCCGCCGTGATAGTACACTATGAGAGGCAATTTCTTAGGAGTAGAAGCTTTTGTTACTCGTCGTGGGATGTAAAGTCGAAGCCAAGTTTTTTTGTTGGTGTCAAGGGTCACGTCCCTGGAAATGACTAGAGATGTGCCTCTGGGATCAGAATTGGCTTGCTTAAGGGATTCAGAGTTACGTTTTACTGTGTCACCTGGTAATTCTTGAATCTTCAGAAAAGGATTGTCAAAAATTGGACGAGTAAATCTTTGGCTAGCCATAATTAATTACTGTTCTACAAAAGTTGAAAACAAGTGTGGGAGGTTTTTATGTTTCATTGAATGTTAAAGAGACAAAGTTTTGGATGTTATATATAAAATCACTGAGAATTAGGGAGTTGTTGTCGGTGCGGTTTGTATGGAAAATGCCTAGTGGCCCTATTCTTTGGTTGGAATTCTGACCAAGTTCAATTCCTTATAGTAAAAAGTTGGGTTTGATACACAAATAGCCGACCATATATATATATATATATATATATGAAATTTATATGTATTATACATCCGTCAGCTATTTTTGGTTTAAGAAATTAGGTGGGCTGCTATTTGGATTAATTCTTCTAAAAAGTTTTGGGAGTTGCTTTCGGTAATGACAAGTTACATCAACGAAAATTCATTCAACCATTAATTATTTAGTAAAAAGTTGCTTGTGAAGTTACTGCTCATAATCTATTGAAGGGTATCCTTCTGGATGTGTCTTTTCTTTTGTGACGATTTTGATATTTTGTGATTTCCTACTAAGTAAAGGTCTCAATTATTTTGGTGCTTTGAGCGTTGATGTGGCCCCTCATCTTTTCGGTTAAGATAAAATCATGAAAAGTTATCAACCGCGGGACCAAAAATGCACATTCTAATTAAATGATGAAGGCGAATAGTTTTTTTCTTGTTTAATGAATGTGATCAGTTGAATTATTACGAGAATAAAATTTAAGGTTGTTAACAACTGAGAGATCAAGACTGTATTTTTCCCAAAAAAAAAAATGCTTTATTAGTGGAAGACAATTTTCTCCCAAGAAGGGACACTAATTAAAATGACGGGGTTTTGATTAAGATTAGACAGCATAATTGACTATATTCATTCCCTCACATTTCTAAATTAACTAGCAATATAAGTTGCTTAATTTGATTTTTTTCTCTATCCATCAAAGTGAGATTACGAATTTTCGTCATAATACTCTTCCAGAAGCTGATAAAATTGAAGAAAATATTTTTTTTTAAATTCTTCTTTGGACAAATGAAATGAGGAGATGAATTTCCATGCATGAGTTAGTTTGAGATAATAGGTAGAAGAGAATATATGAGGTTAACGAAGAATCTATATTAAATTTTATTAATTGTGGCAAAAATCTTATTTTAGAGTTCAAGTCCAAACATATGGACTTATTTTCAAGAAGTGCAAGAAGTCTAAGAAGCACAAGATTGATTTCAAGAAGTCAAGATTCTTTCCTTCTTAAAATAGGATTTATTTTATTCCTTCTAAAATAAGGATTTTCCTTTTAGTAGGATTCTAGTTTCTTTTCTTTTAGAATAGGATTTTACTTTCCTTGTCTTTAGTTATTTTATTTCCTTATTAGAATAGGAATTGTAGTCTTCAAAGATGAGACTCTAGGCCTATACAAAGAGTTCTCTTACCTTATAGAATGCAATTCATGTAGTCTTCTTTATCCTGGTTTTGGTTCCAAGCAAGGTGGTGATAGTCTTTATCTTGTTTTCAATTGCGTGTGATATTTCTTATCACGTCAATTGATTCCAAGTGGCGACTTTAGGAATTTGTTTAGTTCTTGATCTTTCAAGAACACGTTTCTTGATCTGAATTCGTTCTTTTGATATTATAGATTGATAACTTTTATTGAACTGGTGCAGCATCATTATTTACTTGTTTTGAACGAGTAAATAGTCTTTCTTATAACTTAAATCGTCATCTTTCACCTTGTTTTTGAATCATTAGATTTTGAGTCCTAAAACTTGAGATACGTTATTTCTTGAAATCAGCCCACAAATCACATTTTCGTTTCAAGATCTTGATCCTGGTCAATTATGTTCTTTGTTAACTCGAAGAATCACATCGATATATGAACACCACTTGCATCCAATGTTATACCAAACCATGCAATGTTTTTGTATTAAAAAGATATTTTAATTTGTACGTCGGTTTTAAAATCAAATTATTTGATTTGCCAAGGTTGCTATAATGGTGCTATATAGACAGGCAGATACCGCATTCTTATCATATACTCTAGCCCATTATCATGTTACCAAAGTATTGGCCCTGCTTACGAATGGGTCTGTATATTTTGTTTTTTATTGGTATATGCCTTCTTCCTTTTTCACTTTTGTGGCCAGGAAATTTGGATTTGTTATGAATATATTAAAGTAGATAACCATTGAATACGCCATACATCTTTATTTCATGAATCATTTGAGTTCATTTATTTAGTTAATTCATCACTTAATATTTATAATTTTTAGGTGTATTCTTGTAACCTTTTATGTATTCTATATCCTAAAAATATGGTATATTTTATCTTATGATGGACACACAAAAAACTTACTTGAATAAGATAACTTCTACATTCTCCTCCTATTCATCTTATCTCTATTACTATATATATTGTTCTATTTTGCTCTCATTTCTTAACACGTTATAGCACGATTATTCTAACCAATTGAAATATCTACTTCAACCGGGCATTATCTTCTTCCTAAAGAGTGAGTCAATTTTCTTACAAATTCAGGTACACATCCATTTGCTTCTACCGTATTCGAATTTTATAAATCATTACATGCATGACTTTGCTTTGGATATACATAACTTGGTGTAACAAAAAAAGTAAGCTTTAATTTAAATAGTCATGCCAGCTTGTTCTAAGTTTAACCTTATGAAATAGGAAAGCATGTTATCATTACTTTGACATGATATTGAAAGAACCTTGTAAGATAATAGGGGAAATTCTGTTTATTGTTAGGTATAACATTTGATAAAATCCTTTGATCTTTGAAACTAGTAATATTGATCTTAGAATCAGTGTGTTGAAAGTAACTTATCACGTCCCAAACCTGGGGAGGCGTGGTTGTCACCCGGTACTAAGCTGGCCCGAGCGAATCACTCTGTAACTCATAATCATTCGATCAAAACTAGAACATACATAGGTCGAGTTGGCTGAACTCATTCCTTTTGTAACTATCATGGGTCAACATGGCCACAACTCATAATGTACAACTGTAAGTAGGTAACACTGTATCAATAAACTATCATTCTTAAGACGTGAATACATATGGCTCGTCAATGCCTCTGACATGTTGTACAAACTGAACCTCTGTCTATAAAGTCTCTAAGATTATTTGACATCAAATGGGACAGGGTACCAGTCTACCCATAAGTCTGAAGCAAAACTCTGACATGATGGTTCATAGACTCGGCTGCACTCCGAATGAGGTGGAGTCTTACCGATCCTTCGCTGAATGTTAACCTCGTCTACTATGAGGGCTCATTAAATTGATTACTTATACTTGCAGGCATGAATGCAACGTCCACAATAAAAGGACTTCAGTATGAATAATGTACCGAGTATGTAAGACATGTAAATCAATATATAAAGGACATGAAAGAAACATGGAGTACATGACTCAACCTGTAAGTCTGGATAACTCTGTATATCATTTAATATTTATAGTGTCATGCATATGCGTATGAATGTCATGTCGTGCATAGGTATATGTGTTCATAACATCATCAAGTCTCTGATGACATCCCATCATATCATCTCGGCCACTGTGGGCAAAATCATCAGTGTATACCAGCTGATCAGGTAGTGGTGCGTATATAACGCCATAACTTTTTCCATATCCCATATATATATATATATATACAAATATATACGCTTATATAACGCCTTCTAGTCATGGGTCGATGTACATGTATAAATGCATGAAAATATATTAATAATTTCTTTCTGATAAACTTTAGCAACTGTGTATTATTTTGAGACTCATGAACAGAAGATATAATATTATGTCACAGGGGGAATCAAGAATACAGAGACCCCTAGTATTTCTATGAATAGAGTTATCTATGAAAACTGTGCGTTTGTTTGTTTTTTCTGGATAACTTGGATCATGCCAAAAAGAAAGAAGGGATAACCTTAACATACCTGAGCCAGTTCTCCGAACAATCCCTTTAACACACGACAATCGCGACAAAACACGTGACGACAAGATCTGAGTAGGAAAAATCCATACTATATTCTTAAGAAGAATTGCACCGTACTCCCTTAAAATTTTAAATCTCGTTGCTATTACACAGTCACTTCTCTAATTGTCCTTGATACATGAAAAAGCCTCTTCAAATCATCATGATCAACTCCACACACTATCCTTATCAGAATATCTTAAGGCAAGGCTTCAATAGGAGACTTGTCATCACAAAATAAAAATGAATTGTGACTACAACCTTCTTCATAGGTGTTGTTATTGGACTGAAGTCAACATCCACTGTAATTCTTTTCATCCCAAATAAGGTACTCCTCAGTAGCCCCGACCCATAACTTTCACATTTCTTTCCCAATACCATTTTCACTCAATACCTGATTTTTAAACAAAACCATTCAGAATTATCCAAATCCGATAAAACTCTATCTATAATCTAAAATTTTCTTCCCAACTTTGTTATCTGAACTTAATAACAGAACCTCATTAGCCGAAAATCAAATCAAACATAATGTATCTCCAAGATATATTACTTAGTGGGTAAGCAGCAATATATAGCTACGCTCCTTAAAATTAATCCTTAATTTGCGCTGCCAAGTCTCCATAAACCACACGTGTATTTTGTCCTCCCCCCCCCCCCTAACCCCCCAACAATTATCCAAATCTCACTTAATTAATTATCCACAAAATTTAATTTACAAGTTAATCTCCCACTTAAAAATAAATAATTACCCAATTATCCACATAATTAAAAATTATCTCAAATTACTTAAAATATTACTCACTTTTAACTTACTTTATATACCTTACTATCATGATCATGTGGTATATTACTAGTCCATAAACATCGGGCATTATTTGCTCGGACAGTATTTTATCTCCAAATGCCAAACTTCGACCAACCTCATTTTCTTCAACTTGTTTACCCTGTCACCTTCATTGCTTTATTTATCACTTGTTATAAATATCATAAATACTTATAACCTCAAAAATAGTCTTGTCCTCATCCTAAAGTACTACTATTAAATTATTAAAATATTAATAAAGTATGGTACCATATTGTCATGACCCAAACCGATGGGCCGCGACGGGTGCCTGAGTCCTATCTGTCAAACACCCATAAACATGCGTCTAAGATATGAACCTGTATAACATCTGTTGCATTACGAAAATAATATACGTGAAGGAAACTTGTCATCAAGGCATATGTACGTATACATACAGAATATAATGGGCGAGCTAGCAAGGCTGTTATAGACAATTATACATCCAAAACTGAAAGCCGACAAGGCCCCAGCTAGACATACTGTCTACAAACCTTTAACATAAACATAATTGTACAAAGACGGGACTGAGCCACGTCATACACACACACACACACACACACACACACACACACACACACACACACACACATATATATATATATATATATATATATATATATATATATATATATATATATATATATATATATATATATACACACACACACACACACAAATCAAAAGCAGCTCTAGATCAAATGGAGTACGCCAATTCTCGCTGATCAGGGATCCTAAGAAGGGGGGCCGTCAGCTTGCCTACCTACACCTGCGGGCATGAAATGCAGGCCTCGTGAAATAGGGCGTCAGTACGAAAAATGTACTGAGTATGTAGGACATGAAAATAAGTACGTAAAAGACATAGATGAAACATGGAATACAGAAATACCTTTAAATTTGAATAACTTTGTAAATTTTGAAACGTTTATAATATCATGCACAAGCGTATAAATGTCGTGCTATGCATAGGTATGGGTGTACATAATATCATCAAGCCACTGAGGGCAACCTATCATATCGTCTCGGCCACCGTGGGCAACATCATCAACATATACCAGCTGATCAGATGGTGGTGCCTATATAGCGTCATAACCTCTTCCTATATTTTATAGACATATACATACATATATACGCATATAACGTTGTTTGAATCATATTTTAGCCACTATGGGCAACATCATCATCATATGCCAGGTGATCAGGTGGTGGTGCGTATATAACGCCGTAACATTTTTCTATATCCCATATACATATATTTATGTATATACGCGTATATAACGCCATCTGGTCATGGGTCAATGCACATGTATAAATGAGTGAAGTGCATGAAAAATACATAATAATCTCGATATTTCTTCCGGATAAACTTTTTCAACTGCGTATTATTCTGAGACCCATGAACAAAAGATAATTCTCATGGGGAATCAAGAATATAGACACCCCTACTATTTCTATGAATAGAGTAATTTATAGAAACTGTGTATTTGCTCGTTTCTTCAGTAAAATTTGGACCATGCCAAAAGAAAGAAGGGAGGGCCTTAACATACCTAGAGTAAGGAAAACTCTGTATAATATTTCGTTGGAAAACCTTCATTGATTGAACAAAATTTACCTCTGCTCCTTAGAAATTCATGGATAAAATTGCTTCTGGTTAAAGATTTTGGAATTTGTCTTGAAATTTTGAAAGAGTAACGCTTCTGGTTCTTTGAAACTTTGGAAGGAATATGTTTTTGATTTTGAAAGGAATACGTTTTGGTTGGGAATTTTGGAGAGGAGTACGTTGTTCGTTTCGAGAAATTTTGATTCATATATTGGATTTGTAACAGACAACTAGATAGCTATCATTTCTTACTTAGGCCTAGTTTGCCACTTAGGCATAGTGACTCCTTAGTCACTCTTTGACATTGGTGGCTTCTTGCCACATTTGGGAGGTTATTTTATTAATTTTTATTCACTTATTAGTTAATCGGGTAATGTCCTGTTACCCGCTAATTAATCAATTACCCGCATAATTTAATACTTACCATAAATTACTTAAAATTCTATTTATTTTTAAAATAATTCATATATACTTTATATATTATACTACCGTGGTCATATGGTACCTTGCATGGTACTAGTTCATAATTATTGGGTATTATCGCTCGACCCTATTCCAAATTGGCCACTTTTAACAAAACTCGTTTCTTTAATCCGCGTACCCCTTTATCCTTCATAACACTTATTTTATCGCTCGTTATAAATAGCGTAAATACGTTAACGTCAAGATGATCTCAACCCCGAGTCTACATCGGTTAACTGAAAACAAATTTTTAACGTATGAAAATGCGAGATGTAGCATTTTTCCCCCCTTAGAAATATTCGTCCTCGAATGTTTAACCTTCCGGGATTTATATAACCTTGGTAGAGTTGCCCTTGTAACAATTGCTACTACCAACTCTTCTTGTAGAAACCCAGTAATTTAACGCCATATAGGACCACAATCATTAATAACAACGATATCCTCACACGACAGATAGCAATAGCTAGCACAAGAATTCGTACACGCACCTTGAGGTTATGATGTCTCAGTCGGACCCTTATCTGGAGGTGAAACTAAGTAGGGATATCTAGATTTTATGTCTTCCTCGGCCTTCCAAGTCATGTCTTCCACATTGTTGTTCCTCCAAAGTACTTTCATGGAGGTTACCTCCTTATTCCGTAGCTTGCGGATTTGTCGGTCTAGAATGACAACCGGAATTTTCGTGTATGATAAGTCTTCTATAATCTGTACATCATCCATGGGCACTACTCGGGTAGGATCACCAATGCACTTCCGTAACATAGATACGTGAAAAACCGGATGGACAGACTCCAATTCCGAGGACAATTCTAACTCATAAGCTACTCGGCCCACTCTTTGAATGATATTATAAGGCCCAATATACCGTGGGCTAACTTTGCCTTTCTTCCAAACCTCATCACACCCTTCATAGGCGACACCTTTAAGAATACCTAGTCATCAACCCTGAACTCTAAATCTCGTCGCCGCACGTCAGGATATGATTTTTGACGACTCTGAGCTATCAATAGTCGATCCCAAATCAACTTTACTTTTTCTACGGCTTGCTAAACTAGGTCTCGCCCGTGTAACCCAGATTCTCCAACGTCGAACCACTCTATAAGCGACCTACACTTTCGCCCGTAAAGAGCTTTGTATGGAGCCATCTGAATGCTGGAATGGTAGCTATTATTATACACAAACTCAATAAGCGGCAGATGATCATCCCAGATACCTTTGAAGTCTATTACACAAGCTCGCAACATATCCTCCAGTGTTTTAATAGTACGCTCAGCCTGTCCGTCTATCTGGGGATGAAATGCTGTACTAAGACTTACTTGAGTCCCCAATCCTTTTTGGAAGGACCTCCAGAAGTTAGCTATAAATTGAGCTCCTCTATCCGAGATAATAGATATAGGGACACCATGCAGTCTTACTATCTCCTTGATATAAAACCTCGCATAATCTTCTGAGGAATATGCCATTCTAACGGGCAGAAAATGGGCTGACTTTGTAAGCCTATCAACAATCACCCATATCGAATCGAACTTACGCTAGGTACGAGGTAAGCTTATGATGAAGTCCATATTGATTATTTCCCATTTCCAAGTCGGAATCTCCATAGCCTGCAATAATCCACCGGGTTTTTGATGTTCAATCTTAACCCGCTGACAGTTAGGGTACTGAGCAACAAATTCTGCTATATCCATTTTCATTCTGTCCCACCAATATATTTCTTTGATGTCATGATACATCTTTGTTGCTCCTGGATGGATAGAATAACGGAAATAGTGAGTTTCTCCCATAACCTGCCGACGCAGCCCTGCAACATTAGGCACATATAATCGCCCTTGATATCTGAGAACCCCATCTTCTATAATTTCAAACGGTGTCTTCTCCTTCTGAAGAGTGGTATCTCTACAATGAACTAGCATAGGATCCTCGTACTGGCGTTCCTTTACTTCAGTTACTAAAGAGGATATTGCCATATCCTGAAGAGTAATTCCAATGTCACCTGAGTCAAGTAACCAAACTCCAAGACTAGCTAGCTGATGAACCTCATAGGCTATTCCCTTCTTTTTTGGCTGCAAATACGATAGGCTACCCGTAGATTTACGGCTGAGAGCATCAGTAACTACGTTCGCCTTCCCCAGATGGTATAAAGTATCAACGTCATAGTCTTTAAGTAGCTCCAACCATCTCCTTTGACGAATATTCAATTCATTTTGCTTGAAGATGTACTGGAGGCTCTTATGATCCATATAGATATCAACATGAATGCTATACAAGTAGTGCCTCCACATCTTTAGTACATGAATCACCACAACTAACTCTAAATCATGGGTCGGGTAGTTCTTCTCGTGCTTTCTTAGTTGTCTAGAAGCATAAGCCACAACTTTACCATGCTACATCAGCACATAACCCAATCTAACTCCTGAAGCATCGCAATAGATAACATAACCATCGGTCCCTTCTAGGAGCATTAGAACCGGTGCTGAAGTTAACCTATCCTTTAATGCCTGGAAACTCCGTTCACAAGCATCAGTCCATTGAAACTTTGCTCCCTTCTGAGTCAACTTTGTTAAAAGTTCTGAAAGGGAAGAAAATCCTTCTACAAATCTTCTGTAATAACCTACCAAACTAAGAAAGCTACGAACCTCTGTCGGTGTTGTGGGCCTAGGCCAAGTCTTTACTGCTTCAATCTTTTGTGTATCTACCCGGATGCCTTCTCCTGAAATGGTATGCCCTAGGAAAGTTACAGAGTTCAACCAGAATTCACACTTAGAAAACTTTGCATACAACTTCCTTTCTTGTAGAACTCTAAGCACAGTACGCAGATGACCAGCATGCCTATCCTCTGA